>NC_041393.1:113585605-113622587 GCF_002162155.2 Triticum dicoccoides | reverse complement strand
TTGCTTCCGGGCTAAGCGAACATGTTTTTGTAGGGTAGTGTTAAGTGACTACCTGCTTTTGTAGGGTAGTGTAATAACTTTTTTTTGAGCAACTTGTAGGGTAGTGTAATAACTGAGTACCCGCGAGAAAACAGGGACAGTGCAACTCTTTTGTTTGTGTGTGTGAATTTAGGGCAGTGCAAATAACATGTGAAAATACAAAGGCTGGCAAAAAAAAAAAACGTGTGAAAATAGGAAGAGCGGCCACATCTTGTGTGTAATTCTTAGTCATCTTACATTTTATTTTATATAAATATGGATGCTGCATGTTTATGTACGTTGCTTCTATATATGAAATTTCCTATTTGCCGCTCTTTCATTGGTTTATCGATGCTTCGAGCAAGCGTTCTGGCCAGCCCGTAAAGTGTTCGGCCGATCCCGGTTTAGGAAAGATTCCTCACCGGTTCTCGGAACCTTCTAGAAGGTTCCGAAACCATTTTTTATGTTACCAGGTCCACCCCCGTGCCGCTCCCGCGAGCGGCCCGGGCGGAACCCTAGATCGCTGTCGCCGCTCCCCTTCCTCGCCTTCCTTCTCCCTCGCCGCCGTCGGGCAAAGCCCGCGCGTGCGTCGGCGGCGGCGGGGCTCCCTCCCCCCTCGCGAGGCTTCTGGGTGGCGCGGGACGGCCGGCCCTTGGCGCTCGGCTCGGTAACAGGTCGGGCCGTCGGCGAATCTGGGCGGGGCTCCCCTGCTTGGTGGCGCTGCGGCGCTGGCGGCGGCGTGGTCTGCGCGGGCGGCGAGCGCGAGGGCTCCTTCTCATCCCGATCTGATGGCGCCATGGTGGCGCCGGCGCTCGGGCATGCGGCGGGGTACGCGAGGGTGGTCGGCGCGCGTCTTCCTCCTCGATCTGATGGCTTCACGGTGGAGCCAGTGCTCGGGCGGTTGGCTTTGGCAAGCGGTGGCGGGCACTGGGATCTCGGCGGCGCTCCAGCATGTGCAGGCGGCGGCGGTCCCTGTGCGCGATCGGCGGCTCCGTCTCGGACCTGGACGTCGCGGGGGATGGCGGCGGCCCGGCGTGGCCGGCGATCTGGATGCGGTGGTGCCGGCGACTCGCTGATATGCCGGTACTCCAGGGTCTGCCTGGTGGTGCTGGTGGTGACGGCGGCCCGGGCACGAGAGTTGGATCCCTTCAAACTGATCTGGGTGAAAACTTGCCTTCGGCTCCTGCTAAGGCCGGCGGTGGCGGTGCTATCTGCATCGTTCCCTTTTTGAAGGCATCGCCGTGGAGAAGTTCAAGGCCACTCTTTGCTACCTCCGGGAGAAACCCCAGATCGAATGATCGGATGACGGCGGCGCTCTGGTGTCGTTCCTTCCTTGGGGGCGTCATTCTTGGAGGTACACACGTGATCGAGGGACCAGAGGAGGGATTCTTTGGTGGAGCGGTGCTTCATCCTATACACTGATGGCGACGGATCTTGACGGCGTGGCGCAGTGCAGATTCAGAGTTCATTGTGGGAGGATGGAATCGCGCAGGAGGACGAGGCTGTCGGGCGTCGTGGTGGTGTCGATGGCAGAGAGACCTGGCACGGTACATGCAACAGTACAACTCTGAAGATGGTTGGTGGCAGGTGGCTGCGGCGGCCTCATACCCGGCAGGCGTTCTGGTTGAGGAGAGCGCCGGACTGGTAGGTGCCCCATACCCGCAGGCGTCCTGGTTGGGACCTCAGGTCTTAGATGTTTAGGTTTGGCTGCGATGTTTGTTTGGTATTAGGCCCAGACTATCTGCGCCCCTTCATCAATTGGATAGGTGTAGCGACAGTTGTTGCTTAGACGGTGGCTTAAGGGGCTGTTTGGTTTGTGACTAACTTTGCCAAAGATTGCCACACCTAAGGTTAGGCAAGTTTGACCAACTTAAGCAAGTGTTTGGTTCTAGCTACACCTTTGGCAAGCCTCACTTGGGTCCCACATGGCATACACACAAAAAGTGTGGCAAGATTCCCTTAGGCTTGCCAACTTGTGGCTTTCATTTTGATGAACTAATCTTAGGCAAGCTTGGCAAAAATGTGTGGCAAAGTGTGGCAATGCTAGGCCTAGAACCAAACAGCCCTTAGTCTTGTTGTTGTATGGCTTTATAAGGTCTTGTGAGAATAATTAATAAAGTGGTCGTATGCATCGCCCAGATGCAGAGGCCGGGGGTCATCCTCCTTTTCTAAAAAAATGTTACCAGGTTTTATGGGTTTTTCGTTTTTTTTGTTTCTTGTCTTTTTTGTTTTTCATTTTTTTTACTTCTTTTCCTTTTCAAGTTTCTTCTTTCTTTTTTAAAAAATATTTGGCATTCCAATATTGTTTGAAATTTTAATAAATGTTCGAAAATTTTAAAAAATGTTTGCTTTTCAAGAATTGGTCAGAATTTCAAAAAATTGTTTCAGTTTCTAAATTTTGTTCGCAAATTATTATTATTTTGCATTTCTTAAAAATGTTCGGCAATTTTAAAAATGTTCTTGGTTTCCAAAAACTGTTCAGAATTTCAAAAACTGGCCCCTTTTTCAGATTTAGAAATTAGAAAATGTTCACGACATATCTGCATTAGTTTACTGCTATCTTTTTGGGCTAAATTTATATGTAAGAAGCTTTTCTTGGCTGTGCACAAACCAAGCCAAAAGAATGCGGGAGCTTCCGTTATAGAATGACAGTTCTGAAAATCAAAGATCTCATATATAGTTAGACAGACTATACGGTTCTGGATAAGCTAAAGAGAAAGCTTTATAAGATGAAACTATTTCCTTTTGAAGAGAGGCAAAAGATTTGCCTCATTCATTTAATAAGAGAAATAGAGTTTATGGTCGTGTTACAACACAGACAGCGTCGCAACAACACAAATAAAGATGACCAACTACTCTCGCGTCATCAAGTATCCCAACTTTCTAGCACCCGCAGTTACCCAAAGCATGGCCTCCTTCTTGATGTTGGCGCGTAGGACCGTCGGTGGGGTACTCTTCTGACAGAACACTCGCACATTCCTCTCGTTCCAAATGGTCTAGACGATGAGCATGGTGAGCGAGGCCACCGCCTTCCTGTTGGGGGTAGATGTGTCGGAGAGGCCCACCCACCACTCTTCGATGTCCGAGAGGTGCCATGAGGATGTATCGGTACTCACCAGTTGCAGGCAGTCCTTGACTAATCCCCATAGACGGATAGAGAAGCGGCATTTGTAGAAAAGGTGGTCAACAGACTCTAGCTCCCGCTTTCGAAGTGTACAAAACTATCAATCCACCATGATTTCTTCACTTTATCATTTAGTTAACTTAATAGTGTTAGATGTTGGATGTTTAGGCTACGTCTCTCTTATTTCAGACCCTATGTGTTGAAACCGTATTCATCCAGAAAACCATATACATTCTGGTAGCAAAACTTTTAAGAAAAAGTGTAGATTTTAAAATTAATTTCACAAAGCCATAGATTTTTAGTCCAGATTATTAAACTGAGTTGTAAAAATGACACTTCAGGCTTGTCGTCCATCCATTTTTTCATGAATACGCAAAGTTGCGTATCATTCCATTGATGTTGAGGAGAGAAAAAACAGTGCCTCCCAACATATGACGTGCTAAAAATCAGTTTGCGGCGCGCTGTTCGCCTATTTTGGTGCGGCGGCCGCTGTAAAATGCAGCGTGCGCGTGTAGCTCCAGCAGGCGCTGTCGCTCAAACAACATATGCGCTCAAAACACAAGAAAAAAAAAATCTTCAGGTACTTTTGGTTCTCCACCAAGTCTTGGCCAAATCTTCAGGTGTGGTGCTATGTCTACTCCCACGATTTACTTTTCTTTCTTTCTTTCTTTCTTTCAAAATATGACTTTCCTTTTAGACTTCTACTCCCTTCGTTTCTAAATGTAAGTATTTTAAGATATTTTGCTACAAACTACATACGGATGTATATACATATATTTTAGAGAGTAATTCACTCATTTTGCTCCGTATGTAGTCCATAATGAATCTCTAAAATGACTTATATTTAGGAACGGAGGGAGTAGTAAAGTTTCATGTCTCATTTGTTCGTTTTTAAGCTTATATTCGTTTCAACCCCGAGAACGGTAGCCGCTCCAGTTCCAGAGTGTTGGGTTATTCAACTTGAACTGTTCCCTGCCGAAACTTTATTCGAATTATATGATGTTCATGTACTTCTAGCAGTAGCACTCACATATGCATCATACATGCATAGATGCAGATCTGGTATTATTATTCAGTAGTTATTATTATTATTATTATTATTATTACACGGAAGCATGTGTGCAAGAAGATTACAGGGGCCATCTAGCAGTCCTTGGTGCAGACACAACGTCGGTGGTCGCATTTGCCTCCGGTGAAATACTCGGTCAGGCAAACACTTGCACAGTTGCGGTCGCTCAGGCACAGCCCCACAAACTTGTGGCTCTCTGAAGTACAGTCCCTCGCCAAAGCTACCTGCGCCGCTCCCTGGAACCCTACACGGGCAAATTGATAAGAGGAAATCAGCCATCTCACATACTACCTCCGTTCCAAAATATATGACGTTTTGGTACATAATTATAGTAAGTACAGCATACACACCTGTGGCCACAAGGAGCAGGAAGACGACCACAAAGACCTTCATGGACCGGTCCATTTAGTTTTCTTGTGAAAGATTGAGAGGTCCTATGCCAGATTGAGACCTTCAAGATGGATTCTATGATGGATGAATGTAAAGGAGGGAGGGGGGCTTGCTTATATACTTGCAGTGGCACGCATATATCTTCCTTGCTTCCAGGCTAAGCGAACATATTTTTGTAGGGTGGTATAACTGAGTGGGTACTGAGTACCCGCAAGAAAACATATATAGTACAGCCTTTTTTGTTTGTGTGTGCGTAAATTTACGCTAGTGCAGGCTAAGCGAACATATTTTTGTAGGGTAGTATAACTGAGTGGTAGTGTAATAACTAAGTACCCGCAAGAAAACAGAGATAGTACAAGCTTTTTTATTTGTGTGTGTGTAAATTTACGCTGGTGCAGGCTAAGCAAACATATTTTTGTAGGGTAGTATAACTGAGTGAGTAGTGTAATAACTGAGTACCTACAAGAAAACAGAGATAGTACCCCTTTTTTGTTTGTGTGTGCGTAAAAAATGAAAAATACTACTACATTGGATTCATATTAATTATGCTGCTTTAGTATCACTTTATTTTCCGTAGATTTCAGTCCGATGCTGCATGTTATTTACGTTGCTGATATATATTGCTGCTCTGTTCGATGTATGAACTGCCTTTTTGGCTCCATTTAGCAAGTCTAAATAATGTTAATCAAAATATTTTAACCTATCAAGCCTATGAGCTCTTATGGTCTTATGATGTGAGAGCATCTCCAATAGATGATGTAGGTGTATAAATAACAACTTTTTACATCTTCAAGGCCAAAAAAAAGCTGCTACAATAGATGATATAGATGTATAAATTTTTAGTGATGTAAAATACAATACTTGGAGATCCAACCGCGCGTGCAGCCAACTATCGAATCTGAAACTTTCAACCGCTTGCCCGTCTCCCGAGGGCTGCCCGCCGGCTGCCGCTTAGCCCCATGGCCAACTCTGATGACCCCCCTCCCAGTCGCCGCCTTCGCTGGTCTGACCCACCTCGCCGCGGCCGCCGCCTGCGCAACCACCTTCATTGACCCCGCCTCCGCCGCCATGCCGCCCCGGTTTCGCCTCACCTCGGCCAGTCGCCGCCGCAGGAACAAGTGCGCCTTCGGTGATGAAGCAGTTGGCGGCTAAACCCCGTGGTGGAGGCGCGAAGCGGCCGGCGATGTGCAACCCTGCCACGGCTCCATCTCGAGTGGCGAAGAAGACAAAGGCGGCCGCGACTGCTTCGGCCGATTCTATGCCGCTGGCGGCCACGACAACTGCCGCCGGACATGGGCCTTCTCCACCACCGCAAGCCCCGCCACCGCCCATGGAGGAAGATGCGGCCACACCCGCGACCACCGCCTCGACGAAATGTCGCAAAGGTATTTTTCTTCTTTTTGTTTGTTATTTTCATTTCTGGTATGAATAAAATGTGAGATAATGTGTACGTCCATTTGTAGTCTTGATGATGAAGCATTCATGCACGTGACAAATGGCCTAAACGAAGATTATTTCTCTCAAGGGTATGCATGACAAGAATATGATACTCAATATCATGATGATAATCTCGACATGGACGATGAGGGCTTTATTCCCAAGGGAAGAACCACAAATTATACCAACGCCGAAGATGGTTTGATTTGCACCGCATGGAAGTGAATCTCCATTGATGCATCCATGGGGAGTGACCAAGCCACGAACACCTATTGGGACCGCATCAAGGAATATTTTGTGAGTGCAACACTAGTGGTCATTATAGATCAAGGAATTTTATTCGTCAACATTGGGGCACAATCAACGACGAATGCCAAAAGTGGGCGCGTTGCTTGACAAATGTTGCTCGCATGAACCCTAGTGGTTGCAGTGATAGTGACATGCTAATTGCTTGCTACTTGTGTTTGTTTTCTCTGCATTGCCCAAGTCTGCATATGTTCCTAAATTAATGATGTCACTTTTGTTGTTTTGTTGTAGAAAATGATTGCGCAAGGTTTGTTTTGAGAAACAAACAACAAAGGAGAGGAGAGGAAAAAGAAAGGAAAATCCTTCACTTTCCATCAACAAGGAGCTCAAGGATGAGGAGAAGTGAAAGACTTGAGAACTTTATGATGCTTTGAAGAAGAAAAGTGTGGTTGTTGATCGTGAGGATTGATGATGATGGCCATGGTGAGGAGAGAAGGAGCCTCACTCCTCACTCAACGACCAAATCATATAGGCCGGATGGAAATAAGCGAGGAAAGACTATGCCGAGAAAAAAAGTTGAAGTCAAAATAAATGGAAGAGAGGAGGAAGTCGAGAGGCGGAGGGCGGCGGCCAAGGAGAAAGGTGGCGGCCGAAGAGCTCAAGATGGTGGAGGAGAAGGCACTCAAGTTTATGTTCGTCGTGGCTAAATCTCCAGTTGTGGTGCTATGTCTGCTCCCACGCTTTAGTTTTCTTTCTAGACTTCAGTAAAGCTTCATGTCTCATTTGTTCTATAGTTTTGAAGCTTTATATTCGTTTCCACCGCCAAAACGGTAGCAGCTCCAATTCTGGGGTGTTGGGTTATTCAACTTGAACTGGCTCCCATTGAAACTTTGTTCGGATTACATGATGTTCATATACTTCCTAGAGGAAAAAATAGTCCGCCGAGCTCCTCAGTCGCTCCCGCGAGCGGCCAGGAGCTAATCCTAGACGCCGCGAGCGTAACACCCCTGCGCCCCTCCTCCCCTCACCACTGCCGGCAGGCGTCGCCGGGCAAAGCCTGCACGGCGCGGCGACAAAGGGTCATTTCCTCCTCCTCAGAATGGGACGGCGCGGGACGACCACTCCAGCAGGCGTTCGTGGGTCGGGCACGGTGCTCGTGCTTGCATGACGAGGATGCGCAGGGGACGGCGCTTGGAGGCGTGTTGTAGGCGCGCGGGCGCGTAGGGTTGCTCAGCTGGCGCGGATCTGATGCGCGTGGGGTTCATCGTGGTGCGCGTTGGATCTATGGCCCGGGCGGGGCCGTGTAAGCGGAACGGCGGTGGCGCAAGGGGTGGTCCAGAGGCATGGCAGTGGCGCAAGGGGCCGTGCAGAGTCACGACAGCAGCGCAAGGGGGCTGTTCAGAGGCACGGCGGCGGCGCGGGGTGGTCCAGCCGGCGCGGATCTGCCGTGTCTGGGTCACACAGAGGCGCGGGGCACTTCTGCGACTTGGGCGTGGCTGTGCAGAAGGCACGGGGCGCATTTCAAGTCTGTAGGAAGCCTCAGGGGCCTGATGGTCACGCAGTGGCCGCCGTGATGTTGCAGCTCCGACGGTGTGGCTCGGTGGCAAGGGCGGCATGGAAGGACGGCTCCATGTGGCGAGTGCAATGGAACTGGTCTCCGGCGGGCATGAGGTGGCGCGCGTTGGGTGTGTCGGCGTGCCTGTTGTATGGCTGCTTCCCGCAACCATTGTGGTTCTTGGCATCGGGCAGTGCTCCTCTGCTTCCTGCTGGCATGGTGCTCAGTGGGGTGCGGCGGCTTTCGCTGTGATACGTCTCCAACGTATCTATAATTTATGAAGCATTCATGCTATTTTATTATTTGTTTTGAATGATTACGGGCTTTATTATACACTTTTATATTACTTTTGGGACTAACCTATTAATCGGAGGCCCAGCCCATATTGCTGTTTTATTGCCTGTTTCAGTATTTCGAAGAAAAGGAATATCAAACGGAGTCCAAATGGAATGAAACCTTCGGCAGCGTGATTTTTTGGAAGAATGTGATCCAAGAGACTTGGAGTTCACGTCAGAAGATCCTCGAGGCAGCCACAAGATAGGAGGGCGCCCCCCCTGTAGGGCGCGCCCCCCTGTCTCGTGGGCCCCTCGAGCACCTCCCGACCGACTTCTTTCGCCTATATAAGCCTACGTACCCTAAAAACATCGAATATCAAGATAGATCGGGAGTTCCGCCGCCGCAAGCCTCTGTAGCCACCAAAAACCTCTCGGGAGTCCGTTCCGGCACCCTGCCGGAGGGGGAATCCATCACCTGTGGCCATCTTCATCATCCCGGCGCTCTCCATGACGAGGAGGGAGTAGTTCACCCTTGAGGCTGAGGGTATGTACCAGTAGCTATGTGTTTGATCTCTCTCTCTCGTGTTCTCTCTATGGCACGATCTTGATGTATCGCGAGCTTTGCTATTATAGTTGGATCTTATGATGTTTCTCCCCCTCTACTCTCTTGTGATGAATTGAATTTCCCTCTTGAAGTTATCTTATCGGATTGAGTCTTTATTTGAGAACACTTGATGTATGTCTTGCCGTGTTTATTTGTGGTGACAATGGGATATCACATGCCACTTGATGTATGTTTTGGTGAACAACTTGCGGGTTCCGCCCATGAACCTATGCATAGGGGTTGGCACACGTTTTCTTGACTCTCTGATACGTCTCCGTCGTATCTATAATTTTTTATTGTTCCATGCCAATATTCTACAACTTTTATATACTTTTGGCAACTTTTTATACTTTTTTTGGGACTAACATATTGATCCAGTGCCCAGTGCCAGTTCCTGTCTGTTGCATGTTTTTTGTTTCGCAGAAACCCAATATCAAACGGAGTCCAAACGGGATAAAAACGGACGGAGACTTTTTTGGAATATTTATGATTTTTGGGAAGTGAAATCAACGCGAAACAGTGTCCGCGGTGGCCACGAAACAGGGGGGCGTGCCCTCCCCCCCTGGGCGCGGCCTGGGCTCTCGTGGGCCACCCGTAAGGCGGTTGACGCTCTTCTTTTGGAGCAAGAAAGCTAATTTTATGAGAAAGATCTGGGCGAAAGATTCACCCCAATCGGAGTTACGGATCTCCGGATATTTAAAAAACGGTGAAGGGGTAGAATCTGAGAACGCAGAAACAGAGAGATAGATCCAATCCCGGAGGGGCTCTCGCCCCTCCCACGCCATGGGAGCCAAGGACCAGAGGGGAAACCCTTCTCCCATCTAGGGAGGAAGTCAAGGAAGAAGAAGAAGAAGGGGGGCTCTCTCCCCCTTGCTTCCGGTGGCGCCGGAACACCGCCGGGGGCCATCATCATCACCGCGATCTTCACCAACACCGCCATCATCTTCACCAACATCTCCATCACCTTCCCCCTTCTATATCCAGTGGTCCACTCTCCCGCAACCCGCTGTACCCTCTACTTGAACATGGCGCTTTATGCTTCATATTATTATCCAATGATGTGTTGCCATCCTATGATGTCTGAGTAGATTTTCGTTGTCCTACCGGTGATTGATGAATTGCTATGATTGGTTTGAGTTGCATGTTTTATTATTGGTGCTGTCCTATTGTGCCCTCCGTGTCGCGCAAGCGTGAGGGATTCCCGTTGTAGGGTTTGCAATATGTTTATGATTTTCTTATGGTGGGTGGCGTGAGTGACAGAAGCACAAACCCGAGTAAGTAGATTGTTTGCGTATGGGATAAAAGGGGACTTGATACTTTAATGCTATGGTTGGATTTTACCTTAATGAATCTTTAGTATTTGTGGATGCTTGCTAGAGTTCCAATCATAAGTGCATAGAATTCCAAGTAAGGGACGATATGTTAGCTTATGCCTCTCCCTCAAATAGAATTGCAATAGTGTTTATCGGTCTAGTAACATAGTCAGTTGCTTAGGGACAATTTCACAACTCCTACCACCAGTTTTCCACACTCTCTATATTTACTTTATTGAATCTTTATCTAAACAGCACCTAGTTTATATTTACGTGTTCTTTATTTTCTTGCAAACCTATCCTATCACACCTACAAAGTACTTCTAGTTTCATACTTGTTCTAGGTAAAGCGAACGTCAAGCGTGCGTAGAGTCGTATCAGTGGCTGATAGGACTTGAGAGAGTATTTGTTCTACCTTTAGCTCCTCGTTGGGTTCGACACTCTTACTTATCGAAAGAGGCTACAACTATCCCGTATACTTGCGGGTTATCAAGACCTTTTTTTGGCGCCGTTGCCGGGGAGTCATAGCGTGGGGTGAATATTCTCATGTGTGCTTGTTTGCTTTATCACTAAGTAATTTTTATTTGATGTCCTAAGTTGTTCTCTATCTTTAGTTATGGATATGGAACGCAAAATACCAAAAACATTAGGTGTACTTGCTACTCATGAGGATGGGGTAACTCCTAAAACCCTTTATTCTCATTATGCGAAAGATATTGTGTACTACTTTGATAATCCGGAGAAAACCCCATTCAACTTTATAATGGGAGACACGTTGGATCAATGTGAATACTTTAGGGATTATCGTTCGACACAAAAAGGGAAACTATTATGGGATCAATTTATTATGTTGCGTTGGTATGCCTGGAATCTATGCTTGAGATATGATATTACTTGTTGCTCTAGGATGGAGGCTCCACACCTTCCCTTTTCATGCAAATTTAATGATAATGAAACCTTAGCTTCTTATGCTAATGGTATATATGATTACTATGATGTGGAACAAATTGAAGAATTTGTTGCTTTTAAGGCTTCTTATGAAATTGAATCTTTGTTTGAAAAGTATGAAGCTTTAGATGATGATGCTTATAGGCCTGAAAATCTTGCTATACTTAGATATTGCTATGAAAATTATGAATACAATTACTATATTAATGCATTTATTGAGAAAGTCTCCGATGTCCAAGAAGAGACTAATATTTTGCAGGAAGCTATTGAAGAAGAAATTGATGAAACTGTGAGCTCATTGGATGAAAAAGATGATGAGGAGAGCGAAGAACAAAAGGAGGAAGAGCGGATTAGCTACCCGTGCCCACCTTCTAATGAGAGTAACCCTCCAACTCATACATTATTTAATTTCCCTTCGTGCTTACCGAATGATGATTGCTATGATGATTGCTATGGTCCCTTGAATTTGTTTGAAATATCCCTTTTTGATGATGCTTGCTATGCTTGTGGCCAAGATGCCAATATGAATTATGTTTATGGAGATGAACTTGCTATAGTTCCTTATGTTAAACATGAAATTGTTACTATTGCACCCACGCATGATAGTCCTATTATCTTTTTGAATTCTCCAAACTACACTATATCGGAGAAGTTTGTGCTTATTAAGGATTATATTGATGAGTTGCCTTTTACCATTGCACATGATGATGAATGTAATATGCATGTGCTTGCTGCTCCTACTTGCAATTATTATGAGAGAGGAACTATTTATCCACCTCTCTATGTTTCCAATACGACAAATTTGCAAGAAACTGTTTATACTATGCATTGGCCTTTACTATGTGTGCATGAATTGTTCTTTTATGACATGCCGATGCATAGGAAGAGAGTTAGACTTCGTTGTTGCATGATATATGTTACTTTGTGCTCACTACTAAATTACAAATCATTGTTAATTAAAATTGGCTTTGATATACCTTGGGATCCGGGCGGATCCATTACTTGAGCACTATATGCCTAGCTTAATGGCTTTAAAGAAAGCGCTGCCAAGGAGACAACCCGGAAGTTTTAGAGAGTCACTTATTTCTGTTGAGTGCTTTTATATAGTTTAAAAAAATAAAAATAAAGAGGGGAACCTAAAAACTTTTCAAAAAGGAAAGTGAAAGTGAGAAAGACAAGCATTGTTGAAGTGGGAGCTAGCCTTGAACTTTGTTCATGCTCACGGAAACTTTGTGAATCTTGATTACAGAAACTTTTCAACAAAAATAATTATACCCTTGTACAATTCCATTGTATTATAAAAATAATGTGCCAAGTTTTGCCTTTAGGTTTGTTTACAATGCTTGTTGGTTTGCACGGTGCAGGATTTTACATTTTTAACTGGAACGTCAAATGGTTCTGATTCCTTTTGCACTGTCTTGATGTACAACTTGTTTATTTTTCCTAATTTTGGTAGAAGTTTTGGGGTACCAGAAGTATGGTGGATGTTCAGATTGCTACAGACTGTTCTGTTTTTGACAAATTCTGTTTTTGATGCATAGTTTGCTTGTTTTGATGAATCTATCAATTTATATCAGTGGATTAAGCCATGAAAAAGTTATATTACAGTAGACACAATGCAAAAACAAAATATGAATTGGTTTTCAACAGTACTTAGAGTGGTGATTTTCTTTATTATACTAACGGATCTTATCGATTTTTATGTTGAAGTTTTGTGTGGATGAAGTGTCTAAACGAGGAGGTCTCGGTATGAGGAAAAGGAAGAGAGGCAAGAGCTCAAGCTTGGGGATGCCCGAGGCACCCCAAGTAAATATTCAAGGAGACTCAAGCGTCTAAGCTTGGGGATGCCCCGGAAGGCATCCCCTCTTTCTTCAACAAGTATCGGTATGTTTTTGTATTTGTTTCGTTTGTGCATTATGTGCAAGTCTTGGAGCGTCTTTTGCATTTAGTTTTCATTTTTCTTTTTTGCACCATGCTGGTATGAGATAGTCCTTGGTTGATTTATAGAATGCTCATTGCACTTCACTTATATCTTTTGAGTGTGGCTTTATAGAATGCTTCATATGCTTCACTTATATCATTTGAAGTTTGGATTGCCTGTTTCTCTTCACATAGAAAACTGCCATTTGTAGAATGCTCTTTTGCTTCACTTATATTTGTTAGAGCATGGGCATATCTTTTGTAGAAAGAATTAAAATCTTTTGCTTCACTTATATCTACTTAGAGAGATGACAGGAGTTGGTCATTCACATGGTTAGTCATAAAATCCTACATAAACTTGTAGATCGCTGAATATGATATGTTTGATTCCTTGCAATAGTTTTGCGATATAAAGGTGCTGATATTAGAGTCATGCTAGTGGGTGGTTGTGGATTGTAGAGACACTTGTGTTGAGGTTTGCAAGTCCCGTAGCATGCACGTATGGTAACCGTTGTGTGACAAATTTGAAGCATGAGGTGTTTCTTTGATTGTCTTCCTTATGAGTGGCGGCCGGGGACGAGCGATGGTCTTTTCCTACCAATCTATCCCCCTAGGGGCATGCGTAGTAGTACTTTCCTTCGAGGGCTAATAAATTCTTGCAATAAGTATATGAGTTCTTTATGACTAATGTGAGTCCATGGATTATACACACTTTTACCTTTCCATCATTGCTAGCCTCTTCGGTACCGTGCATTGCCCTTTCTCACCTTGAGAGTTGGTGCAAACTTCGCCGGTGCATCCAAACCCCGTGATACGATACGCTCTATCACACATAAGCCTCATTATATCTTCCTCAAAATAGCCACCATACCTACCTATCATGGCATTTCCATAGCCATTTCGAGATATATTGCCATGCAACTTTCATCATCATCATATACATGACTTGAGCATTCATTGTCATATTGCTTTGCATGATCGTAAGATAGCTAGTTCATTGCACATCCCGGTACACCGCCGAAAGCATTCATATAGAGTCATATCTTTGTTCCAGTATCGAGTTGTAATATCGAGTTGTAAGTAAATAAAAGTGTGATGATCATCATTATTAGAGCATTGTCCCCCAAAAGAAAAAAAGGCCAAAAGAAAAGGCCAAAGAAAAAAAAGGAAAAAAAGGAAAAAAAGAAAAAGAAAAAAAAGAAAATAAATAAAAGGGGCAATGTTACTATCTCCTTTTCCACACTTGTGCTTCAAAGTAGCACCATGTTCTTCATGTAGTGAGTCTCATATCTTGTGCTTCAAAGTAGCACCATGTTCTTCATATAGATTGTCTCCTATGTTGTCACTTTCATATACTAGTGGGAATTTTCATTATAGAAATTGGCTTGTATATTTCAACGATGGGCTTCCTCAAATGCCCTAGGTCTTCATGAGCAAGCAAGTTGGATGCACACCCACTTAGTTTCTTTTGTTGAGCTTTCATACACTTATAGCTCTTAGTGCATCCGTTGCATGGCAATCCCTACTCCTCGCATTGACATCAATTGATGGGCATCTCCATAGCCCGTTGATTAGCCGCGTCGATGTGAGACTTTCTCCTTTTTTGTCTTCTCCACATAACTTCCATCATTATATTCTATTCCACCTATAGTGCTATATCCATGGCTTGCGCTCATGTATTGCGTGAGGGTTGAAAAAGCTGAAGCGCGTTGAAAAGTATGAACCAATTGCTCGGCTTGTCATCGGGGTTGTGCATGATGGGGGCATTTTGTGTGAGAAAATGAAGCATGGCCAAACTGTATGATTTTGTATGGATAAGCTTGCTTTGGCCTTGTTTTGAAAATACATGATTGCTTTATTGGTACGCTTGAAGTATTATTGTTTTTATGCCAAATGATAGACTATTGCTTTGAATCACTCGTGTCTTAATATTCATGCCATGATTAGACATATGATCAAGATTATGCTAGGTAGCATTCCACATCAATAATTATTTTTTATCGTTTACCTACTCGAGGACGAGCAGGAATTAAGCTTGGGATGCTGATATGTCTCCGTCGTATCTATAATTTTTGATTGTTCCATGCCAATATTCTACAACTTTTATATACTTTTGGCAACTTTTTATACTATTTTTTGGGACTAACATATTGATCCAGTGCCCAGTGCCAGTTCCTGTCTGTTGCATGTTTTCTGTTTCGCAGAAACCCTATATCAAACAGAGTCCAAGCGGGATAAAAACGGACAGAGATTTTTTTGGATTATTTATGATTTTTGGGAAGTGAAATCAACGCGAAACGGTGTCCGGGGTGGCCACGAGACAGGGGGCGTGCCCTCCCCCTGGGCACGGCCTGGGCTCTTGTGGGCCACCCGTAAGGCGGTTGACGCTCTTCTTTTGGCGCAAGAAAGCTAATTTTATGAGAAAGATCTGGGCGAAAGATTCACCCCAATCGGAGTTACAGATCTCCGAATATTTAAGAAACGGTGAAGGGGTAGAATCTGAGAACGCAGAAACAGAGAGATAGATCCAATCCCGGAGGGGCTCTCGCCCCTCCCAAGCCATGGGAACCAAGGATCAGAGGGGAAACCCTTCTCACATCTAGGGAGGAGGTCATGGAAGAAGAAGAAGAAGGGGGGCTCTCTCCCCCTTGCTTCCGGTGGTGCCGGAACGCCGCCGGGGGCCATCATCATCACCGCGATCTTCACCAACACCGCCATCATCTTCACCAACATCTCCATCACCTTCCCCCTTCTATATCCAGCGGTCCACTCTCCCGCAACCCGTTGTACCCTCTACTTGAACATGGTGCTTTATGCTTCATATTATATCCAAAGATGTGTTGCCATCCTATGATGTCTGAGTAGATTTTCGTTGTCCTACCGGTGATTGATGAATTGCTATGATTGGTTTGAGTTGCATGTTTTATTATTGGTGCTGTCCTATTGTGCTCTCCGTGTCGCGCAAGCATGAGGGATTCCCGCTATAGGGTTTGCAATATGTTTATGATTTGCTTATGGTGGGTGGCACGAGTGACAGAAGCACAGACCCGAGTAAGTAGGTTGTTTGCGTATGGGATAAAAGGGGACTTGATACTTTAATGCTATGGTTGGGTTTTACCTTAATGAATCTTTAGTATTTGCGGATGCTTGGTAGAGTTCCAATCATAAGTGCATAGAATTCTAAGGAAGGGACGATATGTTAGCTTATGCCTCTCCCTCAAATAGAATTGCAATAGTGATTATCGGTCTAGTAACATAGTCAGTTGCTTAGGGACAATTTCACAACTCCTACCACCAGTTTTCCACACTCGCTATATTTAATTTATTGCATCTTTATCTAAACATCACCTAGTTTATATTTACGCGTTCTTTATTTTCTTGCAAACCTATCCTATCACACCTACAAAGTACTTCTAGTTTCATACTTGTTCTAGGTAAAGCGAACGTCAAGCGTGCGTAGAGTCGTATCAGTGGCTGATAGGACTTGAGAGAGTATTTGTTCTACCTTTAGCTCCTCGTTGGGTTCGACACTCTTAGTTATCGAAAGAGGCTACAACTATCCCGTATACTTGCGGGTTATCACTCTCCGGTAGAAACTTTGGGGCAATCTTTTAAGTACTTTGTGTTGGTTGGATGAATTTGAGATTGTGTGACGCTTATCGTATAATCATGCCCACGGATACTTGAGGTGACAATGGAGTATCTAGGTGACATTAGGGTTTTGGTTGATTTGTGTCTTAATGCGTTATTCTAGTACGAACTCTTTAATAGATCGATCCGAAAGAATAACTTTGAGGTGGTTTCGTACCCTACCATAATCTCTACGTTTGTTCTCCGCTATTAGTGGCTTTGGAGTGACTCTTTGTTGCATGTTGAGGGATTGTTATATGATCTATCTATGTTATTATTGTTGAGAGAACTTGCACTAATGAAAGTATGAACCCTATGCCTTGTTTCCTATCATTGCAATACCGTTTACGCTCACTTTTATCATTAGTTACCTTGTTATTTTTATATTTTCAGATTACAAAAACCTATATCTACTATCTATATTGCACTTGTATCACATCTCTTCACCGAACTAGTGCACCTATACAATTTGCCATTGTATTGGGTGTGTTGGGGACACAAGAGACTCTTTGTTATTCGGTTGCAGGGTTGTTTGAGAGAGACCATCTTCATCCTACGCCTCCCACGGATTGATAAACCTTAGGTCATCCACTTGAGGGAAATTTGCTACTATCCTACAAACCTGTGCACTTGCAGGCCCAACAACGTCTACAAGAAGAAGGTTGTGTAGTAGACATCAAGCTCTTTTCTGGCGCCGTTGCCAGGGAGGTGAGTGCTTGAAGGTATATCTTTAGATCTTGCAATCGAATCTTTTTGTTTCTTGTTTTATCACTAGTTTAGTTTATAAAAGAAAAGTACAAAAAAATGGAGTTAAGTTTGTCTCATACGCTTCGTCTTTTTAATATATTTCGTGAGTATGATGGAAACTAAAAATGTGCTCAAGTGCTAGAAGAAGGATGCATTAAAATGTTTGATACTAAATCTTTGTATGATGAGCATGATTGCAATGTTGTTAGTATGAATTCCTTGAATATCCATGATGCTAATGATATGAAAAGGCCCAAGCTTGGGGAAGCTATGTTTGATGAGGATGAAATATTTGAGAATATATTTGCTGAAATTAATGTTTGTCCCAAGCTTGGGGATGCTACGTTTAATGAAGATGAAATTTTTAGCATCCCAAGTTTTGATATGCAAAGTTGTTATGATGATAGCATGCCTCCTACCTATGATGATTATATTGATGAAAGTGGGTTTGGAAGAGTGCCAACTTTAGGAAGTAGTGATCCCACTATTTTGGAGGATGTTAAATTTTATTGTGATGAATACGAAAGTAGATTTGGAAGAGTGTCAACTTTATTTAGTGATGATTCCACTATTTCGGAAGAGGTTCCAATTGATTATGAGAACAAAGTTGCTATCTATGATGATTATTGTGATGACTTGTATGCTATTAAGAATAATGATAACCATGAAACTTGTCAGCATGATTTTAGTTTTCAATTGGATTATGCCTCACATGATAATTATTTTGTTGAGTTTGCTCCCACTACTATTCAGGAGAAGAAATTTGCTTATGTGGAGAGTGGTAAATTTTCTATGCTTGTAGATCATGAAAAGAATGCTTTAGGTGTTGGCTATATTGTTGAATTCATTCATGATGCTACTGAAAATTTTTATGTGGGAGGAACTTATGCTTGTAGGAATTGCAATAATATCAAGTTTCCTTCCTATGTGTTGAAAATTTTGAAGCTATGCTTGTTTTACCTTCCCATTCTAGTTGATTATTGTTCCCATAAGTTGTTTGCTCACAAAATCCCTATGCATAGGAAGTGGGTTAGGCTTAAATGTGCTATTCATATGCTTCATGATGCTCCCTTTATGTTTCAATTCTTATCTTTTATGTGAGCATCATTGTCATCATCATGCCTAGCTAGAAAGGCATTAAAGAAAGCGATTGTTGGGAGACAACCCAATATTTACCTTTACTGTTTTTGTGTGCCCACATGATTATGCTACTGTATTAATCATGCTTTATAGCTTTTGTTCCAATAAAGTGCCAAGTAAGACCTTTAGGATAGCTTACGGTGATAGTTGTGTTGATCCTGCTGAAAATCAGAAACTTTTACACCCAGTAAATTAGTTTTGTTAATTCACGTAAATGTGCTCCTGATATGATTCCTTTTGATCTAGATTGGTACACAAATTTATTAGGACTTCCTAATTTGGTAGAAGTTTTGGAGCTCCAGAAGTATACGTTTGATACAGATTACTACAGACTATTCTGTTTTTGACAGATTCTGTTTTCTATGTGTTGTTTGCTTATTTTGATGAATCTACGAGTAGTATCGGAGGGTATGGACCATATATAAGTTGGAGTAGAGTATATATTACACCAATGTGAATTTAGAATGAGTTCATTACAGTACCTAAGTGGTGGTTTTATTTTCTTATACTAATGGAGCTTACGAGTTTTCTGTTGAGTTTTGTGTTGTGGAGTTTTCAAGTTTTGGGTAAAGATTCGATGGACTATGGAATAAGGAGTGGCAAGAGCCTAAGCTTGGGGATGCCCAGGGCACCCCAAGGTAATATTCAAGGACAACCAAGAGCCTAAGCTTGGGGATGCCCCGGAAGGCATCCCCTCTTTCGTCTTCGTTCATCGGTAACTTTACTTGGAGCTATATTTTTATTCGCCACATGATATGTGTTTTGCTTGGAGAGTCATTTTCTTTTGTTAGTATTTGCTTGATGTTATTTATTATAAGGTTTTGTATCTTTAGTTTCAATAAAAATTTCAAGGATAGCCTTTACCACGCTTATTTTGCTAGTATACATGTTGCTGTTTGAAAACAGAAAGTTTACCGCTGTTGCAAAAATTCCCTAGAAAATTCAGAGAATTGTATAATGTTGAAACTTTTTGCATATTGAGATCTGATAAATTTACTACAGTGGGAATTTTATTTCATAATTTTTGGAGTTAGGGAAGTTTGATGAATCTTGCATTCTTTACAGACTTTACTGTTTTGACAGATTGCTGTTATGGTTGCATTCTTTGCATATGTTCGCTTGTTTAGTGATTCTATTTGAGGATAGGAGCATTAAATATCCAGAGGAATTTAGTATGCAATGTTGAATAATAATTTTTTGTGATTTTTTACAGTAGAAAATGATAAGGTTTTGCATTGGTTTATACTAACCTATCTCACGAGTTCTTGTTGAGTTTGGTGTGGATGAAGCTTTTGATAAAAAGAGAAACCATGATATGAGAGGAATTAAGGAGACACAAAAGTGCAAGCTTGGGGATGCCCAAGGCACCCCAAGATAATATTTCAAGAAGTCTCAAGCATCTAAGCTTGGGGATGCCCCGATAGGCATCCCACCTTTCTTCTCCAACAACTATCGGTTAGTATCAGTTGAGCCTAAGTTTTTACTGAAGGAAATATGCCCTAGAGGCAATAATAAAGTTATTATTTATTTCCTCATATCATGATAAATGTTTATTACTCATGCTAGAATTTTATTAACCGGAAACATGATACATGTGTGAATACATAGACAAACTTAGTGTCACTAGTATGCCTCTACTTGACTAGCTCATTAATCAAAGATGGTTATGTTTCCTAACCATAGACATGTGTTGTCATTTGATTAACAAGATCACATCATTAGGAGAATGATGTGGTTGACTTGACCCATCCCGTTAGCCTAGCACTTGATCGTTTAGTATGTTGCTATTGCTTTCTTCATGACTTATACAAAGTTCCTACAACTATGAGATTATGCAACTCCCGTTTACCGGAGGAACACTTTGTGTGCTACCAAACGTCACAACGTAACTGGGTGATTATAAAGGAGCTCTACAGGTGTCTCCAAAGGTAGATGTTGAGTTGGCGTATTTCGAGATTAGGTTTTTGTCACTCCGATTGTCGGAGAGGTATCTCTGGGCCCTCTCGGTAATGCACATCACTATAAGACTTGCAAGCAATGTGATCAATGAGTTGATTACGGTATGATGCATTACATAACGAGTAAAAAGACTTGCTGGTAACGAGATTGAACTAGGTATTGAGATACCGACGATCGAATCTCGGGCAAGTAACATACCGATGACAAAGGGAACAACGTATGTTGTTATGCGGTTTGACCGATAAAGATCTTCGTAGAATATGTAGGAGCCAATATGAGCATCCAGGTTCCGCTATTGGTTATTGACCGGAAATAGTTCTAGGTCATGTCTACATAGTTCTCGAACCCGTAGGGTCCGCACGCTTAACGTTGCGATGAAAGTTTTATTATGAGTTTATAAGTTTTGATGTACCAAAGGTTGTTCGGAGTCCCGAATGTGATCACGGACATGACGAGGAGTCTCGAAATGGTTGAGACATAAAGATTGATATATTGGAAGCCTATATTTGGATATCGGAAACATTCCGGGTGAAATCGGGATTTTACCGGAGTACCGGAGGGTTACTGGAACCCCCCGGGGGTTAATGGGCCTACATGGGCCATGAGGGAGAAGAGGAGGGCTGGCCAGGGCAGGCCGCGCCCCCTCCCCCCTAGTCCGAATAGGACAAGGAAGGGGGGGGCGCCCCCTTTCCTCTTTCCCCTCCCTCCTTTCCTTCTCCACCAAGGCAAGAAGGGGGAGTCCTACTCCCGGTGGGAGTAGGACTCCTCCAGGCGCACCCCTAGGGGGCCGGCCGCACCTCCCCCTCCCTCCTTTATATACGGGGGCAGGGGGGCACCCCATGACAAACAAGTTGATCTTCGTGATCGTTCCTTAGCCGTGTGCGGTGCCCCCCTCCACCATATTCCACCTCGGTCATATCGTAGTGGTGCTTAGGCGAATCCCTGCGTCGGTAGAACATCATCATCGTCACCATGCTGTCATGCTGACGGAACTCATCCCCGACACCCTGTTGAATCGGAGTCCGGGGATCATCATCGAGCTGAACGTGTGCTGAACTCGGAGGTGCCGTACGTTCGGTGCTTGGATCGGTCGGATCGTGAAGACGTACGACTACATCAACCGCGTTGTCATAACGCTTCCGCTTTCGGTCTACGAGGGTACGTGGACAACACTCTCCCCTCTCATTGCTATGCATCACCATGATCTTGCGTATGCGTAGGATAATTTTTGAAATTACTACGTTCCCCAACAGTGGTATTAGAGCCTAGGTTTTATGCGTTGATGTTATATGCACGAGTAGAACACAAGTGAGTTGTGGGCGATACAAGTCATACTGCTTACCAACATGTCATACTTTGGTTCGGCGGTATTGTTGGATGAAGCGGCCCGGACCGACATTACGCGTACGCTTACGCGAGACTGGTTTTACCGCCGTGCTTCGCACACAGGTGACTAGCGGGTGTGTGTTTCTCCAACTTTAGTTGAACCGAGTGTGGCTACGCCCAATCCTTGCGAAGGTTAAAACAGCACAAACTTGACGAACTATCGTTGTGGTTTTGATGCGTAGGTAAGAACGATTCTTGCTCAGCCCGTAGCAGCCGCGTAAAATTTGCAAACAACAAAGTAGAGGACGTCTAACTTGTTTTTGCGGGGCATGTTGTGATGTGATATGGTCAAGACGTGATGATATATTTTATTGTATGAGATGGTCATGTTTTGTAACCGAAGTTATCGGCAACTGGCAGGAGCCATATGGTTGTCGCTTTATTGTATGAAAATGCAAACACCTTGTAATTGCTTTACTTTATCACTAAGCGGTAGCGATAGTCGTAGAAGTAATAGATGGCGTAACGACAACAATGCTACGATGGAGATCAAGGTGTCGCACCGGTGACGATGGTGATCACGACGGTGCTTCGGAGATGGAGATCACAAGCACAAGATGATGATGGCCATATCATATCACTTATATTGATTGCATGTGATGTTTATCCTTTATGCATCTTATCTTGCTTTGATTGATGGTAGCATTTTAAGATGATCTCTCACTAAATTATCAAGAAGTGTTCTCCCTGAGTATGCACCGTTGTGAAAGTTCTTCGTGCTGAGACACCACGTGATGATCGGGTGTGATAGGCTCTACGTTCAAATACAACGGGTGCAAAATAGTTGCACACGCGAAATACTCAGGTTAAAACTTGACGAGCCTAGCATATACAGATATGGCCTCGGAACACAGAGACCGAAAGGTCGAGCGTGAATCATATAGTAGATATGATCAACATAGTGATGTTCACCATTGAAAACTACTCCATCTCACGTGATGATCGGACATGGTTTAGTTGATTTGGATCATGTGATCACTTAGATGACTAGAGAGATGTCTGTCTAAGTGGGAGTTCTTAAGTAATATGATTGATTGAACTTAAATTTATCATGAACTTAGTACCTGATAGTATTTTTGCTTGTCTATGTTTGTTGTAGATAGATGGCTCGTGCTATTGTTCCATTGAATTTTAATGCATTCCTTGAGAAAGCTAAGTTGAAAGATGATGGTAGCAATTACACGGACTGGGTCCGTAACCTGAGGATTATCCTCATTGCTGCATAGAAGAATTACGTCCTGGAAGCACCGCTGGGTGCCAGGCCTGCTGCAGATGCAACTGACGACGTTAAGAACGTCTAGCAGAGCAATGCTGATGACTACTCGATAGTTCAGTGTGCCATGCTTTACGGTTTGGAACCGGGTCTTCAACGACATTTTGAACGTCATGGAGCATATGAGATGTTCCAGGAGTTGAAGTTAATATTTCAAGCAAATGCCCAGATTGAGAGATATGAAGTCTCCAATAAGTTCTATAGCTGTAAGATGGAGGAGAATAGTTCTGTCAGTGAACACATACTCAAAATGTCTGGGTATAATAATCACTTGATTCAACTGGGAGTTAATCTTCCTGATGATAGTGTCATTGACAGAATTCTTCAATCACTGCCACCAAGCTACAAGAGCTTCGTGATGAACTATAATATGCAAGGGATGGACAAGACTATACCCGAGCTCTTCGCAATGCTAAAGGTTGTGGAGGTAGAAATCAAGAAGGAGCATCAAGTGTTGATGGTCAATAAGACCACCAGTTTCAAGAAAAAGGGCAAAGGAAAGAAGAAGGGGAACTTCAAGAAGAACAACAAACAAGTTGCTGCTCAAGAGAAGAAACCCAAGTCTGGACCTAAGCCTGAGACTGAGTGCTTCTACTGCAAGCAGACTGGACACTGGAAGCGGAACTGCCCCAAGTATTTGGCGGATAAGAAGGATGGCAAAGTGAACAAAGGTATATGTGATATACATGTTATTGATGTGTACCTTACTAATGCTCGCAATAGTACCTGGGTATTTGATACCGGTTCTGTTGCTAATATTTGCAACTCGAAATAGGGACTACGGAATAGGTGAAGATTGGCTAAGGACGAGGGGACGATGCGCGTGGGAAATGGTTCCAAAGTCGATGTGATCGCGGTCGGTACGCTACCTCTACATCTACCATCGGGATTAGTTTTAGACCTAAATAATTGTTATTTTGTGCTAGCGTTGAGCATGAACATTATATCTGGATCTTGTTTGATGCGAGACGGTTATTCATTTAAATCAGAGAATAATGGTTGTTCTATTTATATGAGTAATATCTTTTATGGTCATGCACACTTACAAAGTGGTCTATTTTTATTAAATCTCGATAGTAGTGATACACATATTCATAATGTTGAAGCCAAAAGATGCAGAGTTAATAATTATAGTGCAACTTATTTGTGGCACCGCCATTTAGGTCATATCAGTGTAAAGCGCATGAAGAAACTCCATACTGATAGACTTTTGGAATCACTTGATTATGAATCACTTGGTACTTGCGAACCATGCCTCATGGGCAAGATGACTAAAACGCCGTTCTCTGGAACTATGGAGCGAGCAACTGATTTGTTAGAAATCATACATACCAATGTATGTGGTCCAATGAATGTCGAAGCTCGCGGCGGGTATCGTTATTTTCTCACCTTCACAGATGATTTGAGCAGATATGGGTATATCTACTTGATGAAACACAAGTCTGAAACATTTGAAAAGTTCAAAGAATTTCAGAGTGAAGAAGAAAATCATCGTAACAAGAAAATAAAATTTCTACGATCTGATCGTGGAGGAGAATATTTGAGTTACGAGTTTGGTTTACATTTGAAACAATGCGGAATAGTTTCACAACTCACGCCACCCGGAACACCACAACGAAATGGTGCGTCCGAACGTCGTAATCGTCTGGATATGGTGCGATCTATGATGTCTCTTACTGATTTACCGCTATCGTTTTGGGGTTATGCTTTAGAGACGGCCGCATTCACGTTAAATAGGGCACCATCAAAAATCCGTTGAGATGACACCTTATGAACTATGGTTTGGCAAGAAACCAAAGTTGTCGTTTCTTAAAGTTTGGGGCTGCGATGCTTATGTGAAGAAACTTCAACCAGATAAGCTCGAACCCAAATCGGAGAAATGTGTCTTCATAGGATACCCAAAAGAGACTATTGGGTACACCTTCTATCACAGATCTGAGGGCAAGATTTTCGTTGCTAAATTCGGATCCTTTCTAGAGAAGGAGTTTCTCTCGAAAGAAGTGAGTGGGAGGAAAGTAGAACTTGATGAGGTAACTGTACATGCTCCCTTATTAGAAAGTAGTTCATCACAAGAACCGCTTCCTGTGACAACTACACCAATTAGTGACGAAGCTAATGATATTGATCATAAAACTTCAGATCAAGTTTCTACTGAACCTCGTAGGTCTACCAGAGTAAGATCCGCACCAGAGTGGTACGGTAATCCTATTCTGAAAGTCATGTTACTTGACCATGGCGAACCTACGAACTATGAGGAAGTGATGATGAGCCCAGATTCCGCAAAATGGCTTGAAGCCATGAAATCTGAGATAGGATCCATGTATGAGAACAAAGTATGGACTTTGGTTGACTTGCCCGATGATCGGCAAGCAATTGAGAATAAATGGATCTTTAAGATGAAGACTGACGTTGATGGTAATATAACTGTCTACAAAGCTCGACTTGTTGCAAAAGGTTTTCGACAAGTTCAAGGGGTTGACTACGATGAGAATTTCTCACCCGTAGCGATGCTTAAGTCTGTCCGAATCATGTTAGCAATTGCCGCATTTTATGATTATGAAATTTGGCAAATGGATGTAAAAACTGCATTCCTGAATGGATTTCTGGAAGAAGAGTTGTATATGATGCAACTGGAAGGTTTTGTCGATCCAAAAGGTGCTAACAAAGTGTGCAAGCTCCAGCGATCCATTTATGGACTGGTGCAAGCATCTCGGAGTTGGAATAAACACTTTGATAGTGTGATCAAAGCATATGGTTTTATACAGACTTTTGGAGAAGCCTGTATTTACAAGAAAGTGAGTGGGAGCTCTGTAGCATTTCTGATATTATATGATGACATATTGTTAATTGGAAATGATATAGAATTTCTGGATAGCATAAAGGGATACTTGAATAAAAGTTTTTCAGTGAAAGACCTCGGTGAAGCTGCTTACATATTAGGCATCAAGATCTATAGAGATAGATCAAGACGCTTAATTGGAATTTCACAAAGCACATACCTTGATAAAGTTTTGAAAAAGTTCAAAATGGATCAGGCTAAGAAAGGGTTTTTACCTGTATTGCAAGGTGTGAAGTTGAGTCAGACTCAGTGCCCGACCACAGCAGAAGATAGAGAGAAAATGAAAGATGTTCCCTATGCTTCAGCCATAGGCTCTATCATGTATGCAATGCTGTGTACTAGACCTGATGTATGATTAGCAATAAGTTTAGCAGGGAGGTACCAAAGTAATCTAGAAGTGGATCACCGAACAGCGGTCAAGAACATCCTGAAATACCTGAAAAGGACTAAGGATATGTTTCTCGTTTATGGAGGTGACAAAGAGCTAGTCGTAAATGGTTACATCGATGCAAGCTTTGACACTGATCCGGACGATTCTAAATCGCAAACCGGATACATGTTTTTATTAAACGGTGGAGCTGTAAGTTGGTGCAGTTCTAAACAAAGCGTCGTGGCGAGATCTACATGCGAAGCGGAGTACATAGCTGCTACAGAAGCAGCAAATGAAGGAGTCTGGATGAAGGAGTTCATTTCCGATCTAGGTGTCATACCTAGTGCATCAGGACCAATGAAGATCTTCTATGACAATACTGATGCAATTGCCATGGCAAAGGAATCCAGATTTCACAAGAGGACCAAGCACATCAAGAGACGCTTCAATTCCATCCGGGACCAAGTCCAGGTGGGAGACATAGAGATTTGCAAGATATATACGGATCTGAATGTTGCAGACCCATTGACTAAGCCATTTCCACGAGCAAAACATGATCAGCACCAAGACTCCATGGGTGTTAGAATCATTACTGTATAATCTAGATTATTGACTCTAGTGCAAGTGGGAGACTGAAGGAAATATGCCCTAGAGGCAATAATAAAGTTATTATTTATTTCCTCATATCATGATAAATGTTTATTATTCATGCTAGAATTGTATTAACCGGAAACATGATACATGTGTGAATACATAGACAAACTTAATGTCATTAGTATGCCTCTACTTGACTAGCTCATTAATCAAAGATGGTTATGTTTCCTAACCATAGACATGTGTTGTCATTTGATTAACGAGATCACATCATTAGGAGAATGATGTGATTGACTTGACCCATCCCGTTAGCCTAGCACTTGATCGTTTAGTATGTTGCTATTGCTTTCTTCATGACTTATACAAAGTTCCTACAACTATGAGATTATGCAACTCCCGTTTACCGGAGGAACACTTTGTGTGCTACCAATCGTCACAACATAACTGGGTGATTATAAAGGAGCTCTACAGGTGTCTCCAAAGGTAGATGTTGAGTTGGCGTATTTCAAGATTAGGTTTTTGTCACTCCGATTGTCGGAGAGGTATCTCTGGGCTCTCTCGGTAATGCACATCACTATAAGCCTTGCAAGCAATGTGATCAATGAGTTGATTACGGTATGATGCATTACATAACGAGTAAAGAAACTTGCCGGTAACGAGATTGAACTTGGTATTGAGATACCGACGATCGAATCTCGGGCAAGTAACATACCGATGACAAAGGGAACAACGTATGTTGTTATGCGGTTTGACCGATAAAGATCTTCGTAGAATATGTAGGAGCCAATATGAGCATCCAGGTTCCGCTATTGGTTATTGACCGGAAACAGTTCTAGGTCATGTCTACATAGTTCTCGAACCCGTAGGGTCCGCACGCTTAACGTTATGATGACAGTTTTATTATGAGTTTATAAGTTTTGATGTACCGAAGGTTGTTCGGAGTCCCGGATATGATCATGGACATGACGAGGAGTCTCGAAATGGTCGAGACATAAAGATTGATATATTGGAAGCCTATATTTGGATATCGGAAACGTTCCGGGTGAAATCGGGATTTTACCGGAGTACCGAAGGGTTACCAGAACCCCCCCGGGGGTTAATGGGCCTACATGGGCCATGAGGGAGAAGAGGAGGGCCGGCCAGGGCAGGCCGCATGCCCCCTCCCCCCTAGTCCGAATAGGACAAGGAAGGGGGGGCGACGCCCCCCTTTCCTCTTTCCCCTCCCCCATTTCCTTCTCCACCAAGGCAAGAAGGGGGAGTCCTACTCCCGGTGGGAGTAGGACTCCTCCAGGCGCACCCATAGGGGGCCGGCCGCACCTCCCCCTCCCTCCTTTATATACGGGGGCAGGGGGGCACCCCATGACAAACAAGTTGATCTTCGTGATCGTTCCTTAGCCGTGTGCGGTGCCCCCCTCCACCATATTCCACCTCGGTCATATCGTAGCGGTGCTTAGGCGAAGCACTGCGTCGGTAGAACATCATCATCGTCACCACGCCGTCGTGCTGACGGAACTCATCCCCAACACCCTGCTGGATCAGAGTCCGGGGATCGTCATCGAGCTGAACGTGTGCTGAACTTGGAGGTGCCGTACGTTCGGTGCTTGGATTGGTCGGATCGTGAAGACGTACGACTACATCAACCGTGTTGTCATAACGCTTCCGCTTTCGGTCTACGAGGGTACATGGACAACACTCTCCCCTCTCGTTGCTATGCATCACCATGATATTGCGTGTGCGTAGGATAATTTTTGAAATTACTACGTTACCCAACATTTACTTCTTCACATGAGTTGTGCTATCCTTGCAATGTCATTTTATTTTGTTTTGCTTGCTATTTGAATACAATACTAAGATCTGAAATTCTTTAATGAGAGAGAGTCTTCACATAGTTGCATAATTATTTAGCTACTCATTCATATTCACTTATATCTTTTTGGAGTAGTTTGCCATTTACTCGTGTGCTTCACTTATATCCTATGAGTAAATGGTTGAATGAGTTGAATGTCATAAATATGAAATTTCATATGCCTCATTTGCTTATCCCATGGGGAGTAATGACTTCACATCTAAGAAGTAGAGGTTGTAAATTTATTGAAGGTTAGCAAGCATTGTATTGGTCATTTGAACAATTCATGAAAGAATATTGAAGGAAGAGAGATTCCACATATAAATATACTATCCTAGACATCTTTTATAATTGGGAGCACTCATTAAGTATGACTTGCTAAAGAGTTGATGTTGGACAAGGAAGACAACGTAATGGGTTATATTTTTTTACATCTCAGTTAAAGTATATTGTCATGGATCATTCAAACATGTTGAGCTTGCCTTTCCCCCTCATGCTAGCCAAAATTCCTTGCACCAAGTAGAGATACTACTTGTGCTTTCAAATATCCATAAACCCAGTTTTGCCATGAGAGTCCACTATACCTACCTATGGATTGAGTAAGATCCTTCAAGTAAGTTGTCATCGGTGCAAGCAATAAAAATTGCTCTCTAAATATGCATGACTTATCAGTGCTGAGAAAATAAACTTTGTACGATCTTGTTATGGAAGCAATAAAAGCGACGGACTGCATAATAAAGGTCCATATACAAGGGGCAATATAAAGTGACATTCTTTCGCATTAAGATTTTGTGTATCCAACCCTAAAAGCGCATGACAACCTCTGCTTCCCTCTGTGAAGGGTCTATCTTTTACTTTATGTCTTTTACTTTATGCAAGAGTTAAGGTGATCTTCACCTTTCCCTTTTTCATTTTATCCTTTGGCAAGCACCTCGTGTTGGGAAGATCCTGATATATATATCCAATTGGATGTAAGTTAGCATGAACTATTATTGTTGACATCACCCAAAGGTGAATACATTGGGAGGCAACACTATAAGCCCATATCTTTCTCAATGTCCGATTGAAACTCCATAACCATTAGTATTGCATGAGTGTTAGCAATTGTAGAAGACTATATGATAGTGGATTATGTGGAGTTTGTTATTCCTGAAAATAAGATGAATTGCAATTGTTTGATGACTAAGAATGAAGTTTTATAGTTTTCAAGAAAGTTTATGGTCTATGCTTTGACATGTGAATTGCTTGTTACTTTATCGTGAGAAGTTTTATGAGATGAACTACTGTTATGACATATTATCATGCTAGAAAAGGTGTTTGAAATTATCATTGATCAAACTTGTGCACCTTCTAGCATTCACACTTCATAAATTCTTTCTTTTATTATTTACCTACTCGAGGACGACTAGGAATTAAGCTTGGGGATGCTGATACGTCTCCAACGTATCTATAATTTATGAAGCATTCATGCTATTTTATTATCTGTTTTGAATGATTACGGGCTTTATTATACACTTTTATATTACTTTTGGGACTAACCTATTAACCGGAGGCCCAACCCATATTGATGTTTTATTGCATGTTTCAGTATTTCAAAGAAAAGAAATATCAAACGGAGTCAAAACGGAATGAAACCTTCGGCAGCGTGATTTTTTGGAAGAATATGATCCTGGAGACTTGGAGTTCACGTCAGAAGATCCTCGAGGCAGCCACGATATAGGAGGGAGCCCCCCCTGTAGGGCGCGCCCCCTGTCTCGTGGGCCCCTTGAGCACCTCCCGACCGACTTCTTTCACCTATATAAGCCTACGTACCCTAAAAACATCGAATATCAAGATAGATCGGGAGTCCCGCCGCCGCAAGCCTCTATAGCCACCAAAAACCTCTCGGGAGTCTGTTCCGGCACCCTGCCGGAGGGGGAATCCATCATCGGTGGCCATCTTTATCATCCCGGTGCTCTCCATGACGAGGAGGGAGTAGTTCACCCTTGAGGCTGAGGGTATGTACCAGTAGCTATGTGTTTGATCTCTCTCTCTCTCTCTCGTGTTCTCTCTATGGCACGATCTTGATGTATCACGAGCTTTGCTATTATAGTTGGATCTTATGATGTTTCTCCCCCTCTACTCTCTTGTGATGAATTGAGTTTCCCTCTTGAAGTTATCTTATTGGATTGAGTCTTTATTTGAGAACACTTGATGTATGTCTTGCCGTGTTTATCTATGGTGACAATGGGATATCACGTGCCACTTGATGTATGTTTTGGTGACCAACTTGCGGGTTCCGCCCATGAACCTATGCATAGGGGTTGGCACACGTTTTCTTGACTCTCCGGTAGAAACTTTGGGGCACTCTTTTAAGTACTTTGTGTTGGTTGGATGAATTTGAGATTGTGTGACGCTTATCGTATAATCATGTCCACGGATACTTGAGGTGACAATGGAGTATCCAGGTGACATTAGGGTTTTGGTTGATTTGTGTCTTAAGGTGTTATTCTAGTATGAACTCTTTAATAGATCGATCCGAAAGAATAACTTTGAGGTGGTTTCGTACCCTACCATAATCTCTACGTTTGTTCTCCGCTATTAGTGGCTTTGGAGTGACTCTTTGTTGCATGTTGAGGGATTGTTATATGATCTATCTATGTTATTATTGTTGAGAGAACTTGCACTAGTGAAAGTATGAACCCTAGGCCTTGTTTCCTATCATTGCAATACTGTTTACGCTCACTTTTACCGTTAGTTACCTTGCTGTTTTTATATTTTCAGATTACAAAAACCTATATCTACTATCTATATTGCACTTGTATCACCATCTCTTCGCCGAACTAGTGCACCTATACAATTTGCCATTGTATTGGGTGTGTTGGGGACACAAGAGACTCTTTGTTATTTGGTTGCAGGGTTGTTTGAGAGAGACCATCTTCATCCTACGTCTCCCATGGATTGATAAACCTTAGGTCATCCACTTGAGAGAAATTTGCTACTGTCCTACAAACCTGTGCACTTGCAGGCCCAACAACGTTTACAAGAAAAAGGTTGTGTAGTAGACATCAAGCTGCATCTGGCGGTCCTACATCTGATTGTCTATTGATGGATCTGGTGCCTCGTGCTGGAGCTTGCCGTTGGTGGCCTCTGCGAGGTGCAGCTAGCTAAGGCGCTTCTTCGTCGGCGGGCGGGTTCGATGATGGGGTTGGTGGTCTTGCTGGCGTTGGTGCCGGTTGATGTGTGGCGGAGGGTGTGTCTGGAGCATGGGTGAACACCCTGTCTCGGCTACCTGTTGTGACCAGCGATGGCGATGACTCCAGGCGTCGTTGACATTTCTTGGGGGCATTGCTGCATTGCTACCGCACCCCTCCCGCATGGATCTGGTCGTCGCTGCACCTCCGAGGGAAACTCTTGATCCATGTGATCGGACGATGGAGACGCTTTGGTGTCATTTTCCCTCTTGAGGGCTTCGTATTTGGAGCTGCGCATCGACAAGCAGGACTTATGGATGGTGGTTGTGTTGGCGTTGAGGCTTTTGTGGCAACTGCGTCGCTGGGAGCGATGTAGAAGGCGTGGCATTGGTTGTGATAGTCGGTTCTTCTCTGGCATGTTCGTGGGATGGACTCGGCTGATTTGTTGCTATGAAGTCGAAGCTGCAGTGGCGGGGCCCTGTGGCGTACGATGACAGGTAGCAGGTGGTCCGTTCGGTGATCTTTCACGACGCCAGACAACCATGTTCTCCTTCGTAGCTCTTCGTCGGTGTCGGAGTTGTGTTGTCTCGTCGTGATGGTTGAGGTCTCGCACAGATCTTCATGTGACCTCACACGACGATCGTCTTTGGCGAAGTCAGAGTCGTTTCTTAGAGTTTGGGGTGGCAATGACGCCTCTAAGGGAGAAGTGACGATGATGGCGTCGTTGTACTGTCCCGGCAAGGCCCTCTTTGGAGTGACATCTATGGGTATCTTGAGTGTGCCGCTTAGCGATTTGTGATGGTTTTCGCCCGTTTTTCCAAATAACTGGGCAACTCTCTTCTACTTAATTACTGGATGAGGTAAATCTTTTGCCTTCGTTTCGAGTTTTTTTACTTCCTAGAGGTAGCACTCACATATGCATCATACATGCATAGATGCAGATCTAGTATTATTCAATCAATATTACACGGAAGCATGTACGTATCCAAGAAGAAAACAGGGCCGCTAGCATTTCTCGGTGCATAAACAACGCTGCCGAATGCCGTCGCACTTGCCTCCGGGGAATCGCTCTGTGAGGCAAACACTTGCACAGTTGGTGTCGCTCACGCATAACCCCTTAAACTTGTGGCTCGGTGACGTACACTCCCTCGCCAAAGCTACCTGCACTGCTCCCTGGAACCCTACACGGGCAAATTGATAGAGCAAATCAGCCATCTCACATACGGAGTAGTATATAATTATAGCAGTATCATCAGTTATCTTAAATAGAAAGTACATCATACATATCTGTGGCCACAAGGAGCAGGAAGACGACCACAAAGACCTTCATGGACCGATCCATTTAGTTTTCTTGTGAAAGATTGAGAGGGTTCTATGACAGATTAAGATCTTCAAGATGGATTGTACTATGATGGATGAATGTAGAGAAGGGAGGGGGGCTTGCTTATATACTTGCAGTGGCATGCATATATCTTCCTTGCTTCTAGGCTAAGCGAACATATTTTTATAGGGTGGTGTAACTGAGTGGGTAGTGTAATAACCGAGTACCCGCAAGAAAACAGAGATAGTACAGCCCTTTTGTTTGTGTGTGTGCGTAAATTTACGCTAGTGCGACTGGCATGTGCAAAGTAGGAAGGCTGGCATTTTTTTTTCCTGAAAAATACTACTCCCCCCGATTCATATCAATTATCGCTGCTTTAGTATCATTTTATTTTCTGTAGATTTCAATCTGCTGCATGTTATTTGCGTTTCTGATATAGTTTGCTGATGTGTTCAATGTATGAACTATCTTTTTTGCTCCATTTAGCAAGTCAAAATAATGTATAATCACAATATTTTAAGTTTTTAACCTATCAGGCCTATGGGCTTTTATGGTCATATGATGACCACCAGAGCATCTCCAATAGATGTATAAATAACAGTTTTTTTTTAAAGGGAGTATCTAGAATTCATCTAGATGAGATATAATTCGGTCTCATTTACTTTGAAAACAAAAACAGATACAACCCACGTCATCACGCACGCATCTTATAGCATCACATCCAATGGCTATAAAAGGTAAATGAGACCAAATTATATTTCATCTAGATGAGTTCTAGCAAAACTGTTTTCTAAATCTCTAAGGCCAAAAACGTTGCTTCAATACATGATGCAGATGCATAAATAACAGTTTTTTACATCCCAAGGCCAAAAAACATTGCTCCAATAGATGTAGATGTATAGATTTTTACATCACCTCCTCCAAGTGATGTAAATACAACACTTGGAGATCCAAATTTGCATCTCCACACGCCTAGTGATGTAAAACGCCCAGCCACACGTGAACAACCAACCGCCGAATCTGAAACTTTTAGCCGCCCGCCCGTCTCCCGAGCACCGCCCGGCCCCATGGCCGACTCCGATGCCCCCCCCCCAATGTCGCCTCTGCCGGTCTGACCCACCACGTCGCGCCCGCCGCCTGCGCAACCACCTTCACTGACCCCGCCTCCGCCGCCATGCCTCCCCGGTTCGCCTCACCCCGTCTGGTCGCCGCTGCGGGAACATGTGCGCTGGCGGCGAAGAAGCAGCCGACGGCCAAACCCCGTGGCGGAGGCGTGAAGCGGTCAGCGGCATGCAACCCCGCCACGGCACCATCTCAAGCGGCAAAGATGACAAAGGCGGGCGCGGCTGCTTCGGCCGATTCGATGCCGCCAACAGCCGCAGCAACTGCCGCCGGACATGGGCCTCCTCCTCCACCACCACAAGCCCCGCCGCTGCCCATGGAGGAAGACACAGCCATGCCCGCGGCCACCGTCTCCAACGTGCTCGATGAAATGTCACAAAGGTATTTTTTTCCTTTTGTTTGTCCTTTTCATTTCCGATACGAATAGAATGTGAGATTGCATGTACGTCCATTTGTAGTATCGATGATGAAGTATTCATGCGCGTGACAAAATGATGTGACAAAGATTATTTCTCTCAAGGATATGCATCACAAGAATATGATACTCAATTTCATGATGATAATCTCGACATGAATGACGAGGACTTTATTGCCAAGGGAAGAACCATAAATTATACGAACGCCGAAGATGGGTTGATTTGCACGGCGTGGAAGCGAATTTCCGTTGATGCATCCGTGGGGGGTGACCAAGCTGTGAATACCTGTTGGGACCGCATCAAGGAATATTTCGATGAGCGCAACACTATTGGACACTATCGATCAAGGGATTCTATTCGTCAAAGTTAGGGCACCAACAACGCCGAATGCCAAAAGTGGGTGGGTTGCTCGAAAAATGTTGGTCACATGAACCCTAGTGAGTGCGGTGATAGTGACATGGTAATTGCTTGCTACTTGTGTTTGTTTTCTCTACATTGCCCAAGTATGCATATGTTCCTAAATTGATGATGGCACTTTTGTTGTTTTATTGTAGAAAAATTGCGCAAGGATTGTTTTGAGAAAGAAACAACAAAGGAGAGAAGAGTAAAAAGAAAGGAAAAGCCTTCACTTCCCATCATTGCTGCAAAGAGCTCAAGGATGAGGAGAAGTGAAAGACTTGAGAAGTTTATGATGCTTTGAAGAAGAAAAGTGTGGTTGTTGACCGTGAGGATTGATGATGATGGCCGTGGTGAGGAGAGAAGGAGCCCCACTCCTCACTTGGCAACCGAATCATATAGGCCGGACGAAAATAAGAAAACAAAGGGTTCGAAGGCCGGAGACAATGGTCTTAAAGAAGAGTTTGACGCCATTGTCATTATGAGGAAAGAGTATGCCAAAGAAAGAAAAGTTGAAGTTAAAAGAAATGGAGGAGAGGGGGATGTCGAGCGGCAGAGGGCGGCGGTCGAGGAGAGGTTGGCAGCGGCCAAGGAGAAAAAGGTGGCGGACGAAGAGCTAAAGATGGTGGAGGAGAAGGCACTCAAGTTTATGTTCATGGGCACAAGTGGGCTCGACCCCAAAGCAAAGGCGTATGTTGAGCTTTTGTCGCGATGGAATGATCATGAAGAAGCAAATGCTCATGAGAAACATGATGGGAGGAGGAATGAGAGGTGTCTTTGGTGGTGGAATGGGAGGTGTCATGGGTGGAATGGGAAGAGGAATGTGAGGAGGGATGGGAGTGTGACGCCCCCGGTTTAATCGTACACTAATCATGCACGCAAATGTGTACGATCAAGATCAGGGACTCACGGGAAGATATCACAACACAACTCTACAAATAAAATAAGTCATACAAGCATCATAATACAAGCCAGGGGCCTCGAGGGCTCGAATACAAGTGCTCGATCATAGACGAGTCAGCGGAAGCAACAATATCTGAGTACAGACATAAGTTAAACAAGTTTGCCTTAAGAAGGCTAGCACAAACTGGGATACAGATCGAAAGAGGCGCAAGCCTCCTGCCTGGGATCCTCCTAACTACTCCTGGACGCCGTCAGCGGGCTGCACGTAGTAGTAGGCACCTCCGGTGTAGTAGGGGTCGTCGTCGACGGTGGCGTCTGGCTCCTGGACTCCAGCATCTGGTTGCGACAACCAGAAAGAAAGGAAAGGGGGAAAAAAGGGGGGAGAAAGCAACCGTGAGTACTCATCCAAAGTACTCGCAAGCAAGGAACTAAACTACATATGCATGGGTATATGTGTAAGGAGGCCATATCAGTGGACTGAACTGCAGAATGCCAGAATAAGAGGGGGTAGCTAGTCATATCGAAGACTACGCTTCTGGCAGCCTCCGTCTTGCAGCATGTAGAAGAGAGTAGATTGAAGTCCTCCAAGTACCATCGCATAGCATAAGCCTACCCGGCGATCCTCTCCTCGTCGCCCTGTTAGAGAGCGATCACCGGGTTGTATCTGGCACTTGGAAGGGTGTGTTTTATTAAGTATCCGGTTCTAGTTGTCATAAGGTCAAGGTACAACTCCAAGTCGTCCTGTTACCGAAGATCATGGCTATTCGAATAGATTAACTTCCCTGCAGGGGTGCACCAACTTACCCAACACGCTTGATCCCATTTGGCCGGACACACTTTCCTGGGTCATGCCCAGCCGCGGAAGATCAACACGTCGCAGCCCCACCTAGGCACAACAGAGAGGCCAGCACGCCGGTCTAAACCTAAGCGCGCAGGGGTCTGGGCCCATCGCCCTGAGCACACCTGCA
>NC_041393.1:113577301-113582220 GCF_002162155.2 Triticum dicoccoides | reverse complement strand
CGGTGTTTGGATAATTGAGCAAGAAACATTTAGCATTGGGCTTCAAATGTTCTTGTTGAAAATTGGAGTACCATAGACATGCTTCGAAATAGCATTGACATGGTCATCAAGTGAAGATTAGACTTTGGAAACACAAAGGATCCATCAGGAATAACTTGTAGAATAAGTCTTACTATTTCCTCATGGAAGAATAGTTATCCTTGAAAAAGAAATTATAATGATAGGTCCTCCAGCCAGGGGGGCTAGGCATGACATCATAATACTGGGTCATCAAAGGACCAACATCATAACTCCTGGAAAGTTGTCCCAACCATCATATCTGACCGAGATTCAGATCCGATTGGTGTCATGATACCTCAGACTTAGGATGCCTGAGAAGAGAAGGTGCGACACCAATTAACGAGATGACAATGTGAGATTCTCGGGAAATGAACTATGGAAGTGAGTTCCGAGACAAGAGTTCATCATTAAACCAAGGAGAGAATGGGGAGGTGGCTGATGAACTCAGCGACAATTCATTGAGATTTCCAAAAAGATGGATTCCCACAATTATGTGAACAAGGAGATAACATTAGTCAGATCAAATGATACAATGATGTATGCTCGAGGAAAAACATCCACAATTAAAAATTGATCGAAAGTGCACCTAGAAGTATGGACTAAGTAGCACGATCAATGTTAGAATGGTGATTTGATAACCAAAAGACTTAGAATGAAACTATCGGCCATTCACTTCAAAGCAATAGGGTTGCTAGAAGTTTTGAATTCGCACAACAGAATTCACTCAACACGGGGACCAAGAAAAGAATGGTGATGGCGAGAAGCATCACAATAACAAGAATTCTTAAGAGGTGGTCAAATTCTCAGAACATCCTTGACAAAAGGCAGTAATACTTCAAGGTAGATCATAATACGGGCTGGATAGTAAGTTGCATCCATAACATGAACAAGTTTGTGATGAAAGGAAGGTAAGGATGTTGTTGATGGTAACTGAAATTACCAAGGAACGAGGATGGCACTTATCATCAAGAATTCCATTGATATCCTGGAAGGAGTCAAAATGTTGATGATGATCACAACAATTTGTTGTCGAGAGAATCCACGAAGAAGCAATTGAACAACGAATGCATCAAGCAAAAGGACTGATGCAACAAAAGATTATTGGAGCCACAGATACGACACAAACTCGAAATCAAGCTCACTGTTTTTAAGGCAAAGTTATATGAGGAGGAAGATCAACGTAAGCTTAGCTCATCGTCAAATAATTGTGCTACGGGAAGAAGGACCGGGTAGCACAGTTAAAATTTAACATGGTAATGATATAGCCGATCAGGCTAGGAATCACTTGAAGGATTATTAAACTCATAATCAACGGAGATTACTTTATTGAATCGGAGTGTGGAATTGATTCACTTATCAATGTCCTTGAGTGTCTAACAACTCAGAACCCGGGGAAAATTAGAATCAGTGAGATATAATACTTGAAGAACTCATAATAAGTTATGCAGTTCCATGATATTCTTGAGATACCAGAGTTTAATACTCAACGGTAGAGCAAAGTAAAGGTTGGACAGGTGCAATGATCTGCAGAAGACAAGTACTTCAACTTGTCCAAGAAATGGTATTTAAAAGGAGAACATGGCCGGAACCATGATTGCAAAAGGCCAGATCCCAGATATAAGTTGAACTTATACCAAGGGAATAATTAATTTAAGAGAAGCTTTTAATGATAAGATCTACATCGTGTCCATGGGCATGAACACAAGGTTCAAGGTCGACTCCCACTTCTTCAATGTATAATCTTTCATTCACTTCTCACACTCGATGAGGCTGTAGTGTTGAAATTTTATCTGGCAAAACACCAAAAGAGTATGACTCGTAAAAACTTTCGAGTTCACACATATTAAGGAAGGCATAGGTTCAACCCATCGGGGCATCTTAGAACATATACCACAAGTTTCAAAAGTAAATACACAAGCTCGAAAGCAGAGCATGGTTGGCCAAGCAGAGGATAAAATTTACCAAAGGCAATATACACCCGTGGAAAGGCTCACAAGGTTATTGAATATGAAGGACGATGTCGGATGAAATCCAACAATGGATCGGGCGATCCACAACGGAGCTGATGTGAGTATATGTACTCAATCAGAGGAAGAAAGATTGCACGGGCATCAGATTATAGAACATCTGAATAATTCGATGCTTAGATAACAAAGGAATTATGATTTCCAAAACAAGGGATCAGAAGCAGACACTCTGATCAAGGATGGATAAGTTGAATAGACCAGAGGCACAATTGATGACAAATAGTTTGGTCCAGAACCAGCTCATGTCCAGAATGACGTCTGAGCTGGAAAGATAATTTAGAAGGGTCGAGTGATGATTGTGTGCATTCGCACACATGTTGAATCAGTAGGATTAAAATGACGGTGTCTAAGGATACTAACGAATATTGCCAGACATATGGAAAGCATCCATAATGCAAGCAGACAAGTATTGCAGAGCAATAAGCTACTGAGGAATTTTGGAGGATCAAATAGTATTTCAAAGACCATTGTGAAACACATGAACAACTGGGGATGAGTGGATACTCGATAAGGGCGAGAAATTATCCGTAGGGGTATTCAGGTGGAAAGGAACTGCAAGGCAGTAGGCACAAAGTATTCTCGGATCAATAGAGAGAATTTCAGGGTATCTTCCAATGACAAGATCAACTGGGAACAAAAGTAAGAATGACAGATGTATGTATTTATCCATAGGGATATTTTGGTGGTAGGGAATTGCAAAAGCAACGGACACAAATTCTTGGGTTACAGCGGAGAGTATCTTCAGGGTCTTCACGTGCAACAGACGATCATCAGTAATAAGGGGCTCTCCGGGTGAAAGTGATAACGAGATCCTAATGTTAGATTTAGCAAAATCCATTTAACCCGAATAGAAGAGAGATCAGAGTCCCAGAGTATAGACAAGGAGTAAAAGATCCTAATACCACCCAATGGCGACGTGGGCCCATGGGCCGCACAACCATGTCAGTAAAAGTTTTGTAAAGCCTAGACTCGACTTCGGCCAAGGAGTTGGAAGGGGGATTCCTACAGGCAGTTGGCTCTGATACCAACTTGTGACGCCCCCGGTTTAATCGTACACTAATCATGCACGCAAATGTGTACGATCAAGATCAGGGACTCACGGGAAGATATCACAACACAACTCTACAAATAAAATAAGTCATACAAGCATCATAATACAAGCCAGGGGCTTCGAGGGCTCGAATACAAGTGCTCGATCATAGACGAGTCAGCGGAAGCAACAATATCTGAGTACAGACATAAGTTAAACAAGTTTGCCTTAAGAAGGCTAGCACAAACTGGGATACAGATCGAAAGAGGCGCAAGCCTCCTGCCTGGGATCCTCCTAACTACTCCTGGACGCCGTCAGCGGGCTGCACGTAGTAGTAGGCACCTCCGGTGTAGTAGGGGTCGTCGTCGACGGTGGCGTCTGGCTCCTGGACTCCAGCATCTGGTTGCGACAACCAGAAAGAAAGGAAAGGGGGAAAAAAGGGGGGAGAAAGCAACCGTGAGTACTCATCCAAAGTACTCGCAAGCAAGGAACTAAACTACATATGCATGGGTATATGTGTAAGGAGGCCATATCAGTGGACTGAACTGCAGAATGCCAGAATAAGAGGGGGTAGCTAGTCATATCGAAGACTACGCTTCTGGCAGCCTCCGTCTTGCAGCATGTAGAAGAGAGTAGATTGAAGTCCTCCAAGTACCATCGCATAGCATAAGCCTACCCGGCGATCCTCTCCTCGTCGCCCTGTTAGAGAGCGATCACCGGGTTGTATCTGGCACTTGGAAGGGTGTGTTTTATTAAGTATCCGGTTCTAGTTGTCATAAGGTCAAGGTACAACTCCAAGTCGTCCTGTTACCGAAGATCATGGCTATTCGAATAGATTAACTTCCCTGCAGGGGTGCACCAACTTACCCAACACGCTTGATCCCATTTGGCCGGACACACTTTCCTGGGTCATGCCCAGCCGCGGAAGATCAACACGTCGCAGCCCCACCTAGGCACAACAGAGAGGCCAGCACGCCGGTCTAAACCTAAGCGCGCAGGGGTCTGGGCCCATCGCCCTGAGCACACCTGCATGTTGCGTGGGCGGCCGGAAGCAGACCTAGCCTAGCAGGCGTTCCAGTCCAATCCGGCGCGCGCCGCTCCGTCGCTGACGTCTGAAGTGCTTCGGCTGATACCACGACGTCGGGATACCCATAACTACTCCCACGTAGATGGTTAGTGCGTATAGGCTCGTAGCCAACTCAGATCAAATACCAAGATCTCGTTAAGCGTGTTAAGTATCCGCGAACGCTGAACAGGGCCAGGCCCACCTCTCTACTAGGCGGTCTCAACCTGCCCTGTCGCTCCGCCACAAAGATCCACACAGAGGGCCGTCGGGACAAAGGTCCTTTCAGCCCCCAATTCGTGAATCACTCGCGGGTACTCTTCGAGCTGACCCGACTTTAGTCACCATCTATATAGTATGTATGTATGTATAGTATATACCCGTGATCACCTCCCGAGTGATCACGGCCCAATAGTATAGCAAGGCAGACCGACAAGAATGTAGGGCCAATGATGATAAACTAGCATCCTATACTAAGCATTTAGGATTGCAGGTAAGGTATCAACAGGTGTATCAACAATGTCAGGCTATGCATCAGAATAGGATCAACGGAAAGCAGTAACAGGCTACACTACTCTAATGCAAGCAGTATAGAGGAGAATAGGCGATATATGGTGATCAAGGGGGGGCTTGCCTGGTTGCTCTGGCAAGAAGGAGGGGTCGTCAACTCCGTAGTCGAACTGGGCAGCAACAGCGTCGGTCTCGTGGTCTACCGGAGAGAAGAGGGGGAAGAAACAAT
>NC_041393.1:113573244-113577291 GCF_002162155.2 Triticum dicoccoides | reverse complement strand
AATACAATGCAAACAAATGCATATCGATGCATGACATGACAAGTAACGATGCTAGGTGTGCCCAATCGCGGTAGTAGGTGATACCGACGAAGGGGGGAAACATCCGGGAAAGTATTCCCGGTGTTTCGCGTTTTCGGACAGATGAACCGGAGGGGGAAAGTTGCGTGTTTGATATGTTAGAGGTGTGTGGTGGACGAACGGGCTGCGTATCCGGATTCGTCTCGTCATTCTGAGCAACTTTCATGTATAAAACTTTTTCATCCGACTTACGGTTTATTTTCTATGATTTTCTAAAGTTTAAAGAATTTTTTAATTTATTTAATTCGAAAAATAAACAGTGAAATGTCCTTTTAAACTCAGCAGGGGCTAGTCACACTCAAAGACATGTGGGGTCAAGGAGTTGGGTTGACTCAGTCAACATCTTTACTAGTCAACCAATGAACAGTGCATTGGGCCCAACTTGTCATAGGCTTTTTAAAAAGAAAGAGCCACATGTCATCCGTATATAGACTATTCTAGCCATTAATTAACACTAAGTAGTACTAATCTAAGCAAGGGCCGGCCACTACTCCGGCCACGTGCACGACGCACACACACAACACACACAAGTTAGTAGGCTAGGAGTTATTAACATAAGATGCCATTTTGTGATTTTTGTAGGATTTAATCTAATCATCAAAAGGATTTGGTTCAGTGGGATAAAATAGAGTTTGTCAAGTGTACTTTCAGTTCACACAATTTTCATTCACATTTAATTTCCTTTTGTTATTGTTTTGCTGCAGTAAAGAGGGGTAGTCAGTGTAGAAGTAGCCAAGCTAGCTATGCCTACAGTAGCATTCAACAGCAGCAGCAAGTTCAGTAGAGCAGCAGCGGGCAACGGCATGGCGCAGGCGCGGCCAGGCAACGCCGCGCACGGCCGGATGCGTCCCAGGGGCGGCGGTACGCGCGGGCAGGTGAGGCCAATGGTCGCGGGTGCGGTGACGCAGAGGCAGGGCGGCGAGTGGGCGCGGGGGAGCAGAGCTCCGGTGTGGCTGCGGGAGGGTGAGGGCGACGACCGCGGCGAGCAGCAGGGCAGCAGCGGGAACGCACGCGGACGGGAGCGACAACAGGCTAGCGTGCGTGCACTGGAGGCAGAGGGCGCGACGAGGTGCGGGTGAGCACGAGCGGGAGCAGAGCTCCGGTTCAGGGCGACCGAGGCGAACAGGCGCGGCTACGGCGATACATGCGTAAGGGAAATAGGGGGAAAAGAATGGCAGCTCACTGGGAAGGCACAGGATGGCCCGACGAAAGGTTAGTAGCGCAGGGGTGGCCGGATTTGAGGAAGAACGCCGGCGACCGAAGGATGAAGACGCGCTCGATCTGCTCGGAGAAGTCCTTCCCGACTCGAGCTCATCGTCGTAGTCGAACGGAGGCAAGCGAGGCGCGAAGGAGTCCGTTGAGGGGGAAGACGGGGACGACGGCGGAGACGGGCGACAGTGGCGGTGAGGCGACTCCGGCGAGGACGAACGGCGTTGGCGTCGGGCGCCCGGGGCGCGGGCGGGCGTCGGGCTCGAGGAGAGAAGGGGGATCGAGGGAAAAGGTTAGGGTTTGGGGGTGGCCGTGGTTATGTAGGTCGCGAGCGCCGGCGGATGGCCGCCACGGCGCCGGCCGGTGCCGTGGCGGGCATCGGCCACAGCCACGGGGACAAGGAACAGGGGAGTGGGGGTGAGTTCGGCCTGGTAGCGTAGCTGGGCCAAGGCCCAGTTGGGCCAGAGGGTTGTGTTTCTTTTTTTTGTTTCCTTTTACTTTCTTTTTCTTATCTTATTTCTTACCTGTTTTCTTTTAATTTCTCATTTGTATTAGTTTTATAAATTATAAAAGTAGTTACTAATTTAGCGTTAATAATTATGCTACTGACCCATTAACTTAGGGGCAACAAAATAAATAGTTTATTATTTTATAAAATGCAAAAGACATTTATTTCATTTTTTTACCTGCTGTTTTAATTATTCGATTGCATCTAAACTTTCTAAAGAATGTGGTTTCTTCACCTCAGTTAGTTAGGGATTATTTGCCACTTGATGGACAATTTAGTTTTAATGTTTGAAAACCTTTACCGTTTGACATTATTTTAAATTTGAAATTTGAACTGGTTTTCGAACCGGCGTGAGATTATCAACTGTAATCGAGGCGACGTGGCATCCTTAGCAGTGGTTTACTGTAGCTTAGTTACCCGGGCATCACAGGGAGGTGCCATGGGCGATGGAATGGGAGAAGGAACGGGAGGTGCCATAGGGCTGTGGAGTGGGCGGCTACATGAGCATGATGGGAGGTGCCATGAATGGTGCCTTTGGTGGCAACATGGGAGGTGGCTTTGGTCAACATGGGTGGTGGCTTCGGTGGCATGGGAGGTGGGTTCGATGGAAACATGAATGGCATGGGAGGTGGCTTTGGCGGCAACATGAGTGACATGCGAGGTGGCTTCACTAGCAACATGAGTGACATTGGAGGTGCTTCCAATGGAGTCGCGCGATGCATCAACGCACGAAAACTTCGACAAAGAAGCCATTGATGATGATGATGTCAATGTCTACAATGTGACTAGTGGCAATGGATCGGATGAAAATTGAGATGCTATGTTTGTTGTTATATTTCCGTTTAATTTGTTGGACCAATAACTTTGATTGATATGATGCACTTTTGGTTACTAGATTATGAACTATGTTTGTTATGAAAGTTGAGTTCATATTAAATCTGAATATATTGATTTATAAGATAATTTTGCTTCCAAATATTGCGGCTGTACAATGACGATAGACTGCCGTGTGGTGGTTGGCCGTTTTGCATCTTTACATATGCATTATCTATTGAAGTAGTAGTTTTATATCACCAAATATATATCTGTCAGAGTTGACATTTTTAAATGTAAAAATCACTATGAATTATACCTACAACACCTATTTTAACATCTTCAAATATACTCCCTCCGTTCCCAAATATTTGTCTTTCTAGATATTTTAAATGGACTACAACATAAGGATGTATATGGACATATTTTAGAGTGAAGATTCACTTATTTTGCTTCGTATGTAGTCACTTGTTGAAATGTCTAGAAAGACAAATATTTAGAACCGAAGGGAGTACATCATCAGCAGCACAACAAGAAATCGGGCACTTGAGAGTGCAAAACCCGGAAGAAACTGCAATAGCCCGCAGCTGTTCGAGAGAGGAGAAAAGGGAGGCGACTCGAGGTGCGAGTTGGGGCTCAGCCCATTCCCGGGCGCTCGCCGCCGGCGTTGCCGGTTGGAGAGAAGATGGGGGAGGTGCCCGCAGCTGCCGTGTACATACTAGTTGTAGTTGTGCTGTTTCCTTAGTGGAGTTTGGCTTTATGCCGGAGCTTGGCGTGATGCCGATGGGGATTGGGTCGCCGGCGCGAGCGAGTCGCGTGCGGTGGCTACTGGAGTCGGTTCTTAAGGTGGTGGCGATGGAGGGCTTGCTGCTGCCGACTGGATCCACTCTGGTGTCCCTGGTAATAAGCTCGATGCCCCTGATCTGGCGGAGGATCTTGCTGCTGTCCCCTGCCTCGGAGGCCATCCTGGCGATGGCGAAGAGGTGGCCGACACTTGCAGCTCTGGAGCTTGTAGGTTGGGATGCTGCGGATCGGGCTGTGGACCATCAGAAGTGGATGATTTGTTGGCGAAGCGATGGCGCCTGCTGCGGCGGTCGAAGGCCTGCTCTCGCCGACTCGCCTCTGTTTCTTCTGGCCGAAGGGCGGTCATTCAAATTCCTCCCGGCGATGAAGCCCAAAGGGAGGCAGCTGTGTTCTTCCATGGAGTCTATGGCGTGGTGCTATGGAGCTTTCGTCGGCCCAAGTGGTCTCGTCCCCGGTGTCGGCCGGAAGTTCTCCGTCGAGGAGCAGAATAGGACCCGATCGCGTTTCCTTTCCTCTGTTCCGGGTCCTTTTCGCAAAGTTCAGGGACTGTTTAGTAGTTCCAGTTTTCTTTTGGGTCTCTGTTGTAATATGTGCTTTCATGTTTATCCAAAGTTCAGGGCCCGTGTCTGTTCAAA
>NC_041393.1:113539330-113573022 GCF_002162155.2 Triticum dicoccoides | reverse complement strand
AAAACCCTACAGCTACAACACCCCCAAACGCCTAGCGGTCAATCCGCCGCCGCCGCCGCCGCCGCGACGCGATGCTCCATCTCCGAAAGCTCTTCCTCTCCGCATCTCATGTCCACACACCCTCCCTCTCCCCCCTTTTCCCGCTCTACCGCCTCCTCGCCGCCACCGCACCCGCTTCCCCAGAGCCGTTCGCCGTCGAGGAGTACCTCGTCACCAACTGCGGCCTCTCCCGGCCCAAGGCGCGCAAGGCGTCCAAGAAGCTCGCCCACCTCAAGTCCTCCTCCAGGATCGACGCCGTCCTCGCCTTCCTCGCCGCGCTCGGCATCTCCCCCTCGGGCACCGCCGCCATCGTCGCCGCCGACCCGCAGCTCCTCTGCGCCGATGTGGAGCTGAACCTGGCCAAGCGCGTCGACGAGCTCACGGGTCTCGGCCTCAAGCGCTCCCAGATCGCGCGCCTCATCCCTCTCGCCCGCGCCACCTTCCGCAGCTCCTCCCTCGGCCCCAACCTCGCCTTCTGGCTCCCGGTCTTCGGCTCCTTCGAGAAGCTCCTCGGGGCCATCAAGGCGAACGGCGGCATCCTCGGAGCGGACCTCGAGAAGGTCGCCAAGCCCAACCTGGCCATCCTCCAGCAATGCGGGATAAGTGTCAAAGAATTTTCAGATACATACCTTACCCGGGTGCTCACTCGGCTCCCCGAGTACGTCCAGAATGCCGTGCTGTACATCGATAAGCTTGGCGTGCCCCGGGATTCCCCAATGTTTCGCTACGCGCTCATGGCGTTTGCGTTTCAGAGCCAGGAGAAAATTGACAGGAAAATGGGGAACCTTGAAATGCTTGGTTGGTCACAGGATGATGTGTTGACTGCTGTGAGGAAGATGCCGAGTATCCTCACTATGTCCGAGGAAAGGATGCAGACAACTGTGAATTTCTTGACAAGGGATGTTGGGCTGGAGATACGCTATATAGCTCAAAGGCCAGTTCTGGTTATGTATAGCTATCAGCGCCGGTTGTTGCCACGGCATTCCTTGCTAAATATTCTCAACTCGAAGGATTTGCTTTATCCTGAGCTTGACTTCTATTCTATCGTCGCGCTGACTGAGAAGAAGTTTCTGGACAAGTATGTGCATCCTTATGAGAAGAGTATTCCAGGCCTTGCTGCGACTTATGCATCTTACTGTGCTGAGAAGGTGCCGAATGAAGTTTCTACCTGAAAAGACAAAATGGAAAAAGAGACTCTGTGCATGCTTGGTCTGGGAGCACGTTGCTGGATTGTCGTGTTGGAATAACATTTTAAGGTTTGTCACCCCTTGACCCATGTTTTGAATGTTAAACAGTTAGCTATGGGTGATCTTGTGTAACATCGCTAGTTAACGAATAGCAGAGCGACGGATGTGATCAGCACCTAGATAGATATGGATCGTGGAGTGCCATTTCCAGTTTTCCAGTGAACATGCTTGATTATGAATTAATTTGGCCTTAGGTTTACACAGCTAATTGATAAATTTGGATATGGACTTGTCTGCAATGCTTCTGGACCTGATGCTATATTATATGTGGAATTGCTCTGCAGAGATGAGTTTATTTAATCATATTATGATTTGTTGTCACTGTTAGTGGTTCTAGTTTTTTTAGAAACTTGCAATTGTTGAAATCATGGTTACCATATTCAGAATTTGCTCCTTTTTGATTAGCTACTTCCCATTTTGCTGGGGATATACATGTTTGGTTCGTGAACCTAGTGATTTTGGTCCGCCGACTCTGATTCACAAACATATTATTTGACTCGTGAACCCAATTGTATCGCTTTGTGATTTTGGATGTTGATTCGTGAACCCAATCATTTTGGTTTGACATAAACAGAGTGACCATACCAGCAAAATACCCCCGTCGTTCCTAAATATAAGTATTTTTAGAGAGTTGAATATGGACTACATATGGATGAAATATAGAATGTAGATTCACTCATTTTGCTCCATATGTAGTCCATATTAGAATCCCTAAAAAGACTTATATTTAGGAACGGAGGGAGTATACTAAGCTAAATTGATGCTGGTTGCAAAATTTGCTTAATGGAATAACGAATGGACCGATAAACAACAAGCCCATGAGCTTAGGTGTCACTGTTTAGTCTCAAAATTTAGTACTTCATTATAGGTACCTTTTTGCTTTGCTTTTCCAGCCCATGAAACATTTGTGTTTATGAAGAGCCTGCAGCTATTGTTGTATCTTATATCTCTTATTCGTTATTGAAAGCAGGACAAGTATGATCATCATTGCGTACATCCTCCAGGTTCCTTGCATTGCATCTCTTTGTTGCAATCCTTGTTTGGTTGTGCTCCATTTTAGTTTTCAGTCTCAGTTTGCTACTTATAAAACAGACCTTCCTTGTAACTTCAGAGAATCTTGATACACGCTGCGGTAGGGATGCAAATTTGGTACCCTCCGACCCCTCCTTAGTTCAACTAAATGAACTAAGTTTTCAGAATTGACATTACTTTTGAAATTTTAGTTCCTTTGGTTTAATTATATTAAATAGGGTCGGAGGGTACCCTAAAGATTCCAAATTTGCATCACTATGTTGCGGATTTGAATAAAAAGTTTCCTGCTGTCTTTTCCTTTCATCGGATTTGTTTCACATAATGAAATGTACATATACAAATTGATACCTTATTTCCACTGTGCCAATGAAAGACTAATGACAAAAAAATTCTTTGTCATCTCCACTACGCCTACAATGCTGCAACATGTCGAGTTGAATGATATGGGGCACAAAGTCCAGAACTAGCAGAGATGGAAAAGAAAATTCTTCTGCAACCCATTTGTAGCTCATCTATAAAGCGGAATTGGATCATGTATTCATGATGTGAAAAGTAAAACGATTAAATGCAAAGATGATTGGTAAACTTATTTTTATGATCAAAATTGGCGTCGTTACAAGGACGGCTCCTGTGAGTGGGAAGTTGACCCTGAAAATCAAATAGAGAAAAGCCTACTTCCATGCTGGGAGAGTTGCAGTGCAGGAACCTTGAGTATGTAGTCAATGATGATGATTAGGGGTGGGCATATAAACCGATGACCCTGAAGTACCGAGCCAAACTAACCAAGACCGAACCTAATGATGATGATGACAACACTCGTCATGCTTTAGATGATGAATGCACTTCTAAGCCTCCAAATTCTAAAATCCGAAATCTAGTCCCATTTCAATTTTTAAGCTACGCTGATGCCGCATTGTCTTCATCGACAGGTCACCTTCTTTTTGCTAAGCTAATGGCCTTGTTCGTCAGTATTGTATTTTTGCTTTGCTCTTACATTCGTTCTCAGTCTTAAACAACTGTTTTTTTTTTCAGGCACCAGCTGGTAGCCTGAAGACCAAGAATTGGAAGGGCTTCTGGAAAACTATCAAGGTCTTCTGATGGTTGATTTGATCTGCGCAACAACAGCGAATTCAGACTGGACAAATTTTGTTTGGTAGATTTAGTTTAGTGGGGGATGGCTGATGGAGTAATAGTGGTGCTGGTGCACATGTTGAGTTGTATTTACTGAAATTGTCTTGGTGACGAGCGAGACCTAAGCACTTTTTTTTTTTTGAAACGAGGCAAAAGATTTGCCATTTTCATTGATTAAGAAGAGAATTGATCGGTTAACCGGAGGAAAACTGGGCGAAAACCTAGATACAAACCCCATAAAGGGCATATGCACAATCGACCACAGCGTCGAGGACATGGCAGCCGAGCTTCACAGAAGAAAGTTGCAAGCCTCGCACTGACCTAGACCTAAGCACTATTATTATATCAACAAAATCAGTAAATAGAAACATAACAACTCATAAATAGATAAACATACCACCTCAAAATATACAGCCATGTATGAAAAAACCTTCAATATGCAACCATGCATGGATAAAGACTTCTCATTCAGTTATGTTAGTTTGTCAACAGATGTTTAACAACTATACAATAGATTCATGTTTCGTATGACAAATCTCGATGAATTATACTGCAACCAATTCCTGCAGCAACACACGCGATATCATGATCACAGAGTTCATCTTCACTTATTAGTGACGGCCCCAAGTACGCAATATGTCAAATCCATAGTCTGCATCCAACCGGAAACACGTACCAGACTGAGGTTTACAAACAGTAAGAGGAGTGATCCATGCCGTATATCAGACCTATCAACTAATCAGCCATTCAGTTTAGGTCTACGACCAGCCAAACTTGTAGTCGAGGATGTAAACCAAGATCAGCGACAGTGGGTACAGAAGGAATGCGACGAAGCACGTCCACAGCGGGAACTTGGTCCCGAAGCTGGTGAAGAGGCCCATGATGATGCACACGAGGAAGATGACGAGCACCTCCGATGAGAAGTCCCAAGTTAAGCCCCTGATGTAGACGAGAGCCAGGAACACAGCCAGGCAGAGCGTGTTGTTCATGGTCACTCCACCATACACCTGCAGTTTAAATGGCGGCATCACATGAAATTCCCCTTTTGGAACTTTTGAGGCGTACAAATACTGCGGTATGGCAAGATTTTTGTGTTGCGAAGCTCCTGCCTTATTAAAAAAAGATATGGCCATGCTATCTTACAATGACATGCTGATAGAAAATAAAACAGAAATATTTTCAAAGTAAGCAGAGCGACACTATTTTCATGTGGTCAGTCTTGTATACAACATATATCCATGTACCACTGAGAAAACATGTATCAACGTTTGACTGCAAAGATCAGACAGTGACTTATACGTACTGATGCCCAAAATCATTCAATGAAATAAGATTTTGCCCAAAGATCCGAGAGTGACTTGTATGTAGCGATGCCAAAAATCATTCAATCAATCAGATTTTCCATACTGCCATTTGAGTAGAATTTCATTTTGCCATTTGAGTAGAATTTTTAATCATCTGAAGTATGTTTTTTCAAATATCATCAATTTGGATCTCAAACGGTCAAACCCTTGCTACCATCACGGAATTAGTTTTGTATTAACTCCTTAAAAGCACCTTACGCCTTCTAAGGCACAGTTTAAGCTTTCTTGTGATGTGATGTGCTCTGCTTACGTCCAGAAGTGTTGATAAAATTCTCTTATCATGTTCTGTAAATTCGACTAACTCTGTACAGAATCTAACATCCATTGATTGTCCTCTCACATTTTGTCTCACATGTATCCGAACGGAATAAATATTTGGGTGCAGCTTGACCAAGAAAAAAGAAGAATACAGAAAAATACTCATATATCTAAAAGCAGCTGCACAAAAAAGACAAATATTTATGCACCGTACATCCTATATCCACTAAAAAAAAAGCCTGCACAAAACAAGAAAAAAAATAGAATTCCACGGTAACAAGTAACAACAGAACACCAAGGAAGCCCAAGTCTACAGTATGTAAGAACTTTCAGTTATTCGGAAAACTGTTTCTAATTTCTTCCACAGAATACCTTGCAATATACTCCCTCCGTCCGGAAAAGCTTGTCCCTCAAATGGATGTATCAAGCACCGGGACAAGCTTTTTCGGACAGAGGAGTATAAAAAGATTACCAAATAACTAGCTTAACAGTATAGGAGAAATAAAAACAAAAAAAGTTAGAGAAGGGAAAACAACATTGAAACTAAGAAATCAATCAGAATGAAGGTATTTATATGACTGCTCCAATTGTCAACAGTAAACACAAGGTATCCAACAGACATACCTCAGAGAATGTTAGAGACAAAGTGCGTTGCTTCTTTCGGCTGGCAAAGATAATGGCTGAGACAGCCTCGCTGGAATTAGTAGCCAAGGGCATCGCAATGAAGGAAATGAAGAAAGATGGTATACTGGTAGCACTTGAAAAGTTGTGCACAGCATCAACGAGTGGGTCTGCAAATGCAGCTGCCATTGCAGTTCCGAGAAGCAAAAGTGAAATGGCTTTGAAGCATGTCCAGGTTGGATTTTCAATAGATTCATCATCTTCTTCATGCTTGTCAAGCAGTGCATTATGTTCTTCCCCTGTTGTCTGCACAATTGTAGGATGATGCGATTTATCTTGATGGACAAAACAACTGCGCAAACATGTGACTATAAACTTACAATGTGAAAATCATCCATAAACTTTTTTGAGTAGGCGCCAGAACCAGCAACAACACGCTTAGCTTCTTCCAGCCATCTAAGGACGCCATCAACGAATTCTCCCTTTTCAATGGAACTATTCCGAGACCTATCAAAGTCAGCCATGACTTGATCTGCAGCTAGATTACTATCCAACTCAATATCTTCAAAATTCACACCAACGATGAAAGCTTGTAGTTCACCACGCCCTATCCTTCCATCATTGTCCAGATCAATTTTGTGAAATAACCTGCCAATTTTTACAGTATCACTGTGGAGATACTTTTTGGGATGAAGATATAGGGAAAAACGAATTGCAAACCGGTGGCTTACTTCTCTATGACAGAAACATTTGGTGTGCCATCATCATCGATAAGGTGACCAAAAGTATGCATTTGAGCATGTTTCAGAAGCCCAGACATTACATGCTTCAGTTTTGAATATTCTAATTTTCTCCTCTGGATCCATGGCTGAAAGATCTGTTTGTGGAGGATGCAAGTATTGTTCAATGGGGCAATATAGATCAAAATAAGATGATAATAAATGTAAGTAGTGTGTGATTGCCCCTTAGAAAATTAGCAACACATAAATGAACACGTGTCGCAAGATTTCAGCTCCTGACCAAATGAAATGCCTAGAGGAAAGTCAGATAGGTGGTAGAGAGGCATCATTTATTCTTGTTAAATTTCCTTACCTCCAAGATTTTAAAGTGCCTTGATAAAAAATTCATAACTTCTTCTGACGAAATGTACATAGCTATACTAGAGAGAAATGTACATAACTATACTAGAGAGAAATGTACTATTAAAGCATAAAAGGTGGGAAAGCGTAGAGTTCATTTTCCCATGAGGTCAGTATATACCTGGTATAGGCAATAAGTAAGCAGAAGTAGCACTGCAACTATAAGCCCAAGCAGTAGAGTTAAGCGATGACCAGATTTGAGCTTCAGAATTTGCGGTATCTGAACAACGATAAAGGGGAGAACAGATATCGCCATGATTCTTGCTGCATAGCTAGTCTGCAAATCAGTGGAAACACCAGAGCCTAACAGCGCAGATGTTATTTAGCAAAATATCAGAAGGGGTCTAATAGATAACGTATGTACTGATGCAAGCCATGGAAACTAATTATGCTATAGAAGATGACTATTCCCAGCAATCATACTGATATATCATGTCCAAAATTCATGTTTGTGATGTAGAGGTAAAAAGAAATCAAAATTTCTTATACTGCGTGACCCAACAAACGCCCATAGTTTCAAGAAGTGTTTCCTCAAAATAGTTTCATGAAGTGTGAGCTGAAGTAGAGCCCCTATCTAAACTAGTCTAGTGATGTGGAGCATCACATTGTAACTAAATATACAAAGCTATTAGGTGGTGATATTGTTCAACGATTTGTTTGGAAGACTGGAAGTCCGGATGTCAGGTGCATTTAATGACATTCAATTTGTTAGGTCGGACCCCCTAACTGGAATTTGAGAAATAACAACATATCAAAAAGACTGAAGGCTTTGGTATCCTGGGAATCGATTGTAGTTGAATCCTCTGACAGATCACATTTACCGACAATAACACAAGATCCCCAAAGTATGGTTAAAAGCATGATCGTCGATCCCGCCAGCAGGCCCATTCCAATCAAAACCTGACTTTGAGCAACCTCCTTAGTGCCAGAGAGGCCGGAAACTGAAATGCAAGAAACAGACACATTATGCATTTTGCATCTACATATCACTCGAGTGTTCGTAAAAATGGGACAAAAAGCATACTTTATTATAGAATTATTTGATGCTATGTCATTCCAAATAATGACTTACTTGTATACTACTCCCTCCGTTCCAAAATAGATGACTCAACTTCGTACTAACTTTAGTACAAAGTTAGTACAAAGTTGGGTCATCTATTTTGGAATGGAGGGAGTATGCATGTTTGCTGAGAGTAAAATATATCATCCTTATAATGCATACTATTTTATTATATATTAAAGTTTATTTGAAAAGGAGGATAACCCCGGCCTCTGCATCAAGCAATGCACACACCCAACATTGCATGTTAAAGTGATATTTTTTCTTTTTAATATCTAAGCATTATTATTTTTATATAATATGCATATTGACATTTTTTGTATGTGTGTGGTGCAAATGGCGAAAATATAGTTTGTCTGAATTACTTACGTGATTAATACTCAATATACTTATGTACTTAACTGAACATAGTGATATTATTAATTTCTGGCAAAAAAGAGAAAAGAACGCACACATTAACAGAACAAAATAAACACTACACGTTGCTCCTTTGTGTTAACAGATTGATTAGTACCCGTAAAAAAACAGATTGATTAGTAAAACAATAATTAGGGATTTTTATCTTTCCTTATTTACCATCAAGATTTAAGGAAACTATAACCGCTTTCCTAGTTACCTGCAAAAATAATACTAATCTCTTTCCTATTTTGTAGAAGTAAAATGTCCATAATAGCCCTGCACGATCATGGACATTAGCTTAACTAGTAGAGGTAATATAATACTGTTAGCCACTGGATGATATACATTTGATGGTTCTTATCGATTGGGAGCATCCAACGATGAGACGATCCGAAAACTAAAAGACGAGTCATCAAACAGACACAGCGAAGCGAGGAGATGAACAGAGTTTTTTTTTTTAAGAAAGAAAGAAGGAGATGAACAGAGTTCACGGGAAGAAGAAGAACGAACCGAGGATTAGCAAGGCGTCCGGCAGCGCGCCGAGGATGGGGAGGAAGAGGCCGCCGACGATCCCCGGGCCGAGGATCTCGAGCAGCAGCTCGCTGCCGGCGGAGAGGTAGGTGGCGGACTTGAACATGAGGAAGCCGTAGGCGAGCGCGAGGAAGAGGTTGCCCCCCGCCGTCTCCGTGCAGGGCAGGAAGCCGTAGGTCATCTCGCACCCGCCCTCCTCCGCCTCCCCGACCGGCCGCCCCGCCGACGGGAGGCGGAGCACGGTGGCGTCGGACGCGCTCCCCTGCCCCGGGAGACCGTCGGAGGCGAGCAGGCGGCCATGGGCCGAGACGGCGATGACGGCGAGGAGGAGGACGACGAGGGTGCGCGGCGGCGGCGGCATCGGGTGAGGGAGGGCTGGCGAGAGTGGGATGGAATAATGGCGGCCGCGGCGTGGCACAAGTGGTGGGGCAAAGTATGGTATGGTGCGGCTCGGATGCTTGGGCTGTGCCGGCCGGGTTAAAGGCCGCGCCGGCGCGCGCGAACCTGACGGCTACGTGGATACGCTTCGCGAATGCGGGCAGGCGGCACGTGGCCCGTGGCTGCGAAATTTAGGCCGGGCAGACGGAATTTGTTATCGAAAGAGCACATGATATGTGGGGTCCCAAAGGGCTGCTCGGATAAAAAAAATATAAAATCGAGCTTAGGATACGGGGGGACGGCAGGCAGGCGCCGGGGCAGGTGTGGCAGCCTAGCCTCTTCGCTTTCTCTTTTGCCGTTGCCATGCCTCGTCCTTCACTTTTTGAGGCTACGAGAGGAAGTGAGATGCAATGGAAAGCCGGCACCTCTCGTTTTCTCTCGAGGCTACGTGAGGCCGTCAGACGTTATCTTCGGGCTCCGTTGGAGTTGCATGATGATGGTAACCAGAGATTAGCATATGTCGCCCTTGCGTATTTGCTTAGGCTGAAGAGACCAAAATAATTACTTCTACTCGTGGGTTACCCAACTATAAAATGATTTCCGATGCCTTTCAAGTCTAATCTCATTGACATAGAATCTGATCTCTGTTCTCTCTATGTGTGGACGGTCTATGTTTCTCGTCACTAGACTAAGTGGAATATGCCTATAGTGGACATAAGTATATATGTTGTGTGGATGGGACGTGGAGTTTCTGCACCCGAGCTCATTTGAGCTCGGGTGAACAGTAAAATCGAAAAACTTTCAAAAAATTTCAATTTTTTTTTGAGAGAAACATTGGAAAAAGTTTTAAGTGCTTGCAAAAAATCGTCATGAAATCACATTTCTAGAAGGCGTGGCAAAAAAAACAAAATCGGTACTTTGAAAATGCTACTTCAAAAGCATTTTGGAGCCTGAATTTGTTTTTTTTGCCACGCCTTACAGGAATGTGATTTCATGATGAATTTTTGCAAGCACTTAGAACTTTTGTCAATGTTTCACCTCAAAAAAATTAGAATTTTTTGAATTTTTTTCGATTTTACTGTTCACCGAGCTCAAATGAGCTCAGGAGCAGAAAAGGTACTTTCGGTGTGGATGGACTTCTCCTCATTTCCAGCACATGTAACTTCCTTCTATAAGGCATGATTTACTATCCCCACCATTATCATATACCATATTCTACGAATGTCGTCGGCTCACATGCATTTGATATGAATGCAAGACGATTATCATGTGCTAGGCCTCGAAAAAATCAACATACAAAGGATATGTCGTGTGGCCTCATCAAACAACTTATACATTCTCAAAATGAGTAACAGTAAGTTGTACAATTTAACTACGACTTCTGCATTGAGGGCATTACAACACACACCGTCTTCACTGTACCCTATTCCTAGGTCTACGTCTCATTCGATGCCCACATATGTATCCGCCCAAAGAAATGCTCCAAATCGGACCTTAGGAGGCACGCCATCTTCCAAGCTCCACCCCCGCTAAGAACCTTGCCTAGTAGTCTTGTGAGGGCTGGTGACTCACCATCGAACACTTATCATTATGTGAAAATTTCATTAATCATAGCAAGCCAGGAATGCACACGCCACTAGGACAGGTGTGCAGCAGGCAGGCGGAGACGCTTCTTCGTTCACTCACTCCTTTTTCTCTTTCTTTTTTGTCATGCCTCTTCGTTCATTTTTTGAGGCATCACAAGAGGTGAAGTGTAATCAAAAGCCAACACCTCTCGTTTCCTCTCCAAGTTACATGAGGCTGTCAAATGTTATATTTGGGCTCCTTTTCTTGAGAGCGAGAATCCTTGGGCTTTGTTGGCGTTACATGATGATGATAACCATGAACTAGGATATGGCACCCTTGCATACGTGATTTGGCTGAAGAGACCAAAATAAGTACTTGTACACGTGGGTTACCCAACTATAAAATGATTCCCGATGCCTTTCAAGCCTAATCTCATTGACATAGAATCTGATCTCTGTTCTCTCTATGTGTTGGCGGTCTATGTTTCTCGTCACTAGACTAACTAGAATATGCCTATAGTGGACATAAGGTTATATGTTGGGCACTGTTTGCCACTGCATTGCATTTATCGGCTTGTGCGGATGGACTTCTCCTCATTTCCAGCACATGCAACTCGCTTCTATAAGTCATGATTTACTATTCCCAACCATCACCGTACCATACTTTATGAATGTCGTCGGCTCACATGCATTTGATATGAATGCAAGAAGATTATCATGTGCTAGACCTGGGGAAAATTCACATACCAACTTACCAAGGATATGTCACCTGCCCTCATCAAACAGTTTGTACATTTTTCGTACCATCTCAAAATGTGTAACAGTAAATTGTTCAATTTAACTACCACTTCTGCATTTTACGGATGATACTTTTGTGTGTCTTTGTATATGAATTGGTAAGGCTTATGGTGTCACAAAGTACTTATCATTATGTGAAAATTTCATTAATCACACAGAAACTTAATTTCTTCCAAGTAATCATCACGTGTCTGTTGTCTAGTCCAAAATCTATACTGTAATTGCATTAACTTCCATTGTTTTCAAAAATAATTTATCTTTATGTTGGAGTTATTTCTGGTTTTAGCTATCTATGGATCTCTTTGGTTGTTGGTTTTATAATGTAGGATTGTCCAAAGTCTCAATAGTTCAATGTGTTTGTACATGTCTCCGTTTCGATGGAGTTTTAGGATCCCGGCCAACAACGATTTCTCGTGAAATCTCGTACATGGAAGATTGAGGCACACAATTATAGGTCGAACGGTATATTTGAGCATATATCACTATATACATTGCTCCATTGAGATTTACTTTTGTGCCTATCAGACTTAAGATATCTAGAAGCTAAAGACGGCGAGGATATATATTCTCTTACATTTGATGATCAAGAATGTATGAAACAACAATGCTACTAATAAATTTCGTGCTTAGCTCTAGTATGTCAACCTAGAGCCACCTGAAATGTGGTGCAACTATGATTGTTGCCACAAGTATTCCAATTTGATCACACCTCAAGGAACATCGAGGCAAACTTTTAGAGTTCAAGATGGGGGGTGGATGCCATGGACACCGCTAGCATCCTTGAGTCCCAAAATGTCATCTGGTTGCTTGCTAAAGTCATGGTGGCACCAAGGGATATGTTGCCCAACCTGAAGGGACTAAACTACTTGCACAAATGGATTTTCCAACAACAAAATGATTCCCAATGCCTTTCAATCCTAGCAACTAATGGATCTACTCTCTGAAAACATATATGGATGATCTCGATGATCGTTGTTCGACATCACTAGAGTAATTGGAACAGTGAGACTTGGAATGGCCATGTGTTTCTACAATGGGCATTGTTATCGTGAAGTGAAGATACTCCACTACATCAAATTTATGTGCCTTTGTGGATGCATGCTTCAATTCTAGCACATGTCGTAATACATGCTTCAATGTGGATACATACTCCACTACATCAATTCTAGCACATGTGGGCAGGCGGCATGTGGCCCGACTCCGCGGTATTTAGGCCGAGCAGATGGAATTTCTTAGGCTGGGGGAGTATCCTATACTTTTTTGCATGGTAATACGTGTCTCATTCATATCATAAAGATCAAAGTACAAGTCATGTAATGACCGACATGACAAAACTGGAAAGATAGCAGAACATCTCTGAGCTTGACACCAACGCCCGTCACCTGCCTCCAGCACCACCACAGCAGCCGCCAAAGAAAAGAATGACAGATCACCTCCCCACCCGAGATCGACGCGGCTCCATCGCTGATATGCAGCTTTGCGGACCTCCAAGATGGCTCACCAAAAGCGAAGCCATTGCCGTTGAACGAATCAGACCGGGGCAACACCCCGGAAACGCCGTCGAACTCCAGATGTAGCACCCCACCATGACTAAGATGCCGAAGGAGGAAACCATACCTGCCATCCACGAACCACGAACTCAGCACACGTTCCGTCTTCCAGATGTCGTTGATGCGGACCATAATCTGTATCCGCTCCTGAACTACCTCCCAAGCTCCACGCCGACGGGAGCAAACACCTTCGCAACGGCGGAGCCCGAGGACACAGGTCCACCACGAGGATGCCGCCACCGCCACGCCATCCTTTCTTGAACAGATTGGTTTCTAAATCCATCTCCAACCATAGGGCCAATGGCCTCGTCAGGGAAAGATCCGAAGAATCTTTATTTAACACCGTCATCGTCGCCGCCGAAGCCAAAACATGAACAGTCCTAGACTACGAAGGAGTAAAAACGATCCACACGCGTGGATCCGGCGACCCCTCTCACCACCAACGACCGAGGTCGCTGGCGGAGAGGAGCCGTCGAAGGACGGCGCTAGAAAATTGGCACCCCTGGCGGCGGCTAGGGCTGGAGCCGCCAGGGACGAGAGGAACGGCTCGTACAAAGAAACTTACCGACAGTATCCTATACTAATCATGTACTATATGATACTATTTTCTAATCGAAACTGCCTAGCGTACGATGATTTTTTATACGATTTCGTACTACAAGACACAGGCACGTTTCCTGATATTTTGGCCCGCACCATTATATGAGTTTGGTCGTATAAAAATCGTATGGATTTCTGTCGTACGTATAACAGCTTTCTTTTTTAATAGTACTACCTCCGTCTCGGTGTATAAGTCATTCGCGTAGTTTTAGGTCATCGATTTGAGGATACCTCCGTCCCGGTGTATAAGTCATTCGCGTAGTTCTAGGTCGATAATTTAACTATCTAAATATGTATTATATGTGACAAAAAATATATATTTAAAAACTACATCCGTGTGGAAATCTAGTGGTATACTTTTCATGACATATAACACATATTTAATTTCTCAAATCGATGACCTAGAACTACGCGAATGACTTATACACCCGGACGGAGGGAGTACATAATATCATGTATTAGTATTGTACATTACCTTATTTATTATACACACGGTAGCATGGCATTTATTATGATACGGGTGATACCTAACCCTCTCTTCCTTCATTTAATTCTATTTCATCTCGTTAAAATTGCCTAATTAAAATGCATGATACTACTTATAATACTCCCGTTGCAATCAGCCTTATAGAAAGAGCTGGCATAATATGTGGGGTCCGAAAGGGCTACTCGGATAAAGAAAGAAAGATATAAAATCGAGCAGACGAGGAGACGGCAGCCACAGGCAGGAACGCACGTGGCACCGGGACAGGTGTGCAGCCTAGCTTCTTTGCCGTTGCCATGCCTCTTCGTTGATCTTCACTTTTAGAGGCTACGAGAGGAAGTGAGATGCAATGGAAAGCCAACACCTCTCGTTTTCTCTCGAAGCTACGTGAGGCCGTTGGACGTTATCTTTGAGCTTCGTTGGCGTTACATGATGATAATAACCAGAGACTAGGATATGTCGCCCTTGCGTATTTGCTTAGGCTGAAGAGACCAAAATTATCACTGCCACACATGAGTTATCCAACTATAAAACGATACCCGGTGCCTTTCAAGCCTAATCTTTCTTTTTTTGTGGGGATTTCAAGCCTAATCTCATTTACATACAAATCCGATCTCATTCTCTCTATATGTGGTCGGTCTATATTCCTCGTCACTAGACTAACTGGAATATGCCTATATATAGTGGACACAAGTTTATATGTTGGGCATTGTTGCCACTCAAGTGATTCACTGCATTGCATTTATCGGCTCGCGTGGATGGACTTGTCTTCATTTCTAGCACATGCAACTCGCTTGTATAAGTCATGATTTACTATCTCCAACCATTATCGTACCATATTTTATGAAAGTTGTCGGCTCGCATGCATTTGATATGAATGCAAGATGATTATCATGTGCTAAACCTGGGAAAAATCAACGTACAAAGGTATGTCACCTGGCCTCATCAAACAACCTGTACATTCTCAAAATGAGTAAACAGTAAATTGTTCAATTTAACTACAACTTCTGCATTTTACGCGTGATATTTTTGTGTATCTTTTTATATGAATTCATAAGGCTTATGGTGTCATGAAGTATTTATCATTATTATTTACGCATAGCAAGTGTACCATATATTAAAGGGATAAAAAGGGGTACAAAAGCCCTCTGCCGAGGGTATTACAACACACATGGTCTCCACTATACTCTATTCATATGTCTACGTCTCATTCGATGCCTGCATGTGTATCCGCCCAAAGAAATGCTCCAAATCGGACCTTAGGAGGCCTGTCATCTTCCAAGCTCTACCCTCACTAAGAACCTTGCCTAGTAGTCTCGTGAGGGCTGGTGACTCACCATCGAACACTTATCATTATGTGAAAATTTCATTAATCATACACAAACTTAATTTCTTCCAAGTAATCATGTGTCTGTTGTCTAGTCCAAAATCTATACTGAAATTGTATTAACTTCCATTGTTTTCAGAAAGAACGTATCCTTATGTTGGAGTAATTCCTGGTTTTAGCTATATATGGATCTCTTAGGTTGTTGGTTTTATAATGCAGGATTGTCCAAAGTCTCAATAGTTCAAAGCGATTGTACATGTCTCCCTTTCGTATGGAGTTTTAGGATCCCGATCAACAACGATTTTTAGTGGAATCTCATACATGGAAGATTGAGGCACACAATAACGGGTCTAAGGGTATATTTGAGCATATACTACTATATAGATTGCTCCCTTGAGATTCAATTTTGTTCCTATCAAACTTAAAAAGATGGTGAAGATATATATTCTCTTACATTTGATGATCAAGAATATATGAAATAACAATGCTACTAATAAATCTCGTGCTCAGCTATAGTATGTCAACCTAGAGCCACCTGAAATGTGGTGCAACTATGATTGTTGCCACAAGTATTCCAATGTGATCACACCACAAGGAACTTAGATCAATAGTGCTTAATGTAGTAACATCAAGGCAAACTTCTGGAGTTCAATATGGGGGTGGATGCCATGGACACCGCTAGCATCCTTGAGTCCTAAAATGTCATCTGGTTGCAAGCTAATATCATGGTGGCACCTAGGGATATGTTGCCTAACTGGAAGGGACTAAACTACTTGCACAAATGGATTTTCCAAGAGTAAAATGATTCCCAACACCTTTCAATCCTAGCAGCCAATGGATCTACTCTCCGAAAACATATACGGATGACCTCGATGATCTTTGTTTGACATCACTAGAGTAATTGGAACACTGGGGCTTGGAATGGACATGTGTTTCCACGATGGGCATTGTTATCATGAAGTGAAGCTACTGCACTACATTGCATTTATGTGCCTTTGTGGATGCATGCTTCTTCAATTCTAGCACATGTCGTGATATCATCAAGCCAGGTTTGATATGATATCTTCAGTTTTTGGGAAACATCTTTCATGGCATAGGATCACATGCCTTCGATATGATTGCACCTGCATGAGGATTGTGAAACCTCTATTCTGGCATTACCCGGACATCTCTAGGGTCAACCAATATATTTTCATTTGCTTCTCAAACAGGGTTTTCTTGGCTCTAGAAGTTGCATGTATTTCCTCAGATTGAGATGATCCAAAAATAAAGTTGTTCTTCTCAATGAAACAAACAACTTTTATATTGAGCATTTTTCTATTTTGGGTCATATTGAGGATGATTTTATGGAAGCCAAAAATTAGTGTCAACGCATGTTCCCTTTTCGGCATTTCGAGTTTGATGTAAATCTAATCTACTCAATAAATTGTCCCAGGTCACAATCTTCCTCGGTGGTCCAGGCATACTGCGGGACGGCATCGAAGAAGACCTCTGGCTTCACCTCATTCCCATTGGCACCCCTGGGATTCATAGTAACAATGGGGTTTCCACTCATGCTTGGGAGCGGGCCTTGAGCATCACCCATGCTTGGTGAGCTCCCTCTTGGGCTGCTGAGGACTTCCACTCTGTGATCCAGGGAGAAACCCCTCACGGGCACATGGTGAAATCGAAGAAGTTGTCTGTAGTGGCTTCCCGGACCACATTGTCATGAAGATGGACTCCATTGCCGGCCTTGCAAGCTCCACCAGCTCAGCAATCTGCTTCATCTTATGAGAAAGGATGACAACTCGGATGGTATCCTGGAATTGTGGCCACAAATCCCAAGTGGCCCTTGCTCAAGATCATAAAATCCCTGGTAGAACTCGTGGGTACGGGCCGAGCTCGTGGGAAGATTTGTAAACATATCTATGTCGTGACATATCTAAGTTAGCTATGTATAGCCTCAAGAACCAAATATGCACTAATGGAGATAGGGCTTACCGGTTGCTATCTCTCTAGCCTACCTTATCTCCTTGTCAGTGCTTTCCCGGTACATCTCGGCCTCTTGGAGGGTGTCTTGTTTCTGCTTCACCTCCTCGACCCGTCCGGTCTTCTGAACCTTCAGCTTCATAGTCACCCTGGCTCTTGTTGAGATCCTGCTGAAGAAAGCGAGAAGCATCACAGACAGCTTGACTCACCCCTTGTTCTTGCACAAGTTGGGTGGCGGGTTTTTTTGGCCTCTTTATGGGACGACCTCGGTCTACTGGTTGCTGGGGTCGAGTTTGGCCTGCAGTTCGGTGATGTGTTTCTTGGCTGTTGCAGACAATGTGGAGGTGATCAACCCTCCCCCCCCACACAAGTTTTGAACATCTCAGCAAGGGATAAGTGATGGCTTACCGACGGCATGACCAACATTTTTCTCAAGGTTTTGCACCTCGAGCTTGGAGTCAACCAGAATCTTCTTCACCTTCTCCACCGCTTTGGAGCAGGGGTTATTCTCCCGGGTTGTGTTCTGTATATGGAAAGTATGAAAACATTTAAAGACAACCAAAGAAGCTTCCAGGGAGATTCGATCCTGACGTTGGCTCTTCAATCCAGTCTAGCGGCTGATGTCGGTAGTGGTGGCGGTGGCAACGGTGCTTGGAGTGCTTGTGTGCATGGGGTCGTGGAGCTACCCTAACATTTTCTTCATGCCCGGTCTCCGGATTGTTGACCTCCCGAGCCCGAGGTTGGCTTTGGTTAATGTGTTGGCAACAATCATACTTCTTCGGGTGGCGCCTTCAGATGGTGCCATGATCTCTGGAGCGGCCAGGTCGGCTCCCTCGGTCTCCTCCTCCTTGGTAGTCACAAAGACTGAGACAAAGTCTGGTTGAGTAGGTGAAGCAGTTTCTGTGACCGGAGCCGCCAGCAGAGCCCCCATCTCGGTACGAGGGTGGTTGCGAGGATCATGGCCAGATTGCCTCTGGGACAGTTCGACCTCTATGAGTTGCGCACGCCAGCCCTGCCATCCCTCAACAAGGGTCGCCATCTCGTGCTTCCACGTCCTCGAGAGACGCTTCAACATCTTGCTGCCGCTTGTTGCCCTTGCGTGGAAGGAAGGTTGAGAGCGGAGGATGATGGAAGTGGAGGAAGGGAAGCATATGTTGGGGATATGAGTAGTGGGTGTAAACCGCCCAGGAGGGGCCGGATTACACTCACCAGGAGTCCTGTATAAGAGTCCATAAAGATGAAGGATATGGCGCTTTAACTATGGAGGCTTAGAGGCCCAGAGCCCAATGGTGGATTAGGGCCCATAGTAGTAAACCACCATAGATGTATAACTTGTATTGTAAGTTAGGGAAGGGAAGAAACCGAGCCGGACACTTGTATTAGCCGGCCTCGGGGTTCTGTAGACCGGCCGAGCGTCAACCTGTGTATATAAAGGGACGACCTGGCGGCGGTTCAGGGACAAGAAACAAGAGCTCGAGAGATAGGTAAAGCGGATTCGCTCCCTGCTCATCGAGATCAATCAATCCCACAACAACTGGGTCGTAGGCTTTTACCTTCACCGCAAGGGACCGAACCAGTATAAAACTCCCCGTGTCCTTTGTCCGGTTTAACCCCTTTTTGCTAATCTCGTTGCAATGGCTCCACGACTAAGTCCTTCCGCTAGGACATCTGACGTGTTAATTCCACGACAGTTGGCACCCACCGTGGGGCTATCACATGATGGTTTCGAGTTCTTAAAGGGCAATTTTGAAGGACTCAAGGGATACGCGGTCGGACGGATGACCAAGAGTTGTCACGGCAAGCTCTACATCGACGATGCAGGATGGGGCCCTGAGGCCGGCTCAATTGAGTACGGGTATCGGGTCCCCTTTGGCGGAATTCACGTTTTCATCGGCAAGATCGGCGAACCGGGCCCTGAGCCGGACATCTCCACCGACTTCGTCAAGACGGCTTAGCGTGCAAGTCCTGCCCGGGTTCAGCCTGCCAAGAAGCGTGCGTTTGTAGGATTCATTCATGGTGCAGGATCTGAACCGGTATCCGACAGTGAGACGGCCGTCTACTCAGATGGCGAGTCATCCACTGGCGAGACCGAGTCGCTATACCAAATGCAAGTTGACCGGTTTGAGGGGTATTCCGATGGTGACAGTATTCCGGACCCTTTTGAACCGCCGAACCGGGTTGCAATCTTCATGGCCGGTACACAGCCAACATTGCAAAATTCAACTGCAGCAATGGTGTCCGGATCGGCAGCCGGGGCAGGAGGCTCCGCGCGCCGGCCGGCTCAAGTTCTTTCCAGTTTGTTGGACGCTTTGACGACGTTGTTGACCACGACAGTTACCCCGGAGACTCAAGATCGGCATAATGCGGAGGTCACAAAGCTGCGGGATCAGATAACTCAGGCCAAGGAGGACTTGACGGCTGAGGAAACCATGATGGCTGATGAACGGGCCGCTTTAGATGCCCAGTCACAGCGGATTCAGGCAGAGAATTATCGGCTCATGCTGGATCATAACGCTTTGAACGAGGTGTTAAGAAGGAGACATCAGACTCGACTACTGCCGGTTTATGAGCCAATGAATCTTTTCAACACGCCAGGAGCAGGGCCTAGTAACTTGGCAACATCAAACCGGACTGAAGCGCCTGGGGCCGGGGGGCCAGATCAGCCACGAGTGATGGACCCGCCTCGACGCACAGATAATCCGCCGCAGTACATGCCACCCCCGCCGGGTCACTTCTCCATCCCTCTGGATAATATGATTGCTGCAGCATCTCGGTTGGCAGCTATTCTGATGGAAGGAGAATCTCCGGCGGCGGTTGAGACGTGGCGGGCCAGGGATCTTCTTCAAACGGCCATGGTGCAGCAACATGCTTATTCATATAGTCGGGATCGGATACATTCAACCCCCCGTCCAAGCAGGAGTTACAACAGGCACATTGACGAACCGGCTGTGTCAAGCAGTGCGCGGCACCGTGACGCCCCTCGAGGGCCTAATCTGGCACACGGCGATATGAATGCTCAGGATGTGGTAAATAATGGCAGAGCACGACGAGAGGCAGAGTTAGCGGCGCAATTGGCAGCGTAGTACCAGAATCATCAAACCGCTCCGGTTCAACCAGCAACATCAGTTGAACGTGGTTTGGCTTTTAGCTCTTGGGGAGTGTCGCGCCTCACCCAAGCTCTGCGTAATGTGCGGCTGCCCAAGGATTTCAAGGATCTGCGTAAGGTGCCTAATTATACTGTTGATCAACCCCCCGAGGCGTGGGTTGAAAGTTATGAGATGGCAATGGAGATGCTGGATGTGGATGAAGCGGCGTGTGCAAAATACTTCACCATGATGTTAGATGGAACGGCTCGCACCTGGCTAAAGAGCCTGCCCGTCAATTCGATCAGTTCATGGGACAAGTTGAAGGCCCGGTTTATAGCGAACTTCAAGGATACGTGCAAATAACCCATGTCCATTGTGGATCTGGTTGCTTGTGTTCAAGGAGAGAACGAGTCAACAACCCATTGGGTGCGTCGGGTTTTAGAAATCTTGCATTCGTCGGACCGCATCAATGCTGATACGGCAATCGTAACATTGGAGGGTAATTGCCGGTTTAAGTTGCTGAAGATGAAGTTGGGACGGCTCAAGCGCCACTGCAACGATATGGGAACACTCATGGCAGCTCTGGTTAAGTATGCTGATTCTGATAATACCAAGGATCCCGATTCTGACGAAGAGAAGCCGGAGAAGGGAAAGAAGAGTGCCAGTACAAAAGGACAACATAACCAGGCGAGCCACGGGAATAATGGTAAGCGTAAAGCGGACAATTCGGATTTTGTGGCTAACACCAATGTGCAGGGCAATGTGCAGTGTCGTAAGGGTAAACCGCCAGCGTGGTGGAGGCATGAATCTGGAGCGCTTGTTAAACCAACCCTGCCCAAAGCACAGGACGAAGGAGGTTCCGGCCACACACCTCTGGAAGGATTGTTTCATTATGAGGGAATTCAAAAACTCTGATCTCTTCCGGTATGATCAGGGTCCATCTGGCGGTCTAGAGTCTCACGGGCCGGGTTATGGTGAAGGCGGTTCAAACTCAGGATTTCAGGGTAATCAGGGTAACCAGAACAACCAAGGTGGTCAAAACCAGCAGAACAATCAGGGGAATCAGCAGCAATCAGGTTATCAGAGTCACCCAAAGTAGTTGAATGGTGGGTAGTATCATGTTTTTACCACTAGCTTGTGCAAGCGCGATCAGAAGCTTCACAAGAGGGCAGTCAACACTGTTGAGCCAGTAGTACCCCGTTACTTACATTGGTCTGAGCAGCCCATCGTGTGGAGCAGAGAAGATCATCCGCCCCGAGTTGATAATCCGGGTCATCTGGCTTTAGTGGTGGCACCTCAGGTGGGGGGGGGGGGTTATAAGTTCACCAAGGTACTCATGGATGGAGGGAGCAGCATCAACATTCTGTATTATGAAACCTTCCATCGCATGGGATTGACGGATAAGAATCTTAAACCGTCAAACACTATTTTTCACGGTGTGGTACCAGGTAAATCAGTGTATCCGGTTGGCAAGATAGCTTTGGAGGTTGTATTTGGTGATGAGCATGATTCCAGGTCAGAAACCTTGACCTTTGAGGTGGTGAAAATCCAGAGCCCGTATCACGCCCTATTTGGACGACCGGCCTACGCAAAGTTCATGGCAAGGCCCTGTTATGTTTATTTGCAGCTCAAAATGTCGGGTCATAAGGGGACCATCATAGTGCACAGGAGTCGTAAGATCGCTTTTGGACTGTGAAGAGGGGGGTGCAGCCTATACTGAATCAGTTTGCACAGCGGAAGAGTTGAAGTTCTACAAGGATAATGTTGATCTGGCAGATATGACTCCTCTGAAGAAGCCCACCACAGAACATGACACGACCCTAAAGTTCAAACTGGCTGATGAGACTAAATTGGTTGATTTTGTTCCCGGCGATTCATCCAAGCAGTTTAGTATCAGTACTACCCTGGATCGAAATAGGAAAGCGCGCTCATCAAGTTCATCCATGAGAACTGGGACATCTTTGCATGGAAGCCTTCTGATATGCCAGGTGTACCGAGGGAACTCGCTGAGCACAATCTCAATATTGATCCTAAGTTTAAACCGGCCAAGCAGTTTCTCTGCTGTTTCAATGAAGAAAGGCGCAAGGCTATTGGTGAGGAGGTAGCCCGGCTCTTAGCAGCAGGGTTTATAATTGAAGTTTTTCATCCAGAGTGGTTGGCTAATCTGGTGCTAGTACTTAAGAAAAATGGCACTTGGCGAATGTGTGTGGATTACACGGACTTGAACAAGGCTTGTCCGGCTGATCCTTTTGCTCTCCCTCGTATTGATCAAATCATTGATGCTACGGCAGGCTGTGAGCGTTGAGTTTCTTGGATGCTTATTCTGGTTATCATCAGATCAAGATGGCAATTAAGTACCAGGAGAAGACAACCTTCATCACTCCCTTCGGAGTGTTATGTGTCTATGCCCTTTGGGCTCAAGAGTGCCCAGGCGACTTATCAGCGCTGTGTGCAGAATTGTCTTCATACTTAGATTGGGCGCAATGTTCATACTTATGTGGACGATATTGTGGTGAAATCCAGGAAAAAGGATACATTGATAGATGACCTCAAGGAGACCTTTGACAATCTTCGGGTCTATAAGATGATGCTCAATTTGGACAAGTGCATTTTCGGTGTTCCACAGGCAAGCTCTTGGGTTTTCTAGTATCTAACAGGGGCATTGAGGCTAATCCGGAAAAGATCAAGGCTATTACGTCTCTGGCTAAACCGGCGTGTATCAATGATGTTCAACGGCTGACGGGTTGTATTGCGGTTCTAAGCCGGTTTATCAGCAGGTTGGGAGAGAAGGCGATCCCTCTGTATCAGATGTTGAAGAAGACAGACAATTTTGTCTGGAGTGATGCTGCTAATGCGGCGTTTGAGGATTTAAAGAAGCAGTTGGCTGAACCGCCGGTTCTTGCTGCTCTGGTTGATAAGGAGCCACTGTTGTTATAGGTGGCTGCTAATACCCGGCTATCAGCATAGCCATTGTGGTAGAGTGCAAGGAGGCTGGGAAGGAATACCCGGTTCAAAGGCCGGTTTATTATATCAACGAAGTGCTCATTGAGTCAAAGCAAAGATATCCGCATTGGCAGAAGCTGGTGTATGGGGTTTTCATGGCAAGTCAAAAGCTTAAACAGTACTTTCAGGGCCATCCCATCACAGTGGTTAGTTCCACTCCTTTGGGGGATATAATCCAGAACAGGGAGGCAACCGACTGGGTTGCTAAGTGGGCTATTGAGCTTGGACCACACGGTTTGAAATATATGCCTCACACAGCTATCAAGTCCCAGGCCCTTGTGGATTTCATCAATGATTGGACAGAGTTGCAGGCACCGGAAGACAAATCGGACAACACATACTGGACTATCCATTTCGATGGGTCCAGGCAATTGGAGGGATCGGGGGCTGGAGTTGTCCTTACTTCCCCTCGAGGTGATAAAATTTGTTATGTTCTTCGCTTAATGTTTCCTGGTACTAACAATGCAGCTGAGTACGAGGCCTTACTCCATGGTCTTTGAGTGGCTAAGGAAATGAACTTAAGCCGGGTACGATGCTTTGGGGACTCCGATCTGGTGGCCCAGCAAGTTTCAGGCACTTGGGATTCCAAGGATCCACTCATGGCGGCTTACCGACGAGAGGTGGATATTTTCGCTGGTCACTTCAAGGGTTATCAAGTTGAGCACATTGATCGGTGTAAAAATGAGGCAGCAGATGCTTTAAGCCGGCTGGGATCTCAATGTAAACCGGTGCCACCCAATACCTTTCTGGATGTCTTGCACAACCCGTCAGTTAAGTTGCCTACAGAGGAGGACCTTGCTATTCCTAATCCGGAGGCACAATTGGTGGCCGCTTTACACATTATTCCGGATTGGACGGTTCCATATTTGGCGTATATGAACCGGGGCGAGTTGCCAGAGGATGCAGTTTTGGCCAGGCAGATAATCCGGCGATCCAAGTCCATGGTTATTCACAACGGCGAGTTACACCATTGCAGTGCCTCAGGTGTGTTCCAGCGCTGTGTTTCTCCTAAAGAAGGTCGTGAGATTCTACATGGGATCCACGAAGGAGACTGTGGTCACCACGCCGGTTCAAAATCCTTGGTTGTTAAAGCTTTTCATCATGGCTTCTATTGATTGACGGCTCATGCTGATGCTGAGGACTTGGTGAGGCGGTGCGATGGTTGTCAGAAATTCTCATGACGGGCTCATGTTCTGGCTCAGGAGCTAAGAATGATTCCAATCACTTGGCCGTTTGCTACCTGGGGGCTTGATATGGTAGGGCCCTTTAAGCGATCCAAATATAAGAAGACCCACCTATTGGTGGTGGTTGACAAGTTTACTAAATGGGTTGAAGCGGAGCCAGTAAGCAAGTGTGACGCAGCCACGGCGGTTCAATTCATCAAGAAGGTGATCTTCCGCTTTGGTTTTCCACACAGCATCATCACAGATAATGGCACGAACCTCTCCAAAGGCGAGATGGAGGACTTTTGTCAATGAGAGCATATCCGGCTTGATGTGTCGTCCGTGTCTCACCCCCAGTCTAATGGTCAAGCTGAGAGAGCTAATCAGGAAATCTTGAAGGGTATCAAGCCCCGGCTTATGGTTCCTTTGAAAAGGACGCCGGGTTGTTGGGTGGAGGAATTACCATCTGTGTTATGGAGCATAAACACCACCCCAAATCGATCTATGAGTTATACACCTTTCTTCATGGTTTACGGGGCAGAGGCGGTACTTCCAAGTGATATTCGTCATGACTCGCCCCGGGCTGCCAATTATGTTGAAGCGGACAACGAGCAAGCACGTCAAGAAGTACTGGACCTGTTAGATGAACAACGGGACATGGCGTTGGCTTGTTCGGCGGTTTATCAGCAAGACCTACGGCGTTATCACAGCCGCCGGGTTAAAACAAGAACCTTTCAAGAAGGCGACTTAGTGCTCTGGCTCATCCAGGATCAGACCGATATGCACAAGTTATCCCCACCTTGGGAAGGGCCCTTTGTGGTCAGCAAGAATCTGCACAACGGATCATACTACCTCATCGATGTTCGAGAACACAAAGACTCAAGCAAATCTGAGGAGGAGACCCGTCGGCCGTGGAATATCGCTCATCTACGGCCTTACTACACCTGAGCCATAGGCTCCTATTATGTACATATTTTGACAATGTATATATTATGATCAATATAATAAACCGGCATCCTTGCTACAAGCAGGGCCTCTGCCGTTTCTTCCAATATTTCTTGGTTACAAGGGGGCTTCTGCTTATAAAGCGACGTCCCATTTGTCCATTAAACCGGCTATCATGCCACAATAAAGCTTGGGAGCTTCACACCCAAGGGGCCAAAGAGAGTATTGTTACTAAAAGCACAACTCAAACATAGGCACCCATTGAGCACAGCTCACAAAGTTACTTGGGGGCTCTTTGTGCAAAGCAACAAAGAGTTTGAATGGACCCTTGTAATTGGCTATCAAGCCATGGCTTGGAAGCCTGGTGTATTCACCTAAAACCCTGGGTTAACCTGCCTTCATCAAAAAAGCCACTCCTGTCCAGGTAATCCTGGTATGACCCGCCGAACGTTTGACACGTCAATCTTATACAGACCCTGAACTTGTCAAAGTTAAAATGACGATTTGTTAATTGGAGGCCCATCTTAAAAGGCTTTGTCAAATGGTTTAACTCAGCGGCCTGGCATCCCATGAAAAGCCTCAAATTTGGGCCTGGCAGCCCTTGAAAAGCCTCGACTACAAGTTTTATTTGATTTTTTTGCAAAGTTTTATCTCCTTTGATAAGGTTTTGAGTTAAACCGGCGTATGTTGACCCGGCCCGACTATAAGTCATTACATTAACCTGGTGTTTTTTAACCCGGCGTAGCTTTCAACTACCAGTTGTTAGTAAATAATCAATTATAAACCGGCGTTTCTTAACCCGGTCTGGCATTGACTATAAGTCGTCAGGATGATCGTCCGGTGTTTGTCATAACCCGGCCTGGTTTATTATGCACCAGTACAACATGGTGGGAGTTATCAACACTCAAGATTTGGGTTATCACCCTTACTACGCAAGTTGGTAAACCAACGATGTGATTCAATATCACAGGTATGATATATTTCATATGTTATTGTTTTAGAGCCTTGGTTATAAAAACTCTGGTTCTGTATTGGTTATCATAACCCGTCCGACGGTAAACCGCCAGGGCACATTTAAGTTTCTCAAATGCAGAAGGCTGGATTTTATGGAAGTACTAAGTCATATGAGCAAGCATAGCAACAATCATGACAGATTGCACAGTGTCATGTAGCAGTGCACGATGGCACAAGATCAAAGTATTTCAACTAGCCTATTACAAGGCGCTTTGATGCCCAAAAGAGTAACTGTTTGTTGCACAAGATATAATCTGCGAAGCTAAAACCGTTTGCTGGATTATGACTCATCACCAGGCTGACGAGAAGTTGATGGGTCATCTTGCGCCGGTTCAATCTCCTCCTCCCCACCCAGTGGCTGGAAGACAACGGTTGCCCAGTCAATCCGGGTTAAAGCTTGAAAGACGGCTTCGTCACTTATAAGATTGGACGGTTCAACGTCAGGGGCATACGTGTGCTTACGGATTGGCGGGCTAAGATTCTGCACTTCTTTCACAGCTGCATCAACCCGTTTGTTCTCCGCGTCATAGTTGGACCGATGGACAGACAAGTCAACTTCTTCGGCCAATATGCTTGCAAGCGGGTGCATCTCCTTGGTCAGGGCTTTGAGGGCTTCACTATCAAATTCTGACTCATCTTCTTGTTGGTTAGGATAACCCTGTCCGATATCTTCCGGATCAAGATCAGCTATCCAAGCTTTGGCCCGAGTCAGTGCTAATAAAGCGCCAGCCCTTGCAGCAGATTGCTTTACCTCCTCTATCTGGGTAGGTGTCATGGATAATTTGGCCAATGTATCTTTGATCAAGGTTGGCGGCGGTTTGTTGTATGAGGCTGCGCAGATGACTCATTGAGCGCCGATATACAGTTGTTCTATCAAAGTATAGGCTGCTTTCAGCTTCTTGCGCATATCCGAGCCCAAATGTGCAACATGACTACCTGCAACGGTTTAAGAATTTGCTGTTAAACCGGAATGTCCAAGATGCTTATGAAAGGCTATTACAAATAGTACTTATCAAATATAGCAGAAGCCATAGCATTGATCTGATGCTTTAACCCAGTTAGCTCTTCTGCTACCGATTTGTGAGCCGCTTCAACATCCTCAACCCGTTTTACTAGAGTAGCCCTCTCCGTTTCCCAGTCTGCCCGCTCGCTTTTGAAGCCATCCTTTAATTGCTCCATGGCAGTCAAAGCGCCCTTCAATTCATCCTTGGCTTTGGAAGTTTCTGCCTGCTGGGACTTGATATTTTCTTGAAGATCGGCGATTTGGGAATCTTTGTTGCTCAAGTCAGCCTGCAAAAGACAGATATTTTCTCAAAAAGTCCCAAGCACATAACAAGTTTTATACTTGCCACTTGGGGGCTAATGCGGCTTGCTTCTTCTAAATTAATATTTTAAAGCCCCAAGGCTCAATACAAGTATTAATCTTGGCACTTGGGGGCTAATGCCTAATTGATCAGATCAACCGGAGGTGAAGGAGTTTAATGCGGCTAAGCTTTGCAATAATAACGGCCCGGTTCATCTTGAAGAGATAAACCGGCCCTTGGGGGCTATAATGGAGTTGATATAAAGCACCAAGAAAGATTTATAAAATGTTTGAACAAAAGTTACCTCATAGCGTTCCTTCATCAAGTTGACTAAACCGCCTCATAATCACGACTTGTGTACAGGCGGTTTAGAAATCCGGAATGGAGCTCCTGAGCATTGAGGTTAACGCAACTGGATAAATCTGTTTTCCACTTGCCTTTGCCCATAGCAAAAAATTCTTCCTTGGCACTATGCTTGGATAAGGCAACCGGGTTGCCAGGAACAATATGACCAGTACCAGTAATAACAACATCATCATCACCGCCTTTGGCCGGGCTTGGTGGATTGTCAGTATTCCTGGCTAGGCTTGGTAGATCATCTTCATCCTTGGCTGGGCTTGGCAGATCAGCATGGGGACTAGCCGGGTTAACCTCCGGCGGATCAACATAAGTGTCCTGGCCTTGTGGCGCAGGATCATCCAGAGTAATGTCAGTATCTTCATCACCAGCTCTTGATGTCCTTTCCGGTTCAAAAGACGGATTTTCCTCAGTGGGAGCACTCAGTTTGGCTTTTTTGCTGAGTCGGGCTTTGGCACTGCAAGTAACAAACAGAGGTTAATATGGTAGACCGGCGCAAGAAAGCAAAACTAAATTAACTATACTTACCCAGGGACGGTCTTGAGGGGAGGCATCTGTGTGGTTGATGAGTCGCCAGATGATGAATTGGAGGTTCCCTGATAATTCGAATCAGGCGGATTAAGAGGGTATCGGAAGCAACCAGCCAAGGGATAAGATTTATTAGAAGAACAAGAGACCTCTGCACGGCGTTTCCGAACCGGTGTGTCCGGTAAACCGGAGGAGGTAACCTATTGGCCACTAATGCCGGGTTGTGCGACGAGCTTCATGTTGCTGTGTCTTCAAAGAAAAGTGTGGATCCAGATGAGCAAGGGGATGTGAATGTTTTACTTTTCGGACTGCGCGACGAAGTTTTTGAATTGGCACATGATCTGAATCGGAGGAAAGGGAGATTACCTCTACATGGTCAGCGCGGCTGGCTTCCGCATCATCCTGATAATGATCATTGTCAATAAGATGTATGAAAAATGAACCAAGGGAGTCAAGTTCTACCTCTGGTTCCGAGTCATCAACATCTTTGGGCGGATCAGAGGACTCGGCGGTTTTCTTCTTTGCTGGCCTCTTTGAGGCCTTGCTCTTAGCACGAGGCGCTCTCACCGGTTTGTCTTGTGGTTTAGCCAGTTTGTCTTGAGGTTTCCTTTTCCAGAACGGATCTTTGTCCTGCAAGGATAAAACAGAAGGCTATTAGAAAATGTTAAGAGGGAGACGGCTTAAAAGCTGAAGGATAAAACTCTTACAGCTGGCGGTTTGTTGGAGGCATAAAAGGGACGCAGCCCAGTCTTGCTGCACTCAGATATCGGTTCATCTAACATCTTTTTGACGGACTCAGTGACCTCGTCGTCAGTCATCTGTATTTCAGTGTGCCGTTGAGGATCCTTGACATCCCCAGTATATTCACACATTAATCCGGGGCGACGGCTTAAGGGCAAGATTCCCCATGAAACCCAGCAACAGACAAGGTCGATGCCGATTAAACCGTTTGCCATAAGAGCCCGGAGTTTAGAAATCTGTGGTGCATATGTACATCGCTCTTTGGCAGTAAGCCGTTGAGGTAGTGGATGTTCATTGCTGATCCGGTAAGCACGATAACCCGACAGAGGATTTTCATCATCAGGAGCAGTATTCCAGCAAAAGAACCATGTCTGATTCCAATCCTTGGGGTGGCTGTGATGTTTGGCATGAGGAAAATTAACTTCTTTCCTTTTTTGAATCGACACCCCACCAAGTTCAGTATTGGGTCCATCGGTAAATTTAGTGCAACGGTTCAAATGGAAGAAGTCTCTAAAAAGTTCAACAGTCGGTTCTTCTTGCAGATAAACTTCATAGAACACTTGGAAATTGCAAATGTTGGAGACAGAGTTAGGTCCAATGTCTTGAGGGTGGAGTTGGAAGTTGGCAAGTACATCACGGAAAAATTTCGATCTGGGAGGGCTAAACCCTTGGTCCAGATGCTGCATAAACACAACTACTTCTCCTTCTTGAGGTTCAGGGGGATTTTCAGTCCCAGGTACTCTCCAATGGATGATCTCTTTCTTGGCTAAAGCGCCAGTCACAACATACCCAGTAAGTTGCTCTTCTTTAATCCGAGAGGGAACCCAATTGCAAGAATAGAACTGTTTGGCCATTTTTGATGACAAACTGTAAAGAAAGTTCAGATGACGGTTCACGGTTCAAGATTGATATGCATAAACCGGTGTTAAACCGGGGGATTTAATCAGAGCATGAGTGCACATTAAACCAGATACTGATGTTCAAGAAAAGACAGTGGTTTACGTGAGGGCTAATGGTATCTAGCGGATTACCATTTTCTAAAGGTTAAACCTCCTACAGTGGAATGGAAGAAAACAAATCCGAAAATTGCTAAGTGCTATGCAAACAGGATTCACAAGCTAAGGTAATAATTACGGATCTAGCACAATTCAGGAAAAGGAAAGTAATTCAAAGTCTTAAAGTGGCAACAACAAAACAGTAAAGATTCATATGGGATCTGTTCATAGGTGAAAGGATGCTATGGTAAGGAAAAGTAAACTATAGTTTCGGCCGCACAAGAATGATATTAAGTTCATAAAGATACAATGGGCAGTAAGAGAAAGCAGTAAACACCGATGAACACGGATGAACACCGATGAAGGCATGAAACCCTAATGCAGATCTAGGGTTGAAGAAGGAAGGCTTACCGGCTTCATAGGAGCGGCGGAGAGGTGTTGTAGTTCTCGGAAGTGATCTGTCGTTGAAATACTACGATTTTTCCTTTAGTCACTCGGAAGTGATCTGTCGTTGATGTTTGTCGCCTGAACTTTCGCAGAAATCTTGTGACCTTGTTTCTCGTTATACCGAATTGGAGAGCAAGTATATCCAACTTGAGCTTGACCAGAAGCTTGTCCAAGAGAACTTCACGAAGGTGAAGGAGGAGGCAAAAGGTATGTTTGGTGAGAATCTTGATGACTGTCCTCGCTTCTTGCTTGTCTCCGAATCTGATCTTATTGTGATTTTCGCAGAAAAACTGAGGGATGCTCTGAAGAAGAAGGACCTTGACCTTGCCGAGGCGCAAAAAACGGCTGCAGACAAGACTAGACTTGCAGAAGAGAAGTTGGCTTCTGTCAACAAACTTGAAGAAGAAAACACTAATCTGAAAGCCGCTCTTGACGTGGTCAACCAAGAAGTCACTCGACTGAAAAATGCCAATATGGTCCTGGACGACAAAGCTGGCGAACTGGCAGGAAAGAAGAATGACCTGGAGGTAGGGATGACTCGCCAAGAAGCTATTCCTCATGCTCGAAGGTAACCTCTTATCCCCGATTGGTAGTTACTGACCTGCTGTAAGGGCATTAGCTTATCCTTGAATCATGTCCACAGAATTCTGTCAAAATTTTGAAGAGGAGACTAGTCGAGTGGAGACTGGCTTGGATCCCATCAATTCTCCGGTGAAGGATGAAACTGCTATGAACGTGCTCCGCCTCGAGTCCCGCGTTGCTGCAGTGGTCGATTACCTTGCAAGACTGAAGGCCGCCACATCGCGCATCGACACATCGCTCTGGCCAGAAGAAACGCTTCAGCACGACCTTGAGTCGCTGATGACTCGACTGAATGAAATTCCGAGTCGAGTGCAAGAATGGAAGAAGTCTTCTGCCCGGTGCGGTGCTGACGTCGCTCTGTCCTTGGTCCGCGTCCACTGCAAAGAAGCGAGAGAAGACAAGCTGGTGTCTCTCAAGGTGGCCAATACTAGGAAGCATGACTTCCGTTCTTTCATGGAGACCTTCATCGCGGCTGCCACTCGAATCACAGATGAGATTGACCTGGACGAGTTCGTTGCACCTTCCAGCCCTCCGCAGGAGGGGTAAAAAACTATTATGCTTGATGATTTGAATTTGCCTCGGAATGCCGAGTGATTTTTGTAACCGCCAAACTTTAACAGGCTTGATGCCTGAGCACTTCTGGGTCCGTAGGATGTTATCCGAACTTGATTTGCCGTTGAAATACGTTTGCTTCTTTCGGACAACCATCTTCTTTGGGTTGTAGTATATACTAGCATCTGTAATGCTCTTTTGTAGGTAGGACTGAAGCACGAATTGTCGTCGACCTGTGCTCGTCATGTCTGGGCGAGTGTTGGGTTGCGACCAGGCCTCCGAGTGAGAAACTTGTTCTTCACTCGGAAGGATTTTAGAAACTTAGGCGAGCATTGGGCTGCAGCTAAGCCTCCGAGTGGGAGGTTTGCTCTCCACTCGGTAGGTTTTTAGAAACTTAGGCGAGAACTGGGCTGCAGCTAAGCCCCCGAGTGGGAGGTTTGCTCTCCACTCGGTAGGATTTTGGAAACTTAGGCGAGCACTGGGCTGCAGCTAAGCCCCCGAGTGGGAGGTTTGCTCTCCACTCGGTAGGATTTTGGAAAGTTAGGCGAGCACTGGGCTGCAGCTAAGCCCCCGAGTGGGAGGTTTTCTCTCCACTCGGTAGGATTTTGGAAACTTAGGCAAGCACTGGGCTACAGCTAAGCCCCCGAGTGAGAGGTTTGCTCTCCACTCGGTAGGATTTTAGAAACTTAGGTGAGCACTGGGCTGCAGCTAAGCCCTCGAGTGAGAGGTTTGCTCTCCACTCGGTAGGATTTTAGAAACTTAGGCGAGGCTGCAGCTAAGCCCCCGAGTGAGAGGTTTGCTCTCCACTCGGTAGGATTTTTAGAAACTTAGGCGAGCACTGGGCTGCAGCTAAGCCCCCGAGTGAGAGGTTTGCTCTCCACTTGGTAGGATTTTAGAAACTTAGGCGAGCACTGGGCTGCATCTAAGCCCCCGAGTGGGAGGTTTGCTCTTCACTCGGTAGGATTTTCGTGGCACGGCTTTGGGGGAGAAGGTAGCAGTCGACCTGCGCTTTGTCCTCCTTGCGGGACGCACGTTGTGTTTGTGATGTAGCTCGGAAGGAGGAAGTAGGGGTCGACCTGCGCCTCGTCCTCCTTGCGAAGCGTACGATGTCTTTTATTCTTAGGCAAACACAAGGTTGCAGCTAAGCCTCCGAGTGGAAGGCTGGCTTACCACTCGGTAGGATTTTAGAAAACTTAGGCGAGCACTGGGCTGCAGCTAAGCCCCCGAGTGGAAGGCTGGCTTACCACTCCGTAGGATTTTGTTTTACTTAGGCAAAACGGATTCGCAACTAAGCCTCCGAGTGGAAGGCTGGCTTACCACTCGGTAGGATTTTAGAAAACTTAGGCGAGCACTGGGCTGCAACTAAGCCTCTGAGTGGAAGGCTGGCTTACCACTCGGTAGGATTTTAGAAAACTTAGGCGAGCACTGGGCTGCAGCTAAGCCCCCGAGTGGAAGGCTGGCTTACCACTCGGTAGGATTTTGTT
>NC_041393.1:113529617-113539115 GCF_002162155.2 Triticum dicoccoides | reverse complement strand
AAACTTAGGCGAGCACTAGGCTGCAGCTAAGCCCCCGAGTGGAAGGCTGGCTTACCACTCGGTAGGATTTTGTTTTACTTAGGCGAAATGGATTCGCAGCTAAGCCTCCGAGTGGAAGGTTGGCTTACCACTCAGTAGGATTTTAGAAAACTTAGGCGAGCACTAGGCTGCAGCTAAGCCCCCGAGTGGAAGGCTGGCTTACCACTCGGTAGGATTTTGTTTTACTTAGGAGAAAAGGATTCGCAGCTAAGCCTCCGAGTGGAAGGCTGGCTTACCACTCGGTAGGATTTTAGAAAACTTAGGCGAGCACTGGGCTGCAGCTAAGCCCCCGAGTGGAAGGCTGGCTTACCACTCGGTATGATTTTGTTTACTTAGGCGAAACGGATTCGCAGCTAAGCCTCCGAGTGGAAGGCTGGCTTACCACTCGGTAGGATTTTTTTTACAAGCTTAGGCGAACCGGGTTCGCATCTAAGCTACCCACTGGGGGACAGATTTATGAGAGCAAAAGCAATGATAATTACTAAGAAAATTATGAAACTCTTGTCTTTGATGAATATACTACAGGAGTACTTTTTATTACAACTCATCCGAGTGAAAAACTTAAGTGTAAAAAGGGCGGAGTAAGTCCGCGTTCCATGCTCTGGGCTCGTCAATCTGGTGCTCGACATTGTAAAGGTGGTATGCCCCATTATGGAGAACCTTGGTGATGATGAAGGGACCTTCCCAAGTAGGATCAAGCTTGTGTGGTTTCTATTGATCCACTCGGAGAACTAAATCTCCCTCCTGGAAAGCTCGACTCTTCACATTTCTGGCATGGAAGCGACGCAAGTCCTGCTGGTAAATGGTCGATCGAATCAAGGCCATCTCTTTTTCTTCTTCTAGAAGGTCGACTGCATCCTGTCGGGCTTGCTCTGCTTCAGCTTCGGTGTAGAGTTTGACTCGGGGTGCATTGTGAAGCAGGTCACTCGGCAAGACTGCTTCAGCTCCGTAGACCAAGAAGAACAGAGTCCTCCCAGTCGACCGATTTGGCGTGGTCCTTAATCACCAAAGCACCGACGGAAGTTCGTCGACCCATGCACCGGCTGCGTGTTTGAGGTCGCGCATCAGTTGGGGTTTCAACCCTTTGAGAATTAAACCATTTGCTCGTTCTGCTTGCCCATTCGACTGAGGGTGGGCGACTGAAGCGTAGTCGACTCGTGTACCTTGAGATGCGCAGAAGGCTCTGAACTCTTCGGAGTCGAAGTTTGACCCATTGTCCGTGATGATACTGTGGGGAACTCCATATCTGAATACCAACTCCCTGATGAAGCTGACGGCGGTGCCGGCATCCAGATTCTTGATGGGTTTAGCCTCGATCCATTTAGTGAACTTGTCGACTGCTACCAACACATGGGTGTAGCCGTTTCTGCCTGTCCTCAGAGGTCCAACCATATCCAACCCCCATACAGCAAAAGGCCAGACGAGTGGAATGGTCTTCAAGGCTGAGGCGGGTTTGTGTGACATGTTGGAGTAAAATTGACATCCTTCACACTTGTCGACTATCTCTTTCGCCATCTCATTTGCTCTGGGCCAGTAAAAACCCGCTCGGTATGCTTTAGCCACGATGGTCCGAGAGGATGCATGATGGCCACAGGTCCCCGAGTGGATGTCGTTGAGAATCATTCGACCTTCTCTGGTGTTATGCATTTCTGGCTGACTCCAGTCGCACTTTCTCTGTATAACTGTCCCCTCATTACGGCGAAGGCTTTGGATCGGCGGACGATCTCCCGAGCCTCTTCTTCATTCTCGGGGAGCTCTTTCCTCAGAATATAGGCGATATAGGGCACTGTCCAGTCGGGAGTGATGACCAGAACTTCCATGATCAAGTCGACCACAGCTGGGACCTCGACTTCAGTCAGATCTGTGGCGCTTTTTGGCTGCGGGGCTTCCTCAGTGAAAGGATCTTCTTGAATCGACGGCGTGTGAACATGCTCCAAAAACACGCCACTCGGAATGGCTTCCCTCTTGGAACCTATCTTGGCCAAGTCATCGGCTGCTTGATTTTTTAGTCGGGGAACGTGATGGAGCTCTAATCCCTCAAATTTCTTCTCCAGCTTTCTGGCTGCATTGCAGTATCCAGTCATGGCTGGGCTTCTGACGTCCCACTCCTTCATCACTTGGTTGACCACTAAGTCCGAGTCGCCATAGACCATGAGGCGACGGACGCCGAGTGAAATGGCCATACGCAACCCGTACAAGAGTGCTTCGTATTCTGCTTCATTGTTGGAGGAATCAAAGTGAATCTGGAGTACATATCTGAGCTTATCTCCTCGGGGGGAAACAAGACCACTCCGGCACTGGAACCATTCAGCATTTTGGAGCCATCGAAGAACATAGTCCAGTGCTCCGAGTGAACTTGGGTCGGTAACTGCTGTTCAGTCCACTCGGCAAGGAAATCTGCTATTGCTTGGGACTTGATAGCTTTCTTTGCCTCAAATCTGATATCTAGGGGAAGAAGTTCAATCGCCCATTTTGCCACTCGATCGGTTGCATCTCTGTTGTGAAAAATCTCTGATAAGGGGGCGTCGGTGACGACTGTGATAATATGGCCAGAGAAGTAGTGAGCAACTTTCTTCGTGGTCATATAAATCCCATATACAAGCTTCTGATAATGCGGGTATGGTTGCTTGGATGGGGTCAGGACTTCGGAAATGTAATACACTGGGCGCTGAACTTTGAAGGTTTTCCCTTCCTCTTCCCGCTCGAACGTAAGTACAGTACTGATGACTTGTCCTGTGGCTGCAATGTAAAGCAGCAAAGGCTCTTTGCTGATTGGGGCAGCAAGCACCGGCTGGGTGGAAAGCAGGATTTTTAACTCTGCAAACGCTGCATCAGCTTCTGGAGTCCACTCGAACTTGTCTGACTTCTTCATCAGTCGGTAAAGAGGCAATGCCTTTTCACCGAGGCGAGAGATGAATCGACTTAACGCGGCCAAGCATCCAGTAAGTTTCTGGACATCGTGCACACACACGGGGCGTTTCATTCGGAGTATAGTGCCAACTTTTTCTGGGTTGGCGTCGATTCCTCGTTCGGAAACGAGAAAACCGAGTAACTTTCTGCCAGGAACTCCGAATGTGCACTTTGATGGATAAGCTTGATATCATACCTCCTGAGGTTGGCAAATGTTTCAGCGAGGTCAGTCAGCAGGTCGGAACCTTTCCGTGACTTGACCACAATGTCATCCATGTACGCTTCCACATTCCGATTGATTTGAGTGAGCAAACACTTCTGAATCATCCTCATGAACGTGGCTCCGGCATTCTTGAGGCCGAATGGCATGGTGACATAACAGAAGCACCCGAATGGGGTGATGAAAGCCGTTTTGATCTCATCGGGTCCAAACAGACGGATCTGATGGTACCCGGAATAAGCGTCCAAGAAAGAAAGTCGCTCACATCCCGCAGTCGAGTCGACTATTTGGTCGATGCGGGGAAGAGGAAAATGATCTTTCGGGCAGGCCCGATTGATATGCTTGAAATCGATGCACATGTGAAGCGAATTGTCCTTTTTGGGGACCATGACGACATTGGCGAGCCACTCGAAGTGGTAAATCTCTCGGATAAACTCTGCTGCTAGGAGCCGAGCCACTTCTTCGCCAATGGCCTTCCTTTTCTGGACAGCGGACCGTTGCAGATGTTCCTTCACAGGTTTTGCCTTTGAATCGACTCGTAGACGATGCTCAGCCAGTCCCCTGGGTACACCCGACATGTCAGAAGGTTTCCATGCAAAGATGTCCCAGTTCTCACGGAGGAACTGGATGAGCGCTTCTTCCTATTTGGGGTCGAGTGTTGTGGAGATATGAGTCGGAGCAGCGTTGGGTCGGTCGGGTGGATGTGGACGGATTTTGTCTCACCGGACGACTGAAACGCTGATTCCGTAGCAGGCTTCTTGGCTCGCAACAAATCACTCGGGTCTACGCTCCTTTGGTGTTCCTGCCACTCTTCTGCCACCATCTGAGCATCGGCGATCTTCGAGCCTTTCTGGAAGCACTCTTCTGCCTTCTTGCGGTTACCAGTGACAGTGATCACGCCTTTAGGGCCAGGCATCTTTAGTTTGAGGTACACGTAACATGGTCGAGCCATAAAACGTGCATAAGCTGGCATGCCCAAAATTGCATGATAGGCACTCTGGAAATCCACAACCTCAAATGTCAGCTTCTCTTTGCGGAAATTCTTTGAATCACCAAAGACTACGTCAAGAGCAATCTGGCCGAGTGATGCGGCCTTCTTGCCAGGGATGACTCCATAAAAACTCATGTTGCTTGTGCTCAGCCTGGACATTGGAATGCCCATCCCTTTCAGCGTCTCAGCATACAGTATATTCAAACTGCTGCCACCGTCTATCAACACTTTGGTCAGTCGAGTGCCTTCAACGACGGGATCGACCACCAGCGCTTGCCTCCCAGGGGTGGCTATGTGCGTGGGGTGATCAGATTGGTTGAATGTAATGGCAGTCTGAGACCACTTCAGGTAATTGGGTGTTGACGGAGCAGCCATATTCACCTCTCGATTTATAACTTTCAGTCGGTTTTTGCTCAACATCGGCAAAAATCATCAAGGTGGAAGTGACTTGCGGATATTCCTCGTCACTATCCTCCTTGTCCTCAACCTTGTCCGACTCTTTTTCTTTGTCCTTGGGCTACTTCCCTTGGAACTGCTGTATCAGGAGTCGACACTGTCGAGTGGTATGCTTCTGGTAGATGAAATTACCCTCTTCGTCTTTCTGGGTGTGGATGTGACATGGTAAACCCAACACGTCATTTCCTTCTTTATCTTTCACTTTCTTGGGGTTCCAGGGCCCCTTGGGTTTCCCTTTGAACTTTCCTGGGTTCAGGGCCAAGGCTTCTCCGGGTGCGGCTGGCTCGGCTTTACGCTTTTGTTTCCGACTGGAATTTCCGCCTCCGGTGTCCTGGGCGACTGACTTGTGCTTGCCGCTTCGGAGCCGATCCTCTTCCTCACCATTGGCATACTTGGTGGCAATTTCCATCATTTGACTCAGAGACATGTCCCCGGTTCGACCGAATTTCAGACTTAGCTCCCTGTACTTTACGCCCTCCTTGAAGGCGCAAACTGCCCGGTGATCAGATACATTTTCTACTGTGTGATGCAGTGTGATCCATCTCTGGATGTAATCCCTCAGAGTCTCATTCGACTTTTGCACACAAGATTGCAGCTCTGTCAGTCCCGCCGGCCGCTTGCACGTTCCTTCGAACGTCCTAACAAACACTCGGGAGAGATCCTCCCACGTGTAGATGCTTCTATGTGTCAACTGATTCAGCCATGCCCTGGCTGAGCCTTCCAACATGAGAGGCAGATGCTTCATGGCCACCTCGTCATTTCCACCGCCGATCTGAACGGCCACTCGGTAGTCCTCAAGCCAAGTATCGGGCTTGGACTCACTGTTGAACTTGCTGACTCCTGTCGCCAACCTGAAGTTGGGAGGAATCACTGTGGCTCTGATGGCTCTGCTGAAACACTCTGGCCCGGAGACGTGCACTCGGCTGCTGGTGGGTACATCTCTGTCATTACCCTCTCTGTGGGCTCTGTTCTAGTCAACCAGACCTTGAACGATGATGGATCTCGCATCAAAGCCTGGTTCTCTGGGGTCGACTGGAACTCTTCGCCCGCCACTGTACTGACGTCTGTCATCCTGCTGTCGAGGCATATATGATCCACCCCTCCGGGGAGGAGTGGGCACTCGACGTCGATCATTGCGATCGACTCGGTGATCATCCTGCTCATAATTCCTGTACTGATCATGTCGGTCACCATGTCCTTCACGCCTCGGGGGCGATCTGGGGCTATGAGCTGACTGGACAGTATTCGCTGCCACGGACCTGCTATGAATCATGTTTCGCGACTGCGACACAGCCGAATTCTGATCTCCAACTGCTCGGAGCAAATCCCTGATCTGCATCAAGCCTCTGCCAGCCTCTGACTGGGAAGGCTGAATCGACTCTGCTATGCGTGTTGCAGTTGCCAAATTCTGGATTGGAGTGCGGTATACCTGAGTCGGGGGTTTGAAGAGTTGGTGTCGACTGGAGTCTGGAATCCGTTGCCGCGCGCGCTCGTCGAGTGCCCGCTGAAGGTTCTACAGTCGAGTGCGCTTAGCCAGGTTGGCCAAGCGCGCGTCCTCTAAGGAGCGAGCCTCAGGGGTTTCTCCAACGATCAGAGTATGGAGCGCATCCATGTTCTGGCGGCGAAGCTCTTCCCTCTGCTGCGAGTGGAGGGGCTCGGGGCGGTACTCCTCATGGTCGTGCGACGGATCGCGCCCACCGTTGCCTCCCTCGGCGCTAGGAAAGCCGGGAGGAACATGCGGCCCATTGACCATCAGGACCTCCGCCGCCGGATCACTGTTGTCGCATTCGGATGCAGTCTCTGCGGAGCCAGTCGACAGGTCGAACATGCCGTAGAGAGATTCGTCGGGCTCGATTGCCGCGACTTGGGCAGCGGTCGACTGGCGAGCCACTGCGTGCCTCACCCACCGCTGGAGCCTCGACCGACCGGAGCGCTTACGCCGGCGGGAAGTTGGGAGGGAGGATGACACGAAAACCGGTTGATACTGAGTCGACGGTTGCCGCAGAAGGACGCCGCGGACGCATGCTCGAAAATGCGTAGCTCCGCGGACCGGGAGCGCATCCACGTCGAGCGGAGCCTCCTGCAGCCAGGCAGAGTCGTCGGCAACGAATGTGAGCACGCCGAGACGGATCTCGCGGCCCTCAACCAAAACTCCGCCTGAAACCATGATGATGGGAATTGAAAAGATTGCAACTTTTCCAACAAGTCGCTAAGACACCTGCCCCAAGGTGGGCGCCAACTATCGTGGTTCTAAGTCTGATAGTAGAATGGGGGGTAGGTATGGAGAGGCAAGATCCTAGCTTTGGAGTAGTTGTACACACAGGTGTTTTACGAGTTCAGGCCCTTCTCAGAGGAAGTAACAGCCCTACGTCTCGGAGCCCGGAGGCGGTCGACTGGATTATGTGTGTGAGAGTTACAGGGGTGCGAACCCTTCTACTAGTGGAGGGGGGTGGCTTATATAGAGGACGCCAAGACCCCAGCCAGCCCACGTAGCAGAGGGTTAAAGTACATTAAGGTCTAGCGTTACTGGTAACGCCCTACATAAAGTGCCATCATGACCATTAAGACTACTTAATTACAGACCGTTTGGATACAGAATAGATCATGAACTCCTGATGGTCGAGTGAGTCTTCATGGTCGAATGTCTTTAGGTTCGTCGAGTGTCTTCTAGTCTGTCGAGTGGAATCCCTCTTGGTCGACTGGAAGACGGCTTCTTCTAAGAGATGTCCTTGGGGAGGGTACCTTGGTCAGGTTCATGACCCTACCCTAGGTACATGACTTCATCACCAGGTACTCTCCAATGGATGATCTCTTTCTTGGCTAAAGCGCCAGTCACAACATACCCAGTAAGTTGCTCTTCTTTAATCCGAGAGGGAACCTGATTGCAAGAAGAGAACTGTTTGGCCATTTTTGATAACAAACTGTAAAGAAAGTTCAGATGACGGTTCACGGTTCAAGATTAATATGCATAAACCGGTGTTAAACCGGGGGATGTAATCAGAGCATGAGTGCACATTAAACCGGAGACTGATGTTCAAGAAAAGACGGCGGTTTACGTGAGGGCTATGGTATCTGGCGGATTATCATTTTCTAAAGGTTAAACCTCCTACAGTGGAATGGAAGAAAACAGATCCGAAAATTGCTAAGTGCTATGCAAACAGGATTCACAAGCTAAGGTAATAATTACGGATCTAGCACAATTCAGGAAAAGGAAAGTAATTCAAAGTCTTAAAGTGGCAACAACAAAACAGTAAAGATTCATATGGGATCTGTTCATAGGCGAAAGGATGCTATGGTAAGGAAAAGTAAACTATAGTTTCGGCCACACAAGAAAGATATTAAGTTCATCAAGATACAATGGGCAGTAAGAGAAAGCAGTAAACACCGATGAACACTGATGAACACCGATGAAGGCATGAAACCCTAATGCAGATCTAGGCTTGAAGAAGGAAGGCTTACCGGCTTCATAGGAGCGGTGGAGAGGTGCTGCAGTTCTCTGGTACGATCAGGTTGATGCAGCGGCCAGTGGCGATGCAGAGCTTGAAAGTCGAGGGCGGCGGCGGAGCTGTAGGGTTCGAGAGTCACGAGGAGGAAGAAGAAGCACGAAAGGGGAAAAGAAAAATACCTTCCGGTCCTATTTATAAGGCGAATGGATAAGTAAGGCAAGCGCGGGAATCGAGGAGCCTGAAACGGAGAATGGGGCACAACTGTCGCCTCGATCTTCGGAGATCAATTAATAAAAGGGGAATCTTTATGAGTTGTTTTTACACAGATGACGTCACAACGGTTTATGGCGATTTCAGAAGATGACGTCATGGCGATTTGCAAGGACAACACAAAGATGTTCAAATCAGAATTTCTCTAAGTTGAATATTGACATGAACAGATTCAAATCAATTCGGGGCCTAATGTTGGGGATATGACTACTGGGTGTAAACCGCCCGGGAGGGGCCGGATTACACTCAGAGTCCTGTATAAGAGTCCATAAAGATGAAGGATATGGCGCTTTAACTATGGAGGCTTAGAGGCCGAGAGCCCAATGGTGGATTAGGGCCCATAGTAGTAAACCGCCATAGATGTATAACTTGTATTGTAAGTTAGGGAAAGGAAGAAACCGAGCCGGACACTTGTATGAGGCGGCCTCGGGGTTCTGTAGACCGGCCGAGCGTCAACCTGTGTATATAAAGGGACGACCCGGCGACAGTTCAGGGACAAGAAATAACAGCTCGAGAGATAGGTAAAGCGGATTCGCTCCCTGCTCATCGAGATCAATCAATCCCACAACAAGTGGATCGTAGGCTTTTACCTTCACCGCAGGGGGCCGAACCAGTATAAAACTCCCCGTGTCCTTTGTCCGGTTTAACCCCTTTTTGCTAAACTCGTTGCGATGGCTCCACGACTAAGTCCTTCCGCTAGGACATCTGACATGTTAATTCCACGACAGCATAGGTGGTGTTGTTTGTGCCGTGTGTGGCCGTGTTTATATAGCGTCCATTGGTCAGGCCAAGCAACGCTTTGAATGTGGGCGCACATAGTGGGTTTCTCGATCGCCGAACATGTTCAATGTCGAGCAAGCAGACTGACGAGCATCTGGCTTCAATGCAATAGGAAGCCATCATGCCATTTAGTTTGGTCACCTCGTTCTAAGTCGGGATCGAAAGCGATGTGGAGAGCGAGCATGCAGACGCGGCGCGCTCAGCCAACATACTACTTCAATGCCTGACGTGTTGCAGAGCGACCGCGTTCACTCTGGACCAACATGAATGCGGCGCCTCTTCCCGGAAGGATGGTTGGAGTGGTCGTGTAGGAGAGTGAAGCAGTAGCACATGAGAGGTTTTGAAGTGGGGCCTCTTGTCGGGCGTGTGCGTGGTGGAAGTGCCGC
>NC_041393.1:113462835-113529291 GCF_002162155.2 Triticum dicoccoides | reverse complement strand
AGGTTTGGTGCCGATTTATTGGAATCAGGACATGCAGATACGTCCGTGGACGTTTGCGGCACCATGTTGGATGGCAGAAAAACATCTGAATGTGTCGGCCTAAGACGTTTGCAGAGGTTTTGAGGTTTGAGGTACGACGTTGGAGATGCCCTTAAAGCTATTAGGGCCAAACAACATTATAACAGTGCAAGCCCCTGAAACATGCTATTGAATGTGATTGCCGGAGCTATTAGTTGGCGACCAACACACGAGTTGAAGGTGCACACCAGTCAGCCCACCACACACAAACCAACCGGGCCTTCTCGATACAGAAGGAGATCAATGCCCTCGGTCTATAAGAACGACGAAGTGGCACCACCCCAGCCTCCACCATTGAACCCGCTACGCGGCAAAATTAGTAAGACTACGCTCGAGGATTGTACTCCCTCTGTTTTTCTTACTCTGCATATAAGATTTATCCTAGGTCAAATTTCATAATATATGAAAAAATATCGACAATCATAATACCAAATCAATATCATTACATGAATCATGGAACTAATTTTCATATTTTATATCTTTACTACTACAAATTTTTATAATTTTCAATACAAGGTTGGTCAAACTTTATAATGGTTAATTCAGGACAAAACTAAAGGGAGGGAGTACCATGCATAAAATAGTTTTAGCCTCTTCTAAGACTCCTAATAATAATAATCTCTAATCTCATCTCATTTCAATCTTTGTGCTTCATACTGATGTTGCATTGTCACCGTCGACATATCACCTTCTCTTGCTATGCTCGTGACCTTGTTCATCTGTATTATATTTCTGCTTTGCGTGTACATTCGTTCTGAAAGACTATCAAGGTCGTCGCCGCCAGACTCCACCTCTCCTCTTCCTCCTCCCTCGCTGCCGCCCAAGGGCACGGCCAGGCGAAGCCTTGCCGTTGCCGGCGTCGGCGGGGACTCGTGGTCCTCCCGCTCGTGTGGGGCTGGCGCGGGCCGGACGCCACGGCGGGTGGTGGTGGCGCTTCGATGGTTCTCTTCCCCCGCGGCAGGCGGCTTCATGGTCTGGTGCGTCGCGGTCGCCAGGGACGGCGGCGGCACGACCAGATGGGTTCGCAGCGGCACAGCCAGATCTGGGTCCTGGCGTGGGCCTTGGTCGCTGGATTGCCATCGGCGCGGTGGTGGGTGTGGCTCGTCGGCAGCTGGGTGGATCCGCAGAGATTCTTCCCTTGTCTGGTCCTTGGCAGCACGGGCAACTCCGGGGAAACCCTAGATCTCCTTGGGATCGAGCGATGGCAGTGCTTTTGCGTCGTAACCCCTCTTCAGGGCATCGTTTTGGAGCTTACTCTAGTTGAAGGGATCAGCGACGCTGGCGGCGCACGTCTGATGGAGCAACTACCGATGAAAATCGCGCCGACTACGGTCATGGCGGACGATGGCAGCGTCTTGGATGTCGTTCCCTTGTCGAGGGATCGTCGTTGTAGTTTGCTTCATCAGGCTCGGGATGCTCCGGGGGGAACCCTAGATCTGGGTCTCCCGGATCGGACGATGATGACGTTCTTAGTAGCGCTTTCCCTCATGGGGGCATCATTTTGGAGCAAGTGATGGCCGGAGGTGACAAGAGAAGGAGCGGTGCTTCATCACACACATTGATGGTGTCGGATCTCGATGGCACGACGCTCTGGAGATTAGGCGTCTGATGTGCGATGATGGACTCACACAGGAGGTCGATGCTGTCTGGCGTCGTGGTGGCGTCGGCGGCAGCTAGACCGGCCAAGGTTCAAGCAGTAGTACATCTCCGAAGATGGATTGGTGGCAGGTGGCTGCGGCGGCCTCATACCCGGCAGGCGTCCTGGTTGAGGAGCACGCCGGACTGATAGGTGCCCATACCCGGCAGGCGTCCTGGTTGGGACCTCAGGTCTTAGATGTTAGGTATGGCTGCGAAGTCTGTTTGGTATTAGGCCCAGACTATCAGCATCTCTTCATCAGTATGATAGAATTAGCGACACTTTTGTTACCTAGACGGTGGTTTGGACTTACTATTATATGACTTTGTAAGGTCTTATGTGAATAATTAATAAAGTGGATGCATGCATCGTTCAGATGCAGAAGCTGAAGGTCCTTTTCCTTTTCTAAAAGAAATCAAGGTCGTCGAGCACGTGTCGTTAGAAAGCACAGCTTGGCCCGTGGGCTGTGGCGTTGATCGATAAACCTCACTCCTATGATGATTGATTCGATTTGCTCAGCCATGACGAGTTCAGACCGGACAAATTTTGGTTGGCTACTTTTTATTTAATAATGGGGGCGTGATTGAGCATAGTGGTGCACATGCATATTGATTGGTATTTACCGAACCTGTCTGCTAAGGAGCGAGACCTAAGTATAGCACTTGTATTTTAAGAGTGCAGATTGAATAATTTTCCTTTTAAAATTCGAATTGGATTCAACTAAAAGGTTGAATTGGGTTATTTCCTATCGAGTAGCGTGTGTTGAAGTTCCTGTATTTCACTTTCTTTGGTATACTTTTGAGATTTTGATACGATAATAACAATTTGTTCTGTGTTAAAGTCCCGACGAAAAAGTCTCCACTGTTTTTCTTTTACAAAATAATAATCCTCTAGTGGTTTGATTTTTTTAGGGGCCTCTACTAGTTTTTTTTGAGGGGCCTCTACTAGTTTGACGTGAGAGCTTTAGCAGTACATTTGCTAAGGCTGAAATAAGTACGTGCGTCAATGCATAAGATGGCTTGGTGACGCTTTGGTCGGAAGGCCGAAAAGAAAATATTGTTCACTGATCCGTCATCGTCATCTACCCACCCCACTACTACATTGGTCTAATGCACTGCGTGTGTTAAATCTTTTCTTCGCGGTTTTTAAAATTGAGGAGGCAAGCCGCCCCATCTCCTCCAGCCAATTCCATTTTATTTTATTTTATTTTTCAAGGAAACTTTTCATCTATTCATCATGGTACCATGTAGTACTAAGAATATGAAAAAAAATTACAATCATGTCCATAAACCACATTGTAAAACATATGGTTTGGGAAACTGCACGACATCCTGTTGTGGCTATCTCATATATATAAAGGGGTACACAAAAGTGTACGATATAGATTACAAGACATATACAGAAGCTACGTATAAATACAGTCTAACACTCTCCCTCAATTTTAATTGTGGCCTGAAGTACAAACCAAGTTAAGATTGCGCCTACAACCTACAAACTGTGGTTGTGGTAGAGGCTTCGTGAAGATGTCAGCAAGTTGATCTTTAGAGGAGATGAACTTGATATGAAGTAGTTTCTGTGCAACGTATTCCCTTACAAAGTGATAGTAAACTTCGACGTGCTTTGTTCGAGCATGAAATACTGGATTAGATGACATGTATGTAGCACCAATGTTGTCACATCAAAGGACTAGAGGCTGAATTTGAGAGACTCCCAACTCTCTCTGTAAGGACTGTACCTATATAATCTCAGCTGTAGCATTAGCAACCGCCTTGTACTCAGCTTCGGTGCTATTGCGAGACATTGTAGCTTGTTTGTGAACATTCAATGCGATCAAATTAGGACCAAAGAAGACTGCATACCGCCCCTCCCCCCCCATCGTGGATCGCCTGTCATCGGGACTCCCAGTCCAATCTGCGTCAGAAAATGCCGAAAGCTCACATGATGTTGCAGGCTAAAGAAGTAAGTCGTACGAGGCAGTGAGACAGATGTAGTGTAGAATATGCTTCACAGCTGACCAATGTGAAGTCTGAGGAGCATAAAGATACTGACACACACGATTAACTGCATAGGAGATGTCAGGTCGAGTGATAGTCAAATACTGTAGACCTCCAACAATACTGCGGTACTCAGTGGCATCATCAGAAGTGAGAGGATCTCCATCAAGAGCAGACAATCGATCTGTGGCAGACATAGGAGTAGCAGCATGTTTGCACTTCAGCATACCAGCACAGCGCAACAAGTCCATATAATACTTATGCTGTGTGAGAATCAACCCAGTAGAGGACCGAGCAACTTCCAGGCCAAGAAAGTAATGCAAAATACCCCAAGTCCTTGACAGCAAACTCACCACTCAGAGCAGACAGGAGACAATCAGCAGCAGCATCCGAGGAGCTGATGAGAATAATGTCATCAACATAGACCAGCAGATACATCGTCACCTCAGGCCGTTGAAGGAGAAATAGTGACGTGTCAGCAGTCGAAGGGACAAAACCAAGAGCTCAAAGAGCGGATCCCGGCCTGGCATGCCATGCACAAGGAGCCTGCTTTAGCCCATATAGTACCTTCACAAGACGACATAGGTGATGAGGCCGTGCAGGGTCAACAAATCCCGAAGGCTGGCGCATATAAACCTCCTCATCCAGAACACCATGTAGAAAAGCATTCTGAATATCTAATTGGCGAAGAAATCAGCCTCGAGTAACAGCCAAAGACAGCAGTAGTCGGATGGTAGTTGACTTAACAACCGGGCTAAAGTATCCTCATAATCAAGACCATACCACTGTTTGAACCCTTTCGCCACCAATCATGCTTTATAGCGTTCAATAGAACCATCAACATGCCTCTTAACCTTGAAGACCCACTTGGAATCAATGGTATTGACACCAGAGACCAGAGGAACTAACTGCCAAGTACCATTCTTCAACAGTGCCTGATACTCCTGCTCCATGGCATTATGCTAGTGAGGAATCCCAAGAGCAGCCTGAAAATGTCGTGGTTCAGCAGATGGATCATCCTACAACTGTGCCACATAGGCTGCAAGCCATGCAACCGTTCTATCCATGTGTTGCTTGGGACAAGCAATACCAGACCGGCTGCGAGTGTGAGGCCGCTGAGTAGCAGCAGCTGGTGGCGCCACAGGTGGTGATGGCACCACAGGTGGGGACAGTGACGCAGATGGTGCATCAGGAGACGGGCCAGGCGAGGACGGCCCCATCGAATAGCACCGGGGAGGCCGCCCTAGTTGTGGGCGAGGCCGGACCAGGCGGCATGGTCGGCGATGCTAGCCCAGGTGGCGCGGCAGATAAGGCCGTCCCAGGTGACAAAACAGGCGAGGTTGTCCCAGGCGTGCATGGTGCATGCACGTGACCACCACCCCTATCAGGTACATCATCCGACTCCTGATCCTCTAGCAACTCGAGACGAGCTCCACAACCAATACCTGTAACATGGTTAGGAAGCAACGCTGGAGAATACGCAATATCAACAAATTGAGCAGGTGATGGAGAGGTGGAATGCAAAGGTGATGCCAGAGTGGTGGGTGAGGGAGTCCTGGATTAGGGGGTATTCGGATAGCCGGACTATATACATCGACCGTACTATTGGAGCTTGAAGATACAAGACTCAAGACTCCGGCCCGTGTCCGGATGGGACTCTCCTTTGCGTGGAAGACAAGCTTGGCGATCCGGATATTATATTTCCTTTCTTGTAACCAACTCCGTGTGAACCCTAGCCCTCTCTGGTGTCTATATAAACCGGAGAGGTTGGTCCTTAGAAGGCCGATCATAATTACAACCATACCATCATAGGCTAGCTCCTAGGGTTTAGCCTCTACGATCTTGTGGTAGATCTACTCTTGTACTACTCATATCTTCAATATTAATCAAGCAGGAAGTAGGGTTTTACCTCCATCGAGAGGGCCCGAACCTGGGTAAACATTGTGTCCCTCGCTTCCTGTTACCATCAGCCCAAGACACACGGATCGGGACCCCCTACCCGAGATCCGCCGGTTTTGACACTGACATTGGTGCTTTCATTGAGAGTTCCTCTGTGTCGTCACTGCAAGGCTTGATGGTGCCTTCAATCGTCAGCAACACGGTCCAGGGGAAGACTTTTCTCCCCGGACAAATCTTCATGTTCGGCGGCTTTGCACTGCGGGCCAATTTGCTTGGTCATCTGGAGCAGATCGACAGCTACGCCCCTAGCCACCAGGTCAGGTTCGGAAACTTGAACTACACGGCGGATATTCGTGGAGACTTGATCTTCGACGGATTCGGGCCTGTGCCAGGAACACCGGACAGTCGCGATGAGCACGGCCTAGACCTGCTGTCGGACAATGTTCGGAATATCACCCCTGCCATAGCCCCGGACCTAAATCTGGAGCAGGCTGCGTCGCCTGAGGACGGAGGGATGGGCCCCGCCCCGCAGGCTGCACACTCATCAGGGTAAAGCCGAACACATACCTCACTTCTGAGGAAGCCTGTAATTCCAGACCCCCAGACTCGTATCCGGCTGTTGGTTACGGTCCGCACACCCTCGAGCCAGCCGAGCCAGGTTGGGCTTCGGTAAAGGAGTTTACCGCCGCGGATATCTTCCAGCACTCGCCCTTTGGCGACATGCTGAACTCATTAAAGTCTCTATCTTTGGCAGGAGGCTCGGAGCCAAACTATGTCCGGCTTGAGTGGGAAGTAGGCGATGAAGGAATTCGCTGCCCACCCGCCACCCACTTCATTGCCATGGTCGATGATTTAACCGACGTGCTTGACTTTGACTCCGAAGACATCGACGGTATGGGCGACGATGCATGAGAAGTACAGGAGCCACCGTTCACAGGGCGGTGGACAGCCACCTCTTCATACGATATATATATGGTGGACACTTCGAAGGAAACCAATGGCGACGAGGCAACGTAGGATAACCCCTCAGGGAGAAAAGCAAAGCATGGGCGCCGTTGGCGCCACTCCAAGCCCTGCCACAGCAATACCGGCCCCGGAGATGAAAGCAATCTGGATGGTGCCGAAGAGGAATACAACCCTGACCAGCCCGCCTTCGAGCAGGCTGAATAGGAAGATGAGCAGGGCAGCTCAAATGAACAGGTGACCAATGGATATCCGGAGGAGGAGAATTATATGCCCCCCTCCAAAGACGAGATTAGCCTCGGGGACGACGAGTTCGGCGTACCCGAGGATCCCATGCAGCAGGAGCGCTTCAAGCGCCGGCTTATTGCCACCGCGAGGAGCCTGAAGAAGAAGCAACAACAACTCCTGGCTGATCAAGACCTACTCACAGATAGATGGACTGAAGTCCTGGCAGCCGAGGAATACGGACTCGAGCGCCAAACGACTGACCGGCCACCCCGTGGCCGGAATAAAACGGGATATCAGCCCGAATACCAGCCCGCACCCCCACGCCAATACACTACCACCCGGGGCAACAGGCAAGACCCGCAAGACATACTGGAAAACAAAGCAGGACAGCCAAGATCGATCTACGGATAGCGGGGGCGCGCCCTAGCGTGCGACAATGACCGTCACGCCGGACACATTATTAACAAGTCCGTCCGGGCCGAATACAGCAACCCAGACCAATCCGAATTGTGTAGCCACATAGCCCGGCACAGAGGCGTTGCACACCCCCTCTGCTTCACTGACGAAGTAATGGATCATGAATTCCCAGAAGGGTTCAAACCCGTAAACATCGAATCATACGATGGCACAATAGACCCCGCAGTATGGATCGAAAATTTCCTTCTCCACATTCACATGGCCCGCGGAGACGATCTACACGCCATCAAGTATCTTCCCCTTAAGCTCAAAGGACCAGCCCGGCACTGGCTAAACAGCCTGCCAGCAAATTCCATTGGCAGTTGGGAAAACCTGGAAGACGCATTCCTCGACAACTTCCAGGGCACATATGTGCGACCACCGGACGCAGATGATTTGAGCCACATTAATCAACAGCCTGGAGAGTTAGCCAGGAAATTCTGGACCCGGTTCCTAACTAAAAAGAACCAAATAGTTGACTGTCCGGACGCCAAAGCCCTGGCGGCTTTTAAGCATAATATCCGCGACGAGTGGCTCACTCGACACCTTGGCCAGGAAAAACCCAAGTCCATGGCAGCCCTCACAACACTAATGACCCGCTTTTGCGCGGGCGAGGATAGCTGGTTGGCTCGCAGCAGCACCACGCCACATTCTGGCACTTTGGATGTTCGCGACAATAACGGCAAGCCATGGCGCAACAGACATAAGCGACGGAACAACGACGACAACAATGAAGACACGGCAGTAAACGCCGGATTCAGCGGATCCAAGTCCGGTCAGCGGAAGAAGTCGTTCAAAACAAACAATCAGGGACTGTCCAGTCTGGACCGTATACTGGAGCACTCGTGGCAAATTCATGGCACCCCGGACAAGCCAGCCAACCACACCAACAGAGACTGCTTGGTATTTAAACAGGCCGGCAAAATAAACGCTGAAAACAAGGACAAGGGGCTGCACAACGACGACGACGAGGAGCCCCGACGTCCAAACATGGGGGGACAGAAGAAATTCCTCCCCAGGTCAAAACGGTCAACATGATCTACGCCACTCACATCCCCAAGCGGGAACGGAAGCGAGCACTACGGGACGTCTACGCGATGGAGCCAGTCGTCCCCAAATTCAACCCATGGTCAGCTTGTCCGATCACCTCTGATCGTAGGGATCATCCTACTAGCATCCGTCACGGCGGCTCAGCCGCATTAGTCCTAGACCCAATCATCGATGGATTCCACCTCACGCGAGTCCTTATGGACGGCGGCAGCAGCCTGAACCTGCTTTACCAGGACACAGGGCGCAAAATGGGCATCGACCCTTCAAGGATCAAGCCCACCAAAACCACCTTTAAAGGTGTAATTCCTAGAGTAGAGGCCCGTTGTACAGGCTCCATAACATTGGAACTGGTCTTCGGATCTCCGGACAACTTCCGAAGCGAAGAGTTAATCTTCGATATCGTCCCTTTCCGTAGTGGTTACCATGCACTGCTCGGACGAACCGCATTCGCTAGATTCAATGTGGTACCACACTATGCATACCTTAAGCTCAAGATGCCAGGCCCGCGCGGGGTCATAACAGTCAAGGGAAACATGGACCGCTCTCTCCGTACAGAAGAGCATACTGCAACCCTCGCGACAGAAGTACAATGCGGCCTCCTCCGGCAAACCACCAATCCGGCGACGACAACCTCAAGCACCATCAAGCGAGTCCGGAGCACCCCGCAATAGGATCACCAGGCACGCCAAGAGCGCGACTAGCAGTCCGGCCTCTGCTCAAATCTCATCAAAGCAGCATTCGTGCCACGCGTACACAATTACACACTCAAAATACCATGGGCACATGCGGAGGCGCAGCAGTGGCCCAGTCAACAGTGCGGTATCACCGCAACATACCTTCATAACCTTTCCTTTTACCTTTCAGGACATTGCTTTAGTGCAGCCTCTTCAGAAGAGCCGGATTGTCGGACTTACATAGGAGAGAAAACCAAGGAGGCAACATGCTTTGCGCACAGAAGGAAATACCCAGGTGGAATCTATTTACGATCGTTATACCTGTTTTATCTCTTTGTACGTGGCTTGACCCTGGATAGGATATGTCAAATAATCCTATTTATCTCCGCTTAATGCATTCATTGTAAACATATGCTTAAACGTATTATTCATCAATGGGAGATCATATATAGCGTCAGCTTATTATTCTTATTTGAGCATTTTTTTCTTACAAATGTTTATTTGATATTGCATCCGTACACCTTGGTACGTTCAGTTTGCCAGGGGCTTCTTATGGCGCCCCATAATACGGCAAGACAAGTCCGAACACTTTCAACAGTGCGGCACCCCGAACTTATAGCACTATATGCATCAGCTCCGAATCATGTCTTGGGTCTATAGTTGGGTTAACCCGGCTCCCTTGTTTTGGTACCTTACGTTCTATTATATCGGCTAAGGTAGCGCAGGGAGAACTACTGCGATTGTGTCCCAGTTCTTCCAGATGAGCACCTCAGTAGAGAAAACCGAAAACTGACCGACATGATGTGGCAAGAGCTGGTCGCTGTTCGAGAGGTCTTAAAATCCTTAAAGATTTTTCCGCTTTAGGCGATAAATCGGCTTCGTCCGATCTAGGCATATATAGCGCCCCAATTCGTCCTTCCGGATTCTAGGGGCTTCGCCGAAATTTAAAATTGTAGACTTCTATGGCTAAGTGAAAGTTATAAAGCCGCATAGTCTGATTGCCTTGTTCGCTGCGCCGGACACCTCCTTAAGGGACCAAACATTTGGATAAAGAGTGTCCAGGTTTTCCACGAACACCGCAGTACTAGTTACGTGGGGGCAGAAGCTGACGACTGGCCTACTTTCAGAATTTTATAAACAGCTGCACAGAAGGTAATATTTTAAATACCAAAAGCGCTACATAGCGCAAGTAACTTTGTCCTTACATTACAAACATGACAGAAGTGAATTCATTCTAAAATTATATCCTTGGTACATTCATCGGCCACGAGGCGAGCTCCCTTCATAACGCCATCGTAATACTTCTCCAGATAGCGATGCGCTTTACCCTCCGGCGGCCCGTCCTTCACCAGCTTCTACGCATCCAGCTTGCCCCAATGCACCTTCGCGCGGGCAAAGGCCCGGCGGGCACCCTCAATGCAAATGGATCGCTTGATGACTTCGAGCCACGGACATGCATTCAACATCCGCTTGATCAGGCCGAAGTAGCTAGTCGGCAGGGGCTCACCAGGCCACATCCGGACTATGAAATCTTTCATAGCCGCTTCGGCCGCCCTGTGGAGTTCGACCAACTGCTTCAGTTGATCACTCAGAGGCATTGGATGTTTGGCCCCATCATACTGGGACCATAACAGCTTCTCCATTGAGCTCCCCTCCTGGGCACGGTAGAACTCCGCGGCATCTGATATGCTGCGTGGCAGATCTGTGAATGCCCTTGGAGAGCTCCGAACGCGGGTAAGTAAAAGAAACGCCTCCTCCACAAGATTGCTTTGCATAAAGAATTTCTTACCCGCCGCTATCTTTTGGGCCTCCTGGTTTTCCTGTTGTGCCTTCTCGGCTTCGGCCTTGGCGTCTTCCATACTTGCAAGGGCCTTCGCAAGCTCGGCCTCTTTCGCCTTAAGCTCATGCTCCACGGACTCGAAATTTTTGCCGAGCTCCTGGAGCTCTTGTTGTACCTCGCCCACTTGGGCATCTTGCTTCTCGCGCTCTGTGAGTTCCAAGGCCGCCTTGTGTTCGGCCTCGAACAACGCTTTCTTCAGAGATGCCACTTCAGTGGTGGCCCCTGTTACAAAATCACGATGTTTCATCGTTAGAATAACTAATTTTATACACCCTTCATTATGTGAGAGCGGGGAATCACTCACCTCTGCTCTCTTCGAGCTGCCTCTTCGTGAGGTCGAGCTCTCCCTGCGTCTGCTCCAGATCCCGTTTTAGTCCGGCTATCTCGGCTGTGCGGACAGCAGCAGCAAGCAGCACAACCTGCTTATTCACATTCACACTTATTATTAGACTCCTGTGGATTATAATCGACCCTCCGTTTGGTTTTTCCTTCCGAACACCAAACAAAGTATCAGGGGCTACTACCTATCGGGTGGTAATTTCACACATTTTTATTACTTACCTCAAAGCCTGTCATGAGGCTGGTGCAAGCTTTGGTTAGTCCGCTTTTGGCGGACGAAACCTTCTGAATCACCACACTCATAAGAGTACGGTGCTCTTCATCCATGGAAGCGCCGCGAAGCGCTTCCAACATACAATCCGACGCCTCGGGCGTAGTGGAAGTCCTCGGCACAGACGGCTCGCCCTCCTTAACGAGGGGCTGTCCGCCTGAGTCCGGAACCACGGGAGGTTCCGGAACAGTGTTTGGCTGAGAGTCCGGCTTACTGCGGCTCTCATCAACACGATCCGCGGGGATCTTGAACCCCGCGTGTCTAACGTTTGGAATGCCTCCTTGGGGTGCCTCCAGAGCCACCTCCTCCTGCTCTGGGAGCCTTTGGGATAACACCTCCGTGTCATCTGCAGGCTAAGGAGTAGTGGCCGTCGGGAGCGAGTTCATCACCGAATCGCTCAAGGACCCATCCGAAGACGACACCTCAGGATGGACCCTGGCCGGGCTACATACAAGTTTGGTGTTATAACAAAACTATGAAGTAAAATTACGATAGAGTGCAGATACTTACGATCGCACTAGGGGCTTCTTCCTGGGCAGCCACCCCTCCTCGCTATCGGCGGCGGTGGCGGAGTAGTCCGGAAGGGACGCCTTTCCCTTCTTGGACGTCCCAGCCTCCCCCTCCGGGGCGGACTTCCTCTTTTTCTCCTCCCAATACGGGGAGGTGGAGTTTCTTCTTGTTTTCCCCCGCCTCCGCAGGAGGAATCTACCTCGTCGTCATCCGACAATGAGGGTATGACGGCCTTGCGCCGGGGGCCTCTCCTGGCCCCCTGGTTCGCCCTCTCAGGCCCCTCGTCCTCTCCAGAAGGGGTAGCCTCCTCCTCTTCTTATTCTTCCCTTTCGGGGGAGGAGTGTGCCTCGTCGTCTTCGAACAAGGCCTCCGGTATGACTTTACGCCGAAGACCCTTCCTGGTCCCCAGGGCCTTCTTCTCGGCCTTTTTCTCTGGTGCCTTGTAGGGCGCCGGAACCAGCATCTCCGTCAGGAGAGCATTGGCTGGACCTTCGGGCAGTGGAGCCGGACAGTCGATCTGCTCCGCTGTCTCCACATAATCCCGATCAAATATGTACAATTACTTAAAGACGCCCTCACGAATACATTAAACTGAATCCGGTGGTAGTCAGAAAACTCACCGGACGAGGAAGTCGTGCGGCGTGAAGTCCACGGTCCTCGGATATGGGAGGAGGCACTTTGGAGGACTTGAACAGTGCCTTCCACGCTCTTTGTGCTTCATGCCATAGAGCTTTCGAAGCGTCTGGTGTTCGGACGGAACGAACTCCCACAGATTAAACACCCGCCTTTGGCACGGAAGAATCCGGCGAACGAGCATGACCTGGATCACGTTGACAAGCTTGATGTTCTTGTCCTTCATATTCTTGATATAGTTTTTGAGTCCGGTCAGCTCCGCAGGTTCGCCCCAGGCCAGGCCCTTCTTTTCCCAAGAAGTGAGCTGCGTGGGGGTTCCGGATTGGAATTGGGGGGCCGCCGCCCAGTTGGCGTCACACGGCTTGGTGATGTAGAACCACCCCGATTGCCACCCTTTTACGGTCTCCGCGAAGGAGCCTTCAAGCCAGGTGACATTAGGCATCTTGCCCACCATGGCCCCTCCGCACTCCGCTTGTTGGCCACTCACGATCTTCAGCTTCACGCAGAAGATTTGCAGCCACAAGCCAAAGTGAGGCTGGATGCGGAGGAAGGCCTCGCATACGACGATGAACGCCGAGATGTTGAGGACGGAATTTGGGGCTAGATCATGGAAATCTAGCCCATAGTAGAATATGAGCCCGCGGACGAAGGGGTGAAGTGGAAACCCAAGTCCACGGACTAAGTGGGCGAGAAACATGACCCTCTCGTGGGGTCCCGGAGTTGGAGTGACATGCCCATCGTCTGGTAGCCGGTGCGCTATGTTTGTGGCCAAGTATCCGGCCGCCCAAAGATTCACAATATCCTTCTCCTTCACGGTGGAAGCTACCCACTTGCCTCCTGCTCCGGACATGTTTAGCTATGCGGATAAGACTTGGGCTAGGGCGCTGGAGCTCGAGGGGGCAAGAGTGGGCAAAGGAGGAAGGAGGTGTGGGTAAAAATGGGGAGCTCTTATCCCTTTATAGAGGCGACGAAAGTGGTGCACCTCCCCACTTGCCCGTTGAGAATCGCTTGCTTCCCAAGTGCCACGATTGATGGCACGGTGGGATTACCCATACCCGTATTGATGAGAATCTCGTGATAAGGGGACATGATCTCTGCTTTGACAAGACATGTCAAGGAAACCGCCTCGCAATATGCGTTGTGGCTGGTTGTGGGAAAACAGTTCGAATAATGACCCAACCATAATGACATATCACGTCGTCTAAAAAATTGTCAGCTGAAGTATCATTCTCTCTACGGTGGTATGTAAAGATCATTTTTGCAGATCCGGACACGGTCCACGTGTTCGATAATAACCTTGGAGTATTCGGAAGGAGGAACCCACCTTGCAATGCCGAAGACAAGACTGCGGCCGGACTCATCGTCATTGAAGCCTGGTTCAGGGGCTACTGAGGGAGTCCTGGATTAGGGGGTATCCGGACAGCCGGACTATATACATCGCCGGACTATTGGAGCGTGAAGATACAAGACTCAAGACTCCGGCCCGTGTCCGGATGGGACTCTCCTTTGCGTGGAAGACAAGCTTGGTGATCCGGATATTATATTTCCTTCCTTGTAACCGACTCCGTGTGAACCCTAGCCCTCTCCGGTGTCTATTTAAACCAGAGAGGTTGGTCCTTAGAAGGCCGATCACAATTACAATCATACCATCATAGGCTAGCTCCTAGGGTTTAGCCTCTACGATCTCGTGGTAGATCTACTCTTGTACTACTCATATCTTCAATATTAATCAAGCATGAAGTAGGGTTTTACCTCCATCGAGAGGGCCCGAACCTGGGTAAACATTGTGTCCCTCGCTTCCTGTTACCATCAGCATAAGACGCACAGATCGGGACCCCCTACCCGAGATCCGCCGGTTTTGACACCGACAGTGGGAGCAGGTGGAAGTGATGAAAACGGGAACACATTCTCGTCAAACACAACGTCATGCGAGATGTAGACACAGTTAGACAGAACATGAAGACATTTGTACCCTTTGTGAAGAGAACTATACCCGAGAAAAACACATTGTTTGGACCGAAAACTCAAACTTGCGCTTATTATAAGGACAAAGATGAGGCCAACACACACACCCAAAAACTTTGAGAAATGTATAATCTGAAGTTTCATTAAGTAATAATTCAAGTGGTGTTTTCATCCTAAGGAGTCATGTAGGAAGCCTATTAATAAGAAAACAGGTGGTGGAAAAAGCATCACTCCAAAAACGAAAAGGTATTGATGCATGAGCAAGTAAAGCAAGGCCGGTTTCAACAATGATGCTTACATTCGGCAGTGGCCGTTTTGCTGATGAGTATGAGGACAAGACACATGATGCGAAATCCCAAGCTTATAAAGAATGCATTGAGGTTGTGATACTCACCACCCAATGAGACCGAACATGAAAAATTTTATGCTTAAGGAGATGCTCAACATGTGCTTGAAATTGCAGAAAAACATCGAACACATCAGATTTACGCTTAAGAAGATAAAGCCAAGTAAATCCACTATAAGCATAAATAAAACTAACATAGTAATTATGGACACTCACAGACATTTGGGCATAGCCCCACACATCAGAAAACACAAGCACAAGTGGAGTTTTAACTACACAGACTCGACTCTCAAAACGGAAGCTGATGACTCTTGCCTTGCTGACATGCATCACAAATTGTTGCAGCAATTTTATTGGACAAAACTGGAATATCATGCCGATGAATAACATGACGGACTATAGGAGTGGCAGGATGACCAAGACACGTGTGCCAATGAGTAGGCAACACACGCACACCTCTGAAAACCTGAGGGACAGGTGGCACATCAAGTGCATAAAGTCCATGGCGCAGGCGACCTCTAAGAATAACATCCCTCGTGTCCCGGTCCTTGATAAAATAATAAAAAGGATGAAACTCAGTGAAGACATTATTATCACGGGTGATCTTAGGAACAGACAACAAACTACGTGTAGCGGAAGGAACTCGAAGGACATTGTGAAGATGTAATTGTTTGGATTTATGAGTAAGAACGGAAGCCTGACCAACATGTGACATGTGCATACCTGCTCCATTGGCGGTGTGAACCTGATCATGACCACGATATGGCTCCTGAGTGAAGAGCTTATTATCCATGTCACTCATTAGGTGATGAGTAGCTCCCGTATCCATGTACCATGTCGATTCAATGGGGTACGATGGAGCGTGTCCATGTTCATGAATCGCCAAGGCAGCCTGCTTATCATTTCCTTTGACATTGTTGTCGATGCCGAGGAAGTCCTCTTTGAAGTGGCGATGACAGCCGGAGGCATGTGTCCCAAAAGAGCACATAGCTGGCAGGGGAGCTGTACCCCGCATGAGGGGCAATGGGCACAGGGGCGGCCGCCCCCGGTCGTGGGCATGGAGCCAGCCACGAGAGACTATGGATTCTGCGGAGTCTGAGGCGCCACCTTGCCTCCAGCAGGTGGCTCATAGGGATTCCGTTTGCCGTGAGTGGCGGCATTCGCAAAAGAAAAACCTGGGTTGGAGCAGCGGGACTTAGCATGCTGTTCCATGGCAAGGAGGCGTGAGTAGAGCTCACGAGGCTGAAGCGGGGTGTCACGACCGTTGATGTTCTCTACGAGGTTATCATAGTCGTCGTCCAACCCGTTCATGACAAAGGTGGTAAAGTCCTCAGGACGGAGAGGCTGGCCAATGGAGGTCAGAGTATCCGCAAGACGCATCATCTTCTTGAAGTAGTCGGTGATGCTGAGGTCAAGGACCTTGGTCTCCCCCAGCTCCGTGCGGATGGCGTGAGCATGCGCCTGCGGCTAAAACGTGAAGCTCATGTGCAGAGCAAACCATGCATCCCGAGAGGTGGCAGCTAAGCGAACCAGCGATGAAACCCCATCAGTGAGAGAGGATTGGATCGCAGAGAGGATGGCTTGATCTTGAGCCACCCACTCATGATACGCCGGATGATGCGACGAAGGGCACGGTAGTGTGCCATCGACGTAGCCCTCCAAGTTTTGGCAGCTCTCGGCCTTGCAGGATACCACACCAAGTTGCCGATGCAGTACGAGGTGTTGTGACACTCCAAAAGTTCTCGGTTGGAAAATACCTTCCCTTGAAAACACGGGCGCATAATGAATCAGGTTTAGTTAGAAGGCGCCAGCCCTACTTACCAAGTGCCGCTTGATTAAATAACGACATGTATCGGAAACCCATGCCGCCAAGTGACTTTGGAGTTGAGAGCCATGCCCAAGACCTTCAGTGAAGTTTCTTCTTTCTGTCCTCCTGACCCCACCATTGATCAGCCGCAATTTGGCAAAACTTCTCACAAGTAGCAACGGGGAGGCAGAAGCAACTCGAGATCAAGGTCGGAATAGCATGTGTGATTGATTTCAACAAAGTTCATTCCCAGCCCTAGATAAAGGCCAATTAGAACATCCATGAATATTTTGCCAAGCCCTGTCCATCAAGAATTTGAATGTGCTTGTGGGTGATCTACCAACCTCAGTGGGCATACCAAGGTAAGAGTCATGAAAGGCCTCATTATGAAATCCCAGCCTGGACTGAACACAATTCTTGACATTCCCAGGATAGTGACATCCAAAGAAGATTGAAGATTTCTCCTTATTGATTGCTTGACCAGAGCCCTCACAATATAATTTTAGAACCCAATCCAACGAGTCCACACTACGGCGATCACTCTTAGCAAAGAAAATGCTATCATCCGCAAATAGAAGTTGTGAGACAGGTGGACCTTGATGGCCGTTTCAGATCCCATGTAGCTTGCCACAACTCTCCCTCTGAAAAAGCAGACTAGGTAAACCTTTAGTGAATAAGAGGAACAGGTAGGGGCTAATTGGATCCCCTTGGCGGGTACCCTTGGAGGGTACCACCAGATCAATAAGCTCCCCATTAACTCTGACCGCATAACAAACATTTGTCACACACCTCATCACAGAATCAATCCATGCTGGGGCAAAACCAAGCTTGCACAAACAACCATGCAGATAACTCCATTCAACACGATCATATGATTTCATCATATCAATTTTCATTGTGAAGAAAGGTTGCTTCACACGCCGCTGACGGATGGTATGCAAACACTCATAGGCTATCAGGGTGTTATCAGCAATCAGTCTTCCCAGGACAAAAGCACTATGACATTCAGACACCACAACCAGCAACATCCCCTTCAATCGATTTGCCAAGACCTTGGAAGCAATTTTATAGAGATGTTGCAAAGACTGATCGGGCAGAAAATTTTCAATTGCTTCGGTCTAGCCATCTTGGGAATTAGAACAATCATAGAATCACAAAACCCCTCTGGAATAGGTCTTCCCTCGAGGAATCCCCGCACAGCCTGACAAATATCATCTTCCAGAAAATTCCAATGAGTTTGGTAGAAAAGAGTCGGGAGCCCATCAGGACCCCGGGCTTTCGTTGGACCCATTTGGAATACAGCAGTCCTAATTTCCTCATTACTGTAAGGCTTGCATAGTTCTTCATTCATCTCAGTCGTGATCTTTTGAGGGATAGCTTCAATGACTTCATCAGCTTTTGGGCATCGTTCAGAAGTGAATAGCTTGTCATAAAAACTCTGCACCATACCTTTAATTTCCCCCTGGGAGATGCAAATAGAACCATCCTCATGGATCAATGACTGAATTATGTTCGTCCTACAATGTGTCGTCTCTCTAGCATGGAAGAATTCAGTATTTCGGTCTCCTACCTTAAGCCAGTCGAGCGGGAGCACTATCTCTCCAATGTCTCCTCCCACTCGAAAAGCTCACAAAGTTGGTTCTCGATAGACCGTTCCTCCGTGAGCGAAGAAGGCGAAGGGGGCGAAGCCCTAATAGTAACTAGGCGGCGCTCCAACTTCCTTATCTTCCTCCGGACACTACCAAAAGCCTCGCTGCTCCAAGTCCGCAGAGAACCATCTACATGATTTAAGTTAGACCATGTAGATTGCAGGGAAGGACTGCCATCCCTACCATCCGACCATGCCTATTCGAGTGTTTCTTTGTAATCCTCCGCACGCAGCCACATAGCTTCAAACATGAACCTTGCTGTACTGGTGTAGGGCGACTCTGAAGATCATTATAGCACAAGGAAATCATTATGGGGTAGTGATCAAAGGTAGTGGCGATGAGATTCTCCACCCCACAAATATCAAACAAACTGGTGAAAGCTCCATTTGCCACGGCCCAGTCAAGATGACATTTGACATGGCAATTCAACTCCTGCTTGTTGCACCATGGAAATTTAGGGCCCGAGAAGTCCAAGTCAGTTAATTCACAATCCATCAAGCGTTCTCTAAAGGCCGACACCAGAGATTCAGAGCGATCCCTAGGCCCGCAATGTTCATCCTGTGAGAGAACCTCGTTGAAATCCCCACAACATATCCATGGCCCCTCCCAAACAGGCTACTAGTGACAAAGAAAATCCCAGAATATATGTCTATCTTCACATTTGGGTTCCCCATATACAAAGGTTGCATGCCAAACCATACCATCATTCAACTTCACACGGGCCTCGATGCAGTGCTTGTTATAAACTTCAACTGAAACATCAACTGTAGATGACCAAAACAAGGCAAGACACCCACTGAGGCCCTCACATCCAATAGCAAAGCAACACTTAAAACCCAGAGACCACTTAAAGCTCCTCACTCTTGAGTCCCTCATCTTCGTCTCCGAAAGGAAGAGGAGGGATGGGCGGTAGAGCTTCACAAGCTAGCAAAGCTCGCCAACTATCGAGTTCGGCCCCAAACCTCGACAGTTCCCACAAATGATACTCATTGCGTCTGGCAAGGCTGCTCTGTAGCCTCCGCTGGATCCGCCGATCGAATGTCGAACGTACGTTGCTTCTTGTAGGAGACAGAATTAGTGACTTTCTCCCCATAAATACAACCCGCAGGAACTCCTGACGAAGCACCATCGTAGTCCTGCCCAAGAACCACACCCTCAAGGGCAACGTGCCTCACCCCATCATGGACCTCCGCAATGTGAGAGCCGGCAACCCTCGACCAGCCACTGCCAAGGGTGGACAACGATACAAAGAACGCCCCTGGAACACCCCGAACAACAATGAGAGGAGGAATTACCAGAACCCATATGAGGCGGGAGGGATCTAAAGGATAGGGAAGGAAAGATTGGATCCGGGAATCGCAATCACGGACCCTCACGGTGATCAAACCCTAGGAATTGCCCATCGCCAGAACGTCGCGGGAGCCTAGGAGAGAGACCAACACTGGCAAAGTTGAAAGTTTTGTGGAGTTATTTCAGTGAGTTGCTGCGTGGTAAGTGATGTTTTTTTCTTCAGATGATGCCCTGCCTTTAGCATGACGTTCTTATCCTATATACCTAAAATGTTCACGCCACTACCTTATTTATCTCAACATGCACACTTGTGACATCAACACTATGCCACCTCATCAACCCCACTACATTTATTTCGTTTAACATGCATGCATGAAAATGCTACCTATACTACAGTCTTTGCTATATCTCAGTCGACTCTTAGTCGATACTATATTTGTAAAATTTTACATCAAGATCCATGTAATATTTTTCATAAATTTTTATTTCTTCCTTGCATGTTATGTCACTTAACTGAGATTTGGTTAAGTCTTACTCGACTGATACGTAGTCACGCCCTATTTATAAACAGAGGGTGTACGTACAAGAGGCTAGGTCAAGAGAACAAAAGAAACAAAACTGCGAGTTAGCTGGCGATATATAGTTTGATGACATTCACAAGCACACCCGTTGGAGCAAAACTCACGCCGTGTTTCATGTTGTGGCCTCAAGAACATTTGTATGCGGCCCATGTTGGCATGTTTTCGTTTCCACTCTCAGCTCATGTTTAAGGGTCTGAAAGCTATATCTCGCTTATAGCGAGACTAGCTTTTGTATCATTTGAAGTTTTTTTGCATTCTCTATAGTACTGGACCCATCCGTTTCTTAAAGCATCTCTAGCAGACCACTTATATCGCGTTGAACTATAAAATAATTGTCACTTTACAGTTTTGGGTGAAAAAAACTGCCCGAACAGACCCCTTAAACGCCCTCGGCCCTTAAATTTTTGGGATTTTTACATCTGTGCCCCTGGTTCTTTAGCTCTACTCATTCATCCCCGCGCTCTTAACTTTTGCTCAATTTTTCCCACTCCCTTGCCAGAAACCCTCATAACTGGGCACAACGGACGTTGCCGTCAGGTCAAAGGCTTGACCATTAACTCTGACTAGTAGGGCCACGCTGGACTGTGTCGTCCGTTCGACCTGACAAGTGGGGCCGCATTGGGTGGTGTCACTGTTCGACCGTTGGGACGTGGTTTTGTTGGGCCGTCCCTTGCATTAAATGTTTGCGCGCGCCGCCAGGATAGAAGCCTGCTATGCATGCACCCAACAAAGCCTGCCTGCATGCATCGATCGAGCCTGCATGTGCTGATGCCACGATCCCACGATGCGCCGACAGAGCTTACATGCATTGACTGCATGTGCTGATGCGTCCGCCACGATGCACTGACCGAGCAGCTTTCTTGCATGCCAGCCTCCACGGATGCAGCGACGATCACTGCCGCTGGTTCCTCTCTTCTAGCTAGGTGGCTACATATTTGTGGCTTATGTAAAAAATGAGCCACTCCCTTGCTTAGTTGTACTCATTCATCCCTACTAACAAAGCTTGCTTGCATGCACTAGGTGGTTACTAACAAGGAAACCCTACTAACAAGCCGAGCTCTCTAAGAAAATAATCAAAAAAATATGTAGTCCCAATATAGGGCCAACAAGCCCATAGCACGATCACATATCTCAAACTAAGAAGAACTTAATAATAGAATAGATAGAAAACTTAATAATAGAAAATAAGAAAAGGGCCAACAAGCCCATAACAACTCCAACATAGTTGAGTTACAACTTAACATAACATAGACTAAAAAAAGATAGAGGGTTTAGAACCCTAGCCGCCGCCTTCTCCACCTCGCTCCTCCTCCGGGCGCCCTTTTCACTGCTCTTCCGGGGCGTTGTCGATGGGGTACAGAAGAGTGTGCATGCGCGTCGCGGCGGGGAAGATGTTGTTGTACTCCCTGAACCTGTTGTGGGTGGTGAAAGCGATGAACTCGGAGCCACACCAAAACACCCGGCCGAGAAGGTAGAAGGTGTAGAATGTGTTGGTGAAGTGGGAAAGGAGAGTGAGGGAGTCCTAGACTAGGGGGTGTCTGGATAGCCGAACTATCATCATTGGCCGGACTCCAAGACTATGAAGATACAAGATTGAAGACTTCGTCCCGTGTCCGGATGGGACTTTCCTTGGCGTGGAAGGCAAGCTTGGCAATAGGACATGTAGATCTCCTACCATTGTAACCGACTCTGTGTAACCCTAGCCCTCTCCGGTGTCTATATAAACCGGATGGTTTTAGTCCATAGGACGAACAACAATCATACCATAGGCTAGCTTCTAGGGTTTAGCCTCCTTGATCTCGTGGTAGATCTACTCTTGTAATACCCACATCATCAATATCAATCAAGCAGGACGTAGGGTTTTACCTCCATCAAGAGGGCCCGAACCTGGGTAAAACATCGTGTCCCTTGTCTCCTGTTACCATCCGCCTAGACGCATAGTTCGGGACCCCCTACCCGAGATCCGCCGGTTTTGACACCGACATTGGTGCTTTCATTGAGAGTTCCTCTGTGTCATCACGGATAGGCTCGATGGCTTCTTCGATCATCAACAACGATGCAGTCCAGGGTGAGACCTTTCTCACCGGATAGATCTTCGTATTCGGCAGTTTTGCACCGCGGGCCAATTCGCTTGGCCATCTGGAGCAGATCGAAAGCTACGCCCCTGGCCATCAGGTCAGATTTGGAAGTTTGAACTTCACGGCTGACATCCGCGGAGACTTGATCTTCGATGGATTCGAGCCACAGCCGAGCACGCCGCACTGTCACGATGGGCATGATGTAGCTCTGCAGCCGGACAGTGCCCTGGAGGCCGCACACGAGTCCGCTCCGATCCTCAATTTGGGCCGGCTGCGCAGATCGAGGACGGGTGGCTAGACACCACCTCGGGGGCTGCAACCTCTACGGCGATGGAGCCGAACATTGACCTTGTCCCTCATGAAGCTCGTGACTCCGAGGTGCCGGACTCCTCGCCGGACTCTGAACCTCCCGCGCCTCCTCCAATCGAATCCGATTGGGCGCCGATCATGGAATTCACCGCTGCAGACACCTTTTAACACTCACCTTTCGGCGACATCTTCAGTTTGCTAAAGTATCTCTCGTTATCAGGAGAGACCTGGCCGGACTGCGGTCAGGACGGTTGGGATGCGGACGACGAAGAAATTCAAAGCCCACCCACCACCCACTTAGTAGCCACTGTCGACGATCTAACCGACATGCTAGACTTTGACTCCGAAGACATCGACGGTATGGACGACGATGTCGGAGACGACCAAGAACTAGCGCCTACTGGGCACTGGAAAGCCACCTCATCATATGACATATACATGGTGGATATCCCAAAGGATGGGATTGGCGAAGGAACAGCGGAGGATGACCCCTCCAAGAAACAGCCCAAGCGCCGGCGTCAGCGGCGCCGTTCTAAATCCCGCCACAACAAGAATGGAGATTCCTGCACCGGAGATAATAACACCCCAGACAGTGCCGAAGACAACCCCCTCCAGCAAGATTCAGCACAGGAGGACGGAGATGCCAGCCCTCATGAGAGAGCAGCAGACGAAGAGGTAGAGGATTACATACCTCCCTCCGGAGACGAGGCAAGCCTCGACGACGACGAATTCATCGTACCTGAGGATCCCGTCGAACAAGAGCATTTTAAACGCAGGCTTATGGCCACGGCAAACAACCTCAAGAAAAAGCAGCAGCAGCTTAGAGCTGATCAAGATCTGCTAGACGACAGATGGACTGAAGTCCTTGCGGCCAAAGAGCATGAGCTCGAACGCCCCTCCAAAAGCTACCCTAAACGCAAGCTGCTCCCCCGATTAGATGAGGAGGCATATGAACCTGCATCACCAGCAGACAATACGGCTGACCGACCACCCCGTGGCCGCGACAGAGAGGCCTCTAGGCCCTCCACTAGAACTGTACCCCGGCATCGCTAGAAAAGCACAAGGCCACAGGGGAACGCTCTGGACTTGCGAGATATATTGGAGGATAAGGCAAGACAACAAGATCGATCTATGGAACGCGTGGGCGCCCCACGATATGTGACGACAACCGTCGCGCCGGACACAGTAAGTCCAGCCAGGCCGAACACAGTAGACAAAGCTCTTTTGAACTTCGTCGTGATATCGCCCAATATAGAGGCGCCACACACCCACTATGCTTCACAGATGAAGTAATGGATCATCAAACCCCCGAAGGGTTTAAACCCGTGAATATTGAATCTTATGACGGCACAACAGACCCCGCGGTTTGGATCGAAGACTATCTCCTTCATATCCACATGGCCCGCGGTGATGATCTTCACACCATCAAATACCTCCCACTCAAACTTAAAGGACCATCCCGACATTGGCTTAACAGCTTGCCAGCAGAGTCAATTGGGAGTTGGGAAGACCTGGAAGCCGCATTCCTCGATAACTTCCAAGGCACGTATGTGCGACCACCAGACGCTGACGACCTAAGCCATATAATTCAGCAGCCAGACGAATCGTCCAGACAATTCTGGACACGGTTCCTAACTAAGAAAAATCAAATCGTCGACTGTCCGGATGCGGAGGCCCTCGCGGCCTTCAAACATAACATCCGCGACGAGTGGCTTGCCCGGCACCTAGGACAAGAAAAGCCGAAATCCATGGCAGCCCTCACATCACTGATGACCCGCTTCTGCGCGGGTGAGGACAGCTGGCTAGCTTGCAGCAACAACCTCAGCAAAAATTCTGGCAGTCCGGATATCAAGGACCGCAATGGCAGGTCGCGTCGCAACAAAAACAAACGCCGCATTAACGGCGACAATAGTGAGGATACAACAGTCAGTGCCGGATTCAGAGGCTCTAAACCCGGTCAGTGGAAAAAGCCATTCAAAAGAACTAATTCGGGTCTGTCCAATTTGGAAAGAATACTCGACCGCTCGTGCCAGATACACGGCACCCCCGAAAAGCCAGCTAACCACACCAACAGGGACTGTTGGGTATTCAAGCAGGCAGGCAAGTTAATTGCCGAAAACAACGACAAGGGGCTGCATAGCGATGACGAGGAAGAGACCCGACCGCCGAACAATAGAGGACAGAAGGGTTTCCCCCCACAAGTGCGGACGGTGAACATGATATACGCAACCCACATACCCAAAAGGGAGCGGAAGCGTGCACTCAGGGATGTATACGCGATGGAGCCAGTTGCCCCGAAGTTCAATCCATGGTCCTCCTGCCCGATCACTTTTGATCGAAGGGACCACCCCACCAGCATCCGCCACGGCGGATTCGCCGCATTGGTCTTAGACCCAATCGTCGATGGATTTCACCTCACTAGAGTCCTGATGGACGGCGACAGCAGCCTGAACCTGCTTTATCAGGATACAGTGCGCAAAATGGGCATAGACCCCTCAAGGATTAAACCTACAAAGACGACCTTTAAAGGCGTCATACCAGGTGTAGAGGCCAATTGTACAGGCTCAGTTACACTAGAAGTGGTCTTCGGATCCCCGGATAACTTCCAAAGCGAGGAGTTAATCTTCGACATAATTCCGTTCCGCAGCGGCTATCATACTCTGCTCGGACGTACCGCGTTTGCAAAGTTCAACGCGGTGACGCACTACGCATACCTCAAGCTCAAGATGCCAGGCCCTCGAGGAGTCATCACGGTCAACGGAAACACTGAACGCTCTCTCCGAACAGAGGACCATACAGTGGCTCTCGCGGCAGAAGTATAGTGCAACCTCTTAAGGCAATTCTCGAGTCCAGCCGTTAAGCGACCGGACACGGCTAAACGCGCCCAGAGTAACCTACAGCAAGACCACCTGGCACGTTTCGAGCACGCGTAGCAACGCGGCCCCAACCCCAGCCCCTACAAAATTTCAAGACAGGTCCTTCGCGTACATCATTACGCTCTGGAGATACCATGGGCACAGGGGGAGGGGCACGACCACGACAGGACCAGAATGCGGCTTAACCACACCAGGGGCTCTCAAGTGTGTCGTTCTTTTTTTTCTCTCTTTTTTCTTTTTTTTACCCACAGGACTCCGTTCATCAGAGGCCCTGTCCGGCAGTAGACCTGCCGAACTCACGATGCAACAGCCAGGGAAGGAGAAAGGCTACGACGAATATCCAGGTGGTCTCCATTACGAGCATTAAATCTGTTTTATACACCATTCCGCAGCCTACCCCTGGAGGTTAAATAGTCTCATCCCTTGCTTATCGCACCATTTGTATCGTTCTGCATTCACAGCAGTATTTCTTGAATAAACAATGCATCACCTTTTTGCTTATAATTGCATTTCTTTCTTATACATATATGACATGTTGCATACGTACACTTTGGTACGGCTAAATACACCAGGGGCTTATGCTTCCCGCATCCTGGTGTGATAAGTCTGAACACTTTCACAAGTGCGGCACCCCGAACTTATAGCATTATATGCATCGGCTCCGAATCATGTCTTGGGTCAATAGTTGGGTTTGCCCGGCTCCCATGTTTTGGTACCTTATGTTCCGTTGTATCGGCTAAGGTAGCACTGGGAGAACCACTGCAATTGCGTCCTAGTTGAGCTGGGCGAGCGCCTCAGTGGAGAAAGCTAAAACTGACCGTCATGATGAGGCGAGAGCTGGTCGCTGTTCGAAGAGGTTTTATCGAGTCCCTAAAGACTTATGCCGCTTAGAGCGAGGAACCGGCTTTGTCCGGCCCAGGCATGGATAGTGCCCCAAATTCGGCCTTCCGAACACTAGGGGCTTCGCCGAAATTTAAAATTATAAAATTCTATGGCTAAGTGAGAGTGTTCAAGCATTATAAGTCCGGTTGCCTTGTTCGTTGTGTTGAGTGCCTCCCTAGATGGACCCAAAAAAGGGAACAAGAGTGCTCAAATTTATTCCGAACACCCTAGCACTCGTGGCATGGCGGTTGAAGCCGACGACTTGCCATCTCTCAGATTTGATAAACGGCCGCACAGAAGGTAATATTTTAAATTAACAAGCGTTGCTTAGCGCATATGAACAAAGTTTTCAGCGCACAGGATAACAAAATGCAAGTCTACTCAAATATTACATCTTTGGAGCAATAATGCGGGCACCCTTCAGGACACTCTTATAATACATCTCGGGCGTGCGATACTCCTTGCCCGGCGGTGGCGCGTTCGTCGCAAGCTTCTCAGCATCCATGTTGCCCCATTGCACCTTTGCGCGGGCAAGGGCCCGACGGGCACCTTCAATACAAGCGGAGTGCTTGATGACTTCAACCCATGGACACGCATCCACCAGCCGCCGCACCAGGCCGAAGTAGCTCCCAGGCATGGCCTCCTTAGGCCACAGCCGAACTATGAGGCCCTTCATGGCCTGTTCGGCCACCTTGTTGAGCTCGACCAGCTGCTTCAGCTGGTCGCTAAGGGGCACCGGATGTCCGGCCTCAGCATACTGAGACCGGAAGACCTTCTCCGTCGAGCTCCCCTCCTCGGCCCTATAGAAAGCGGCAGCATCAGACACACTGCGGGTCAGATCTGCGAACGCTCTTGGAGAGCTCCGAATTCGGGTAAGTGATAGGTAATTCACTCACATGCTTACTTTGCATGAAAAATGCCTTACCCGCCGCTATTTTCTTCAATGCCTCGATTTCCTGGAGGGCCTTGTAGGCTTCGGCCTTAGCGGCTTTGGCACTCTCAAGAGCCGATGCAAGCTTGGACTCTCGAGTCTTCGAGTCACGCTCCAAACTCTCATGTTTTTCCACGAGAGCCTGGAGCTCTTGTTGTACCTCCGCCACCCGCGCCTCCTGCTTCTCTCGCTCGGTGCGCTCCGCGGCCGCATTATGTTTGGCCGCGGACACCGCCTCCTTCAGGGTCGCCACCTCGTTCGTGGCCCCTGCAATACCCATGTTATCCTTGTCATCCTTCTTGCAACCAAATCCTTTTCTGTAAGGTACAATTTTAATAAGGTGTTACTCACCTTCCTTATCCTCGAGCTGCTTCTTGGCACGGCCGAGCTCGTTCTCGGACCGCTCGAGGCTTCGCTTCAAAGTATTTACCTCCGCAGTCAGGGCAGAAGAGGTCAGCAGCACAGCCTGCAATCCCATATTGACATTTTTTATGACTCCTGCGTATATCTTTTTAGATCCTCAGTCCGGCTTTTCTTTCCGAATACCGAACCGAGCATCACGGGCTACTTTCTATGCGGTACTATTTTACATATATCAAAATTCTTACCTCAAAGCCTGTTAGAAGGCTGCTGCAGGCTTCGGTCAGCCCGCTCTTGGCGAGCTGAACCTTCTGAATCACCGCACTCATGACAGTGCGGTGTTCCTCTTCGATGGAGGCACCGTTGAGCACCTCCAGCAAGCTATCTGGCGCCTCCGGTTGGACGGAGGCCGCCGGCGTCACGGTCTTGCCCTTCTTACGAAGGAGCCGCCCGCCGGACTCCGGAGCCACTACAGGTTCCGGGGCGGAGTCCGGTGCAAAGTCCGGGAGGTTGCCCCGCGGCACCTTCGGGGCCTCCTCCTCCTGGCGGGTCCCTTCCTGGGTTCCCACCTCGGCATCATCCGCATCATGGGGAGTGGAGGCGGTTGGAAGAGAATCCATATCCGATGCACCCAAGGACCCGCTCGACGAAGCGGGAAGATCATCCTTGGGCGGACTGCAGGGTTATATGCGGCATTAGAAAGACACTAAGGGAGTCCTGGACTAGGGGGTGTCCGGATAGCCAAACTATCATCATCGGCCGGACTCCAAGACTATGAAGATACAAGATTGAAGACTTCGTCCCGTGTCCGGATGGGACTTCCTTGGTGTGGAAGGCAAGCTTGGCAATACGGATATGTAGATCTCCTACCATTGTAACTGACTCTGTGTAACCCAAGCCCTCTCCGGTGTCTATATAAACCGGATGGTTTTAGTCCATAGGACGAACAACAATCATACCATAGGCTAGCTTCTAGGGTTTAGCCTCCTTGATCTCGTGGTAGATCTACTCTTGTAATACCCACATCATCAATATCAATCAAGCAGGACGTAGGGTTTTACCTCCATCAAGAGGGCCCGAACCTGGGTAAAACATCGTGTCCCTTGTCTCCTGTTACCATCCGCCTAGACGCACAGTTCGGGACCCCCTACCCGAGATCCGCTGGTTTTGACACCGACATTGGTGCTTTCATTGAGAGTTCCTCTGTGGCATCACCGATAGGCTCGATGGCTTCTTCGATCATCAACAACGACGCAGTCCAGGGTGAGACCTTTCTCCCCGGACAGATCTTCGTATTCGGCGGTTTTGCACTGCGGGCCAATTCACTTGGCCATCTGGAGCAGATCAAAAGCTACGCCCCTGGCCATCAGGTCAGATTTGGAAGTTTGAACTTCACGGCTGACATCAGCGGAGACTTGATCTTCGATGGATTCGAGCCACAGCCGAGCGTGCCGCACTGTCACGATGGGCATGATGTAGCTCTGCAGCCGGACAGTGCCCTGGAGGCCACACACGAGTCCGCTCCAATCCTCAATTCGGAGCCGGCTGCGCAGATCGAGGACGGGTGGCTAGACACCACCTCGGGGGCTGCAACCTCTACGGCAATGGAGCCGAACACTGACCTTGTCCCTCATGAAGCTCGTGACTCCGAGGTGCCGGACTCCTCGCCGGACTCTGAACCTCCCGCGCCTCCTCCAATCGAATCCGATTGGGCGCCGATCATGGAATTCACCGCTGCGGACACCTTTCAACACTCACCTTTCGGCGACATCTTGAGTTCGCTAAAGTATCTCTCATTATCAGGAGAGCCCTGGCCGGACTGCGGTCAGGACGGTTGGGATGCGGACGATGAAGAAATTCAAAGCCCACCCACCACCCGCTTAGTAGCCACTGCCGACGATCTAACCGACATGCTAGACTTTACTCCGAAGACATCGACGGTATGGACGACGTTGTCGGAGACGACCAAGAACTAGCGCCTACTGGGCACTGGAAAGCCACCTCATCATATGACATATACATGGTGGATATCCCAAAGGATGGGACTGGCGAAGGAACAGCGGAGGATGACCCCTCCAAGAAACAGCCCAAGCGCCGGCGTCTGCGGCGCCGCTCTAAATCCCGCCACAACAAGAATGGAGATTCCGGCACCGGAGATAATAACACCCCAGACAGTGCCGAAGACAACCCCCTCCAGCAAGATTCAGCACAGGAGGACGAAGATGCCAGCCCTCATGAGAAAGCAGCAGACGAAGAGGTAGAGGATTACATACCTCCCTCCGGAGACGAGGCAAGCCTCGACGACGACGAATTCGTCGTACCTGAGGATCCCGTCGAACAAGAGCTTTTTAAACGCAGGCTTATGGCCACGGCAAACAACCTCAAGAAAAAGCAGCAGCAGCTTAGAGCTGATCAAGATCTGCTAGACGACAGATGGACTGAAGTCCTTGCGGCCAAAGAGCATGAGCTCGAACGCCCCTCCAAAAGCTACCCTAAACGCAAGCTGCTCCCCCGATTAGATGAGTAGGCATATGAACCTGCATCACCAGCAGACAATACGGCTGACCGACCACCCCGTGGCCGCGACAGAGAGGCCTCTAGGCCCTCCACTAGAACTGTACCCCGGCATCGCTAGAAAAGCACAAGGCCACAGGGGAACGCTCTGGACTTGCGAGATATATTGGAGGATAAGGCAAGACAATCAAGATTGATCTATGGATCGCGTGGGCACCCCACGATACGTGACGACAACCGTCGCGCCGGACACAGTAAGTCCGGCCAGGCCAAACACAGTAGACAAAGCTCTTTTGAACTTCATCGTGATATCGCCCAGTACAGAGGTGCCGCACACCCACTATGCTTCACAGATGAAGTAATGGATCATCAAATCCCCGAAGGGTTTAAACCCGTGAATATTGAATATTATGACGGCACAACAGACCCCGCGGTTTGGATCGAAGACTATCTCCTTCATATCCACATGGCCCGCGGTGATGATCTTCACGCCATCAAATACCTCCCACTCAAGCTTAAAGGACCAGCTCGGCATTGGATTAACAGCTTGCCAGCAAAGTCAATTGGGAGTTGGGAAGACCTGGAAGCCGCATTCCTCGATAACTTCCAAGGCACGTATGTGCAACCACCAGACGCTGACGACCTAAGACATATAATTCAGCAGCCAGACGAATCGGCCAAACAATTCTGGACACGGTTCCTAACTAAGAAAAATCAAATCGTCGACTGTCCGGATGCGGAGGCCCTCGCGGCCTTCAAACATAACATCCGCGACGAGTGGCTTGCCCGGCACCTAGGACAAGAAAAGCCGAAATCCATGGCAGCCCTCACATCACTGATGACCCGCTTCTGCGCGGGTGAGGACAGCTGGCTAGCTCGCAGCAACAACCTCAACAAAAATTCTAGCAGTCCGGAAATCAAGGACCGCAATGGCAGGTCGCGTCGCAACAAAAACAAACGCCGCATTAACGGCGACAATAGTGAGGATACGACAGTCAATGCCGGATTCAGAGGCTCTAAACCCGGTCAACGGAAAAAGCCATTCAAAAGAACTACTCCGGGTCCGTCCAATTTGGACCGAATACTCGACCGCTCGTGCCAGATAAACGGCACCCCGAAAAGCCAGCTAACCACACCAACAGGGATTGTTGGGTATTCAAGCAGGCAGGCAAGTTAACTGCCGAAAACAACGACAAGGGGCTGCATAGCGATGACGAGGAAGAGACCCGACCGCCGAACAATAGAGGACAGAAGGGTTTCCCCCCACAAGTGCGGACGGTGAACATGATATACACAACCCACATACCCAAAAGGGAGCGGAAGCATGCACTCAGGGATGTATACACGATGGAGCCAGTTGCCTCGAAGTTCAATCCATGGTCCTCCTTGTAAGTGCATCTAGTGCCACCCCTAGTTGGTTTTGGAGTATTGACGACAAAGTTGGTTGAGGGACTAATGCGTTTGTAAGAATTGCATGATAATGCAGGTAGTGTCCCTCATTGATTCGGTGTACCTACCGAAGATGACCCCTAAAAATGTATGAAGACATTGAAGACAATGGTGGTATGAGAAGATATTCATATTGAAGACTATGACATGAGAAGACATTGCATGAAGACTATGGAGCGCGAAGACTGTGTGGATTCGTTGCTTCCTTTTCTTCTTTGTTGAATCATAGGAACCACCATACTGTTGAGTGGGGTCCAAGTGAACTAAGTCAGAGTGACTGAAGTGATGCTCAACTCAAATCCTATGTCTTCGAGCGAAGACAATGAGAGCAAACCTTATCCAGAGCTTGATGAGTCAGCTTTGCTTGTAGCCCAAGTAAAGTTGTCGCGTGTGTTTGAAATATGACCGTTGGAACACGTGTCAATTCCTTAGTGACCCAGGGTCATTTTGGACAAATCAGGCCGGGTTGCCTAGTGGCTATAAATAGCCCACCCCCTACACCATAAATTGGTGGCTGCTCAGAGTTAGTATACGGCTTTTGTCGTTTGAGAGCAACCCACCTCGAAGCATTTGAGAGAGAGAAATCCTTGCGAGGACAAAGCCCAAACACCCAGAGCCAAAGAGTGTTAGGCATCACTGAAGTCTTTCTGTCTGTGTGACCTGAAGACTTATTACGCTTGAGGACTGTGTATCCTCCAGCCGGTTAGGCGTCGCGTTCTGAGCATCCAAGAGTCATTGTGGATTGCCGGGTGAACGAAGTCTGTGAAGGTTTGGAAGTCTACCTTGAAGACTTACCAGAGTGATTGGGCGAGGACTAAGTGTCCTTAGCTCAAGGGGAATAAGGTGAAGACATGGTCTTCTGAGTTGAATCTCAGCCTCCCTAACCAGACGTACAGTTGTCACAGCAACTGGAACTGGTCCAACAAATCCTGTGTCTTCAACAAGTGACTAGTTCTATCTCTTCCCTCCTTTACTTCGAGTTTGTCTTCGTGAAGTCATTACTTATCTGTCTTATCTGATTGACTTCATTGCTTGACTACTATTGTTGATTGGCTTCATACTATCTTCCATCCTGATCCTACTACCTAGCTGCTATTAGTCTTCGTACGTTAACGCTATTGCATACTTGACTATGGCTTGCTTGTTGTAGTTTATCTTCCGCTGCATATCAATTAGGTCATTTCTATTGTTTGTCTTCGAAACTTCCACGTTTTGAAGACTTTGATAAAAATCGCCTATTCACCCCCCCTCTAGTCGATAACTAGCACTTTCAATTGGTATCAGAGCAAGGTACTCCCTTGTTCTGTGTGATTCGGTTTAACCACCTGGAGTTCAGCTATGTCGACTGCAGGATTGAGGAATGTATCTTGCCCCACCTTTGACGGTCATGAGTATCCTTGGTGGAAAGCCATGATGAAGAAGCGACTCATGGCTATGGACAGCGAACTGTGGACCGTCACCGAGATTGGTCTTACCGATTTATGCAAGATGGCGGAGGCTGATGACATTCGCAAGTACACTCTACTGAACCTCGCAGTGAAGGATGTCATCTGCTCCTGCCTGTCCTGAAATTAGTTCAGGAATGTCATGCATCTCAATCACTCGAAGCTAATCTGGGACCGACTTTCTGAGGTCTATGATAGTCATCTTAATCGTCATGATCCTTGGCTTGATGACTACAAGGAGTCTCTTAAAGAGATGACCTTTCCACCTGAACCGTGTTCATCTTCACCATGCCTCATGGCAGGGGGTGCTAAGGTAACTGAATGCTATCTTTCTGAAACTAGTGATGATGAATCAGGTGATGAATTTGGCCCCAGCTATGTCAAACTTGCTTCCCTTGCCACTAAACAACAAAGAGCTTCGGAAAAGATTCAAAACATGCTTAGTAAGAGCGATGATATGTTGGGCGAAGAAATGGATCAGTCAAAAGCTTTGGCTGAGAGTCTTCAGAGACTTCATTCCAAGTTTGACGCCCTTCAAGATCAACATAATGCTCTCTTATCAGATCATGAGAAACTTTCTTCTGAATGTCTTCAAAGAGAGCAAGATCTTGAAAAGATAAGAGTGGATTATGAAGTTCTTCTGAACAAGCACGATTCATTACTTGCGCAACAGATCAGTCCCGCTCAGGATGAATTTGAACCACCGTGCTTAAAATGCATTGAGCGTGATAACGCTGCCTCTGTTGCTGAATGTTCCACTACTGCTACTGTTGCTCTGTCTTCAACTACTGATGTGGTAACTAACCCCTCATCTGAGGATACCACTACTATTGCTGATGAAAATGCTAGGTTGAAGACATTGCTTGAAACAGGAATGTATAAAAGTCTGAAAGGGCATCAGACACTCTGCGATGTCCTCAAAAAGCAGATTCTGAACCGAAACCCTAGGAAAGAGGGTGTTGGGTTCGAGAGGAAAATGAATGCTGATGGTTCCTATTGGAAGCCTGAGCAGTATCCCAAAACCGCATGGGTTGCTGCAAAGGAACCTTCAGTGGATCCATCCACTTTATCTGGATTTACCTGTGCTAATCCTATTATCATTGATGAATCCTTTGATGCAAACTATAAACTGTTCAAAAATCAGAATGGTGAAGTGTTTGCTAGGTATATTGGTACTAACTGCAGGAATGGACCTCCTATGAAGAAGATCTGGGTTCCCAAAAGCTGCCTTGAGAATCTTCCAGTGAATATCATCATGACACCACTAGGGAAGAAGACAAACCCCAGACCAAAGGCATCATATGGTCCAACGGCTACTTACGAACACATGACTCACTTGGGTCACCCTAACGCCAATGTTTTGCAGGGAAATCATACCCAGACTCATGAATATGAGCATGTGTCTTCAAACCGCTATGTTCATAGAACTAAGAACTTTTCTGCTTATTCACATGAGTATCATTCATTTCCTGCAAGGCTATTTGCTAGGGCTTCAAAGCCGAAATTCTCAGATGCTGCACTTAAACTCATTGCTTCTAAGCCACCCCTGAAAATGTGGGTGGTGAAGAAGAATTAACTCTGTTTTGCAGAATGTGGTCTCCAGCTAGCAATCAATGGCGTCCGATATTATTGCTGGGGACCTAAAACATAAATGGACGCATGATAAAATGACTTACTATGTATGCCACATATGAATCTCTTATCTGTCATACTGTGTGTTCTAATCTTGATCTATGCTGTGATAATCCTAGTATGCATAAAATGCTTATGCTTCACAACATACCTTGTGAAGCCTATCCTCCTAACTGCACTGTAGGGCATGTCATCAAAAGCTTCAGAATGGATTATTGACAGCGGATGCACTAATCATATGACTGGTGATCGAAGTCTTCTCATGGACTCAACCTTACGTCCATCCGACAAGAGTCAAATCACATTTGCTAACACTGGTAAAAGCAAAGTATTGGGTCTAGGTAGAGTTGCAATCTCTAGGGATCAACACATGGATAAAGTGATGCTTGTTGAATCCCTTGGGTTCAACTTAGTGTCTGTCTCAATGCTTTGTGACTTAAACATGATTGTGCTATTTGGAAAATATCGTTGCCTTGTACTAATGGAATCTGACAAATCTCTAGTCTTTGAAGGATATAGGAAAGATGATCTATACGTGGTAGATTTCTCAATAGGTCCACAGCTTGCCGTATGTCTTCTCACAAAAGCTTCAGAGTGCTGGCTCTGGCATCGAAGGCTAGGACATGCTGGCATGAGGAACTTACACTCACTTGTCAAGAAGAAGCATGTCATTGGCATCGAAGATGTCAAGTTCAATAAGGATCATCTGTGTGGTACCTGTGAAGCTGGAAAGATGACAAGGGCAAAGCACCCCTCGAAGACAATCATGACAACATCTCAACCCTTCGAGCTGTTACACATGGACTTATTTGGACCTACTCACTACTCCACCCTCACAACTACTGCCTGTCTCTATGGCTTCGTCATTGTTGATGACTTCTCAAGATATACATGGGTGCACATAATTCTCTACAAGACTGAAGTGCAAGATGTCTTCAGGCGCTTCGCAAATCGAGCAATGAACAATTATGGCGTGAAGATCAAGCATATCAGAAGTGACAATGGCACTGAATTCAAGAACACAGGACTTGATCTGTATCTGGATATAATGGGAATCACTCATGAGTTCTCTGCTCCATACACACCTCAGCAAAATGGCATCGTTGAGCGCAAAAACAGAACCCTCATTGAGATGGCTCGAACAATGCTAGATGAATACAAGACACCAAGAAAGTTCTGGCCTGAAGCCATTGATACAGCTTGTCATATCATCAACCGTGTCTACGTCCATAAGCTTCTGGGCAAAACATCCCATGAGCTCCTTACTGGCAAGAAGCCAAATGTCAACTACTTCAGAGTCTTTGGTGCTAGGTGCTGGATCAAGGATCCCCATCACAAGTCAAAATTTGAACCCAAAGCTCACGAAGGCTTCATGCTTGGCTATGGAAAGGATTCGCACTCTTACAGAGTCTTCAACCTCTTCCACTACAAAATTGTTGAAACAGGGGATGTGCGATTTGATGAAACCAATGGTTCACAACGAGAGCTCCTGCCAAACACACTTGATGAAGCTCCTTCCAGTGAATCTATCAAGCTGATGGGAACTGGTGAGATCATGCCCTCGGAAGCACAACCTGAAGAGGAACTTATCATTTCTGCACCAAACCAACCTGAAGACAATGCTCAGACCGAAGACAATACTTCCAATGATGACAATGATCAGCATGAGCAAGGTCTTCGTCCTGTTCATCCTCGTGTTGCAAATGAAGTACAAATCGAGAAGATAATTGACAGCATCAACGCGCCTAGTCCGCTTACTCGCTCAAGAGCAACACAGTTAGCAAACTTCTATGGGAACTTTTCATTTGTGTCAATATCAGAACCCAAGAAAGTTGCTGAAGCTTTTATGGAACCTGAATGGATTCAAGCCATGCAAGAAGAACTTCAACAGTTCAAGCTGAATAATGTTTGGGAACTGGTCAAGCGCCCTGACCCTCGCAAGCATAACATTATTGGAACAAAGTGGATATATCGAAACGAGCAAGATGAGCATGGTCAAGTCGTCAGAAACAGAGCACGTCTTGTGGCTCAAGGATATACTCAAGTTGAAGGAATTGACTTCGATGAAAAATTTGCTCCTATTGCTAGACTTGAAGCTATTCGCATACTGCTAGCCTACGCTAATCATCACAACATCTTGCTGTATCAAATGGATGTAAAGAGTGCATTTCTCAATGGCAAGATTGAAGAAGAATTATATGTCGCTCAACCACCTGGCTTTGAAGATCCAAAGCATCCTGATATGGTGTACAAGCTAAAAAAACACTGTACGGCCTCAAACAAGCTCCTCGCGCATGGTATGATACGATCAAAGACTTCCTGAAGAGCAAAGGCTTCAAACCAGGATCCCTCGATCCCACACTCTTCACGAAGACATATGATGGTGAACTGTTTGTGTGCCAAATATATGTGGATGACATTATCTTCGGCTGCACCAACCAGAAGTATAGTGATGAGTTTGGATACATGATGCAAGAGCAATATCAGATGTCCATGATGGGAGAGCTGAAGTTCTTCCTTGGTCTTCAAATTCGTCAGCAACGAAATGGCATCTTCATATCTCAAGAAAAATACCTCAAAGATTGTCTGAAGAAGTTTGGAATGGAAGACTGCAAAGGCTACACGACGCCAATGCCAGCCAAACACCATCTTGGTCCCGACGACAATGGTAAAGAGTTCGATCAAAAGGTATACCGCTCCATGATTGGTTCTTTGCTTTATTTATGTGCATCTAGGTCTGATATTATGCTTAGTGTTTGCATGTGTGCTCGATTCCAAGCAGCACCAAAGGAATCGCATCACTTAGCTGTGAAGCGAATTCTTCGATATTTGGCTTACACCCCAACACTCGGATTATGGTATCCAAAGGGCTCAAGGTTTGATCTGGTTGGATTCTCGGATGCTGATTATGCTGGTGACAAGGTGGATCGCAAGTCTACATCAGGCACATGTCATTTTCTTGGTCGATCACTTGTCTGTTGGTCTTCAAAGAAGCAGAACTATGTATCACTCTCAACTGCTGAATCTGAATACATTGCTGCTGGATCCTGTTGTGCTCAGCTTCTATGGATGAAGCAAACTCTCAAGGACTATGGCATCAACCTGAAACAAGTACCTCTCTTATGCGACAACAAAAGTGCCATCAAGATAGCCAACAATCCAGTCCAGCACTCGAAGACAAAGCACATTGAAATTCGTCATCATTTTCTCAGAGATCATGTCATGAAGAAAGATATTGACATCATTCATGTCAACACTGAAGAACAACTGGCAGATATCTTTACAAAGCCCTTGGATGAGAAAAGGTTTTGCAAGTTACGGTGTGAGCTAAATATCTTGGAATCCTCAAATCTCCTGTGATCAGGCACACATCCTAACGCTTATGCATGTTGATGACTTAGATGTGCAACACACGAAGTAATGTATATCTTCAATCAATGACGACTTACACTCTGAGTGTGAATACATTAACATGGAATTTGACTTCGGAGCGCCACGATAATTGTGCGCCGTGTCTGGGTCTAATACTTCCTATACGGTGGGTAACGCCACCACCAACTTTCTCTGTTTGAAGTGTTTCACTCATGGCGTTATATTGCAATAACTTCGCATTTGGTTTGTCTTCAATTTCAATTTATCTTCATGATCTTCTACACTATGATGATTTGATTGTTTTCTGATATATATATATATATATATATATATATGTACTAGTGTTCTGTCCTCTACATCATTCACTTATAGTTATGTCTTCAAGATTGGATCTTTTGAACTAAGTGAATGTGATCGGACCCTAACCTCTCTATGCTTCCTATCTCAAACTCTATCTGTCCAAATCATATGCATTCTATTGAAACTGTCGAATGTCTTCTCTGCGTCCTAGTCAGCAGAAGGCAAAGAGACAAACATTAAATCTGTTTTAAATGACTTATCTTTATTGTTGAAATCCGGAGAAGCCGGAACAACTCTCCGACATGCCTGGCGGGCGTGGGAACGTGGGACAATTCTAAGTATGTTGCATGCTTGCCACGTACCCCTCAGATGTGAACCGCCAGGGGCACCAGCGTAATTGCGCTGTGTCTCTCACCTACTTATAAATACTTGTCCCCTGCGGTACAGAAATCCTTCTTCCACCTCTCCACCTCCATCAAAACCCTAGCGCCACCGCTAGCTCGCGACGACGTCGGCGATGAAGCGCTTAGTTTCCGCGACTTCTCTGACGCCGTCCTCACGCCGGCCGCGGACATCGTCCTCTCCGCCGTTGCCGTAGGTGTCCTCTGTCGCCAAGTTAGGGCACGGTGGGCTGAACTGCTCGGTCTCCTATTCTTCCCATCTAGCAGTTCTTCGTGCGGTAATTATAACTCTATTTTTACCACCTTTTTGATCTTCAAGATTCATCCTGTTTACCAAAAGTAGTTTCTGCCTATTCAATGTTAGATCTATTCTGTCTGCATCTCATATCGCCGAGTCAATTCACTTAGATTTCCTGTCTAGTTTGATTCCTCACTTGTACTCATTCACGGATTGGTACAAATCTGGAACCAACTCACCTATATAAGTGAATGTCTTCGCATCATGAGGTCAATATCTTCAAACTGATTTATCTTCAAAATCTTCTAAGAATGCATATGACCTCTTCCCCTTCCCTCGCATCTCTAATGCTATCACAGGTACATGTCCATGGGAGAATCCTTTGGTTCTCATAGTCTGCATTCGTTTGCAGAATACCTACAGCATCATATCAATTCTCCTGAAGCCAGTTCCTGCTTGACCAGCAAGCGTAAATCTCTGAAGCCTCTGAACATATTGAAGCCATTCAGCTTGAAGTTCATGGCTGCAAAGAAATCAGCAAGGAAGGGTGGCAGACAGCGTCGTGGGGGAACATCAAGGGATCTGCCTGATGATCTGGCAGAAATGTATAAAACAGATCCTGAAGAAGATTACAATCAGCGCAAGACTCAAATCCATTGGATTCGACGCTATTGGGCTGAACAATGGTACAAGTACAAGTTCGTCACCCAGGAGTACGCAGAGAAAAATGCTATCAAGAGCCCTTGGGGTGATATTCTCTATCGAGGCCTTCCCCCCAAGAACAAAGCTGAAGCCATTGCACAAGAATTCTATCCTTGCATGGTCCATGGACCACAGCCTGAAGAAGCCGACCCATCATCATTGCTCTGGTGTCATGACGACAATCTCTTCAAGCGCAACTTCCAGTTTGCTAAGGCTTCAGCAAAGGAAAACAAGAAGTCATGGGGATTAGACTTCAATCCTGGTCCCTCTGCTCCCCGTGATGATGGCACACGTGAAGCTGAAGAAAACAGAATTGGCCCCTTTGCAAACCTTGATGGCCTCATCACTTACATCTTGGTCCAAGGTGCCAAGGTAGATCATTCTGATAATGATGCTGACACTGATGAAGCCCCAGCTCCTCCTTTGAAGCCACAGAAGCAAAAGAAGCTAAAGGCTTCTAAATCAGCACCTCCAAAAGCTCTACGCGCGAAGCCTCTGGCCACTGCACCTCCTGAAGCCAGTGTGCAGTCTGAAGATCAATCCCGTATCTCCAAGAAGACGGAGAAGAAAAAGCAACTTGTCAGGCATACTGATCAAGCCTTGATTCCTGCCGCCATTCTGCATGAAGAACCCATTGATCTGTCAAGTGATGAAGATCTTGCTGATGATGCTCTTGAGCAGCTGATAAAGAGCAAGGAAGAAGCAGAAATCTTCAACAACTTGCCTCTCTTTGATGTGGCCGTTCTCCATAACTTCATTGATGAATGGTTCGACAACCCCAATCTAAGCTTTGAAGATTTGCAGCTTCCCATTGGCCTCAGCATCTCCTTCAATGGCGCCATTGCTTCTGAGCTAGCTCTTGCTCAGCACATCGTTGAGCTGAAGAACAAAATTGATTATGAGAAGGCTCAATTCAAGAAGCAGGTGGCAAAGCTCAGTGTTCAAGACGTCAGAAACTTCAAGGTCATGCTGCATGAGCTTAAAGAAGCTTTTCTGAAGAAGCGCCAAGAAGCTCAAGGCTCTCGTGAGCGCATGAAGTGTTTGGCTGATAAGTGTGTGCTTGCCTACAATGAGGCTGAGAAGCGCAAGTCACTTGGCCGTCCTGGCATTGACCCCAGGATGGCTGCAAAGAAAAAGAAGAAGCTTCCTGCTGACCAGCCTGCACCTTCAAGCCAAGAAGCCCCTCGCATTATCTTCCCAAGTAGCATGACTGGCTCGAAGCCAAAGGTCACCACAACCGCTTCAGAACAGAAGAAGACGAGGGCTGCCGAGGCTGAAGCCAGAAAGAGGAAGAATACTGAAGCCTCTGATGCCGCTCCCTCCAAAAAGAAGCGCAAGACCAAGAAGAATCGGGCTGCTACCACAGAGCCCCTTGTTGTTGAACCCATCTCAGTGGTTCGTCCTGCATCTGCATCCCAAGAACTTCGCATGGCTGTTCATGAGCCTGCTTCCACAGAGGCTCCTGAAGCTGAAGATATACCAGCAGCTGAACCCACCGCTGCTGAAGACATTGGTCATCATGACAATGTTGAAGATGATGAAGTTCTTCCTCAGATCGAATATAATGTGGTATCATCGCCTGTTCGTACGAACAGCGAAAACATCGGCATTGGTCATCCTCTGACGCCAATTGCTCAGGATGCATCGTGAGCTGATCACCCACAGCAACAAGACTCCCCTAGTACTCCCCAACAACAACAAACCACACCATCCGTACAAGTTGAAGAGGATGAGGACCTGCCCACTCCATCTCCAAAGGCATCGCCTGTACTTCAAAGGCTTCGCAAAGGACCAAGGCCTCAAGTCCCTCTTCTGAGCGTTCCAGAAGGAGAAGTGCACCGTCAACCTGTTGCACGGCAAGTGTTCTCTGAAGCCACTCCTGCTGTGAATGTCTCTGAGTCTGAAGCACCGGCTGCTGAAGACAATCCGGCTGCATCAGTCGATGAAGAACGACAAGAAGAACGTGTCCCTACTCCCCCCATTCCAGAAGAAGAAGTTCATGAAGTGAACGTGTCTGTGCCTGACCCTCCAGCTTCTCAAGTGGAGGTTGAAAATCCTGAAACTGCCACAACCAACGCAAGTGAAGCCAATGACGTTGTCATGGCTGAAGCTAATGTGGAGCTTGAACCAACCAGTGTGCCTGAAGCTAATGAGGCCACTGCACCTGAAGCTAATGAGGCAACTGCTCCTGAAGCACCTGTTGTGCAGCCTGAAGCCTCAGCTGCTGCCACTGCTCCTGTTCCGCCCCCAAGGCCCTATACAATCGAGCAAGCATACAACCATGGCGAGCTAATCACAGTAAGATGACCCATTCTGGTCCCTCCGCCTATTGTCTCTGGTCCTCAATTTGACTATCACATAGAGCATAGGCCTCAGGTCTAGAAGCCCAAGCCAAGACTGCCAAGGTTTCCTGGTACTGCCACCGCTGTCGGGTCTTTCAATGCAAATGGCTTCAAGAGCCACAACACATTCTTTGACAGCTCGAAGAACCCCTACACGAAGCCAAGAATATCATCAGATCGGTTCTGGAGTCATCAGCAGCGAAGCTATTACTCCTGTGTTCTGTATGATCAAGGGCGCATTTTCCCTCATATGTGCCTCGGCACTGAAGCCATTACTGGACTGCCCTGCTTAGAAGAAGCACTTGATTGCTTTCGTGATGCTGGGCTGCTCAGTTTTGTCACAGATAAAGAATATTGGAATGAAGAGCTATTGCTTCAATTCTATGCTACTCTGCACATTCGCGGCTACAACAGAGATATCAAGACATGGATTCTAGAGTGGATGACAGGAAATGTTCATCATGAAGCCAAAGCTCTCGACATCATTGAGCTTACTGGCCTATCCACTCCCGGAGAACTCTATGAACCTGGTTGTCAAAATCACCGCAATGCTCTGGAAAGCATCTTTCATAAGCCTGAACCCAATATGAGTCAGATGTTGAGCATGATGAAGCCTTTGCCACGTGATGCTGAATATCCAACAGAGTTCTTTGTTGAAGACCTTGAGTATCTGCCACGTACCATATATCACATCATCAGGCGAACTCTATGGCCTATCAAAGGACATTCATCAGTGGCAAAGCTTGAAGGAGCTATGAAGACTTTGGTCTTCTACATTCTCAATGGCATCAGCTTCAATGCGCAAGACTTCTTCATCAGGCAACTTGCTGCTTCCGGCTCTGACCTATTTGGTCTGAAGTTTTATGCTCCATGGGTCATGCGCCTCATCAAGCGACACTCATCTGTCAACTATCAACCATCTGCTCGCAATCATGTGATTTTTCTACCAGAGGTTGATATGTCAGTTGAAGCTATATACCCTGAACCTGCCAAGAAGCCTCTTTGTCTTCAGAATGCCGAGCACCAAAGCTTCACTCAGCCTATTGACGGTGTTCAAGCAGCGACTCGAATCTATCCTTTGGCTGGAAACACTCGTCTGCCTCATCGAGCACCCACTGAAGCCACTGAAAGCACCATTGCACAAAGGCCTCGGAAGCGTTCTCGCGTACTCAATGACCGAGAACTTCTTGTGGCCCTTCATCAGAAACAGGATAAGCATCATTTCTGGCTCAAGAGACAGATGCAAAGCCTCTTGGTGGATGTCAATCGCATTCGCAACCTTGCCACCAAGAATGCCTTTGTTGCTCATGAAACTTGCCGGCGATCATGGAAGAGCTTGACCCTGCTTAGTGCTGAAGCAGATCTTCAAGATGATGGCTTCAATGAAAGATTCAGTTTGACTCCACTCCTCCATGGACTGCTGTCCTACGTCGTACTCCATCTCTTGAAGATTTTGAATATTCTTCCTCCGCGGCAACTGTCAATGCCAGAGTGATCGATGACGAAGATGATGCTACTTCACCACCTCCTACTTCTGCACGCATCGACACTGCACCAAGTTCGTCTACACCGCCAAACGACAACGACAACCCTGCTGCTTCAACTACTCCTCATGAGGACGAGTAGATGCTCTATGTCTTCAAACCTTTTTGGTCATTACTGACAAAAGGGGGAGAAGCGTATGAGTTTGATAGTCTTCAAGCGGGTTCATATGGTCGGTTGCATTATATTTTTGCCTCGTGCTTACAACTCTTGCTTTTTAAAAACATTTGGTTCTTTGAGTTGTAACACCTAAACTTGATGGTCGTCTGCTACTTGTTTGCTTTACTGTGATGCGATGATAAATTCCGCATGTGCGATGATAACTTCCGCACTTTGATCATCCTGCAGACGTCCATTTTTCATTATGCATGTCCTCCTATAAGCTATATCATTTCATGCATGATGAATTATCTTCATAAGTTGAAGTGGATCTCCACAAGTACAACCTGCCATGTGCATTTGCATTCCAAAAGCAAAATTACTTATATGCACATCTTCAGGGGGAGCCCTTGCTACTTATGAAGACAATTCCTATGCTTTACAATTTCACATATTTATCCCCGTTGAAAACTTCAACCAGTTTGTCATCAATCACCAAAAAGGGGGAGATTGTAAGTGCGTCTAGTGCGACCCCTAGTTGGTTTTGGAGTATTGACGACAAAGTTGGTTGAGGGACTAATGCGTTTGTGAGAATTGCAGGATAACACAGGTAGTGTCCCTCATTGATTCGGTGTACCTACCGGAGATGACCCCTAAAAATGTATGAAGACATTGAAGACAATGGTGGTATGAGAAGATATTCATATTGAAGACTATGACATGAGAAGACATTGCGTGGAGACTATGGAGCGCGAAGACTGTGTGGATTTGTTGCTTCCTTTTCTTCTTTGTTGAGTCATAGGAACCACCGTACTGTTAAGTGGGGTCCAAGTGAACTAAGTCAGAGTGACTGAAGTGATGCTCAACTCAAATCCTATGTCTTCGAGCAAAGACAATGAGAGCAAACCTTATCCAGAGCTGGATGAGTCAGCTTTGCTTGTAGCCCAAGTAAAGTTGCCGCGTGTGTTTGAAATCTGACCATTGGAACACGTGTCAGTTCCTTAGTGACCCAGGGTCATTTTGGACAAATCAGGTCGGGTTGCCTAGTGGCTATAAATAGCCCACCCCCTACACCATAAATTGGTGGCTGCTCAAAGTTAGTATACGGCTTTTGTCGTTTGAGAGCAACCCACCTCGAAGCATTTGAGAGAGAGAAATCCTTGCGAGGACAAAGCCCAAACACCCAGAGCCAAAGATTGTTAGGCATCACTGAAGTCTTTCTGTCTCTGTGACCTGAAGACTTATTACACTTGAGGACTGTGTATCCTCCAGCCGGTTAGGCGTCGCGTTCTGAGCATCCAAGAGTCATTGTGGATTGCCGGGTGAACGAAGTCTGTGAAGGTTTGGAAGTCTACCTTGAAGACTTACCAGAGTGATTGGGCGAGGACTAAGTGTCCTTAGCTCAAGGGGAATAAGGTGAATACACGGTCTTCTGAGTTGAATCTCAGCCTCCCTAACCAGACGTATAGTTGTCACAGCAACTGGAACTGGTCCAACAAATCCTGTGTCTTCAACAAGTGACTGGTTCTATCTCTTCCCTCCTTTACTTCGAGTTTGTCTTCGTGAAGTCATTACTTATCTGTCTTATCTGATTGACTTCATTGATTGACCACTATTGTTGATTGGCTTCATACTATCTTCCATCCTGATCCTACTACCTAGCTGCTATTAGTCTTCGTACGTTAACGCTATTGCATACTTGACTATGGCTTGCTTGTTGTAGTTTATCTTCTGCTGCATATCAATTAGGTCATTTCTATTGTTTGTCTTCGAAACTTCCATGTTTTGAAGACTTTGATAAAAATTGCCTATTCACCCCCCCTCTAGTCGATAACTAGCACTTTCACTCCTGCCCGGTCACTTTTGATCGAAGGGACCACCCCACCAGCATCCGCCACGGCGGATTCGCCGCATTGGTCTTAGACCCAATCGTCGATGGATTTCACCTCACCAGAGTCCTGATGGATGGCGGCAGCGGCCTGAACCTGCTTTATCAGGATACAGTGCGCAAAATGGGCATAGACCCCTCAAGGATTAAACCTACAAAGACGACCTTTAAAGGCGTCATACCAGGTGTAGAGGCCAATTGTACAGGCTCAGTTACACTGGATGTGGTCTTCGGATCCCCGGATAACTTCTGAAGCGAGGAGTTAATCTTCGACATAGTTCCGTTCCGCAGCGGCTATCATGCTCTGCTTGGACGTACTGCGTCTGCAAAGTTCAACGCGGTGCCGCACTATGCATACCTCAAGCTCAAGATGCCAGGCCCTCGAGGAGTCATCACGGTCAACGGAAACACTGAACGCTCTCTCCGAACGGAGGAACATACAGCGGCTCTCGCGACAGAAGTACAGTGCAGCCTCTTAAGGCAATTCTCGAGTCCGGCCGTTAAGCGACCGGACACGGCTAAACGCGCCCGGAGTAACCTACAACAAGACCACCTGGCACGTTCCGAGCACGCGTAGCAACGCGGCCCCAACCCCAGCCCCTACAAAATTTCAAGACAGGTCCTTCGCGTACATCATTACTCTCTGGAGATACCATGGGCATAGGGGGAGGGGCACGACCACGACAGGCCCAGAATGCGGCTTAACCACAGCAGGGGCTCTCAAGTGTGTCGTTCTTTTTTTTCTCCCTTTTTTCTTTTTTTTACCCACAGGACTCCGTTCATCAGAGGCCCTGTCCGGCAGTAGACCTGCCGAACTCACGATGCAACAGCCAGGGAAGGAAAAAGGCTATGACGAATATCCAGGTGGTCTCCATTACGAGCACTAAATCTGTTTTATACACCATTCCGCAGCCTACCCCTGGAGGGGGACATGTTTAATAGTCCCATCCCTTGCTTATCGCACCATTTGTATTGTTCTGCATTCACAGCAGTATTTCTTAAATAAACAATGCAGCACCGTTTTGCTTATAATTGCATTTCTTTCTTATACATATATGACATGTTGCATCCGTACACTTTGGTACGGCTAAATACACCAGGGGCTTATGCTTCCCGCATCCTGGTGTGATAAGTCCGAACACTTTCACAAGTGCGGCACCCCGAACTTATAGCATTATATGCATCGGCTCCGAATCATGTCTTGGGTCAATAGTTGGGTTTGCCCGGCTCCCATGTTTTGGTACCTTATGTTCCATTGTATCGGCTAAGGTAGCACTGGGAGAACCACTGCGATTGCGCCCCAGTTGAGCTGGGCGAGCGCCTCAGTGGAGAAAGCTAAAACTGACCGTCATGATGAGGCGAGAGCCGATCGCTATTCGAAGAGGTTTTTTCGACTCCCTAAAGACTTATGTCGCTTAGAGCGAGGAACCGGCTTTGTCCGGCCTAGGCGTGGATAGCGCCCCAAATTCGGCCTTCCGAACACTAGGGGCTTCGCCAAAATTTAAAATTATAGAATTCTATGGCTAAGTGAGAGTGTTCAAGCATTATAAGTCCGGTTGCCTTGTTCGTTGTGTTGAGCGCCTCCCTAGATGGACCCAAAAATGGAAACAAGAGTGCTCAAATTTATCCCGAACACCCCAGCACTCGTGGCATGGGGGCTGAAGCCGACGACTTGCCATCTCTCAGATTTGATAAACGGCCGCACAGAAGGTAATATTTTAAATTAACAAGTGTTGCTTAGCGCATATGAACAAAGTTTTCGGCGCACAGGATAACAAAATGCAAGTCTACTCAAATATTACATCTTTGGAGCACTCGCCCGCAATAATGCGGGCACCCTTCAGGACACTCTTATAATACATCTCGGGCGTGCAATACTCCTTGCCCGGCGGTGGCGTGTCCGTCACAAGCTTCTCAGCATCCATCTTGCCCCATTGCACCTTTGCGCGGGCAAGGGCTCGACGGGCACCTTCAATACAGGCGGAGTGCTTGATGACTTCAACCCATGGACACACATCCACCAGCCGCCGCACCAGGCCGAAGTAGCTCCTAGGCATGGCCTCCTTAGGCCACAGCCGAACTATGAGGCCCTTCATGGCCTGTTCGGCCACCTTGTGGAGCTCGACCAGCTGCTTCAGCTGGTCGCTAAGGGGCACCGGATGTCCGGCCTCAGCATACTAAGACCAGAAGACCTTCTCCATCGAGCTCCCCTCCTCGGCCCTATAGAAAGCGGCAGCATCGAACACGCTGTGGGGCAGATCTGCGAACGCTCCTAGAGAGCTCCGAATTCGGGTAAGTGATAGGTAATTCACACTCACATGCTTACTTTGCATGAAAAATGCCTTACCCGCCGCTATTTTCTTCAACGCCTCGATTTCCTGGAGGGCCTTGTAGGCTTCGGCCTTAGCGGCTTTGGCACTCTCAAGAGCCGATGCAAGCTCGGACTCTTGAGTCTTCGAGTCACGCTCCAAACTCTCATGTTTTTCCACGAGAGCCTGGAGCTCTTGCTGTACCTCCGCCATCCGCGCCTCCTGCTTCTCTCGCTCGGTGCGCTCCGCGGCCGCATTACGTTCGGCCGCGGACACCGCCTCCTTCAGGGTCGCCGCCTCGTTCGTGGCCCCTGCAATACCCATGTTATCCTTGTCATCCTTCTTGCAACCAAATCCTTTTCTGTAGGGTACAATTTTAATAAGGTGTTACTCACCTTCCTTATCCTCGAGCTGCTTCTTGGCACGGCCGAGCTCGTTCTCGGACCGCTCGAGGCTTCGCTTCAAAGTATTGACCTCCGCAGTCAGGGCGGAAGAGGTCAGCAGCACAGCCTGCAATCCCATATTGACATATTTTTTTATGACTCCTGCGTATATCTTTTTAGATCCTTAGTCCGGCTTTTCTTTCCGAATACCAAACCGAGCATCACGGGCTACTGTCTAGGCGGTACTATTTTACATATATCAAAATTCTTACCTCAAAGCCTGTTAGAAGGCTGCTGCAGGCTTCGGTCAGCCCGCTCTTGGCGAGCTGAACCTTCTGAATCACCGCACTCATGACAGTGTGGTGTTCCTCTTTGATGGAGGCGCCGTTGAGCGCCTCCAGCAAGCTGTCCGGCGCCTCTGGTTGGATGGAGGCCGCCGGCATCACGGTCTTGCCCTTCTTACGAAGGAGCCGCCCGCCGGACTCCGGAGCCACTACAGGTTCCGAGGCGGAATCAGGTGCAAAGTCCGGGAGGTTGCCCTGCGGCACCTCCGGGGCCTCCTCCTCCTGGCGGGTCCCTTCCCAGGACCCCACCTCGGCATTATCCGCATCATGGGGAGTGGAGGCGGTTGGAAAAGAATCCATATCCGACGCACCCAAGAACCCGCTCGACGAAGCGGGAAGATCATCCTTGGGCGGACTGCAGGGTTGTATGCGGCATTAGAAAGACACCATGTGGCGAAAAGAAAAACCATGAAGTTATTCGGGAGTCCGGATACTTACGATCTCGCCAGGGGCTTGGCCCTTGGAGGCCAATCCTCGTCGTCATCGCTGGCGTTGGTAGAGCAGTCCGGGGGAAGAGTCCTTCCCTTCTTGGACCCTTCGGCCTCCCTCGTTGGGGAGGCCTTCCTTTTCTTCCCTCCCCCCGCTGGGGGAGAGGCCTCCTTCTTCTCCTCATCGCCTTTGTGGGAGGAGTCTGCCTCGGAGTCATCGTCCGATGACACCTGAAAACGGGAACTCTTTCGAGTGCCCGTGGCCTTCTTCTTGGCCTTCTTCTCCGGCACCACGTGGGGTGCCGGAGCCAGCAGCCCCGTTAAGCGGGCGTCCGCTGGGTCTTCTGGCAATGGGGCCGGACAGATAGTCTGTTCGGCCTTCTTCAGCCAGTCCTATCAAAGGAGGGGGAGTTTAGATCCCGCATAGAGTCAAACTATGGAAAACAAGTGTCCCGTAAAGGGCAAAATCGCTTACCTCACTAGCTGGACGCTGCGAGCTGAATCCGAGATCTTCGGTAGTGGATGCGGGAGCCTCGGCGCCCTTAAACAGCACCCTCCAGGCCTCTTCGTACGTAGTGTCGAAGAGCCCGCTCAAAGTCTGGTGCTGCGCCGGATCAAACTCCCACATATTAAAGTCCCGTTGTTGGCATGGGAGAATCCGACGGATGAGCATGACCTGGACTACGTTGACAAGCTTGAGCTTCTTGTTCACTAGCTTTTGGATGCAGGCTTGAAGTCCGGTCAGCTCCTCCGAATCACCCCATGTCCGGCCACTCTCTTTCCAGGAGGTGAGCTATATGGGGATGCCAGATCTGAATTCGGGGGCCGCCTCCCATTCAGGGTCATGCGGCTCGGTGATGTAGAACCACCCCGATTGCCACCCCTTAATGGTTTCCACGAAGGTGCCCTCGAGCCAAGTAACATTGGGCATCTTGCCCACCATGGCGCCTCCGCACTCCGCTTGGCTGCCCTTCACAACCTTCGGCTTGACACTAAAGGTCTTGAGCCACAAGCCGAAGTGGGGCTGGATGCAGAGGAAGGCCTCACACACGACGATAAACGCTGAGATGTTGAGGATGAAATTCGGGGCCAGATCATGGAAATCCAAGCCGTAGTAGAACATGAGCCCCCGGACAAAGGGATGGAGTGGGAAGCCCAGTCCACGGAGGAAATGGGAAAGAAATACTACCCTCTCATGGGGCCTGGGGGTGGGGATGAGCTCCCCCTCGTCGGGGAGCCGGTGCGCGATGTCGCTGGACAAATATCCGGCGATGCGCAGCTTCTGGATATGCCCCTCCGTAATGGAGGAGGCCATCCACGTGCCTCCCGCTCCGGACATAGTTGGAGAAGGTTGAGGTGAGATGTGCGGACTTGGGTGCTGGAGCTCGAGTTCGCGGAGATGGATAAGCAAAGGAGGAAGAAGGCGTAGGTAAAAGGGTTGGATCTTTAACCCCTTGTATGGGTGGACAAAACTATGCGTCCCCACCGGCCTGATAAAACTCGCTTATCTCCCAAGCGCCGCAATCAATGGCGCGGTTGGGTTACCCACGTCCATATTGATGGGAATCCCGGAATAAGGGGAACACAATCTCTGCTTCGACAAGACGTGCCAAGGAAACCGCTTCGCTAAACGCGCTGAGGTGGTAAAATAAAAACAATTCGAGTAAAGGCTTGGTAGTGGTGTGATGTCACGCCACAAAATACGTCAGCAGATTGAACTTGTGTAAATATTATTCTCTCTATGGTGGTATGTGGAATTTATTTTGCAGAGCCGGACACTATCCTGGTGTTCACAATCTTCTATAAATTATTCGGAGAAGGAACCCGCCTTGCAATGCCGAAGATAATATGCGCGTCGGACTCGTCGTCATTGAAGCCTGGTTCATGGGCTACTGAGCGAGTCCTGGACTAGGGGTTGTCCGGATAGCCGAACTATCATCATCGGCCGGACTCCAAGACTATGAAGATACAAGATTGAAGACTTCATCCCGTGTCCAGATGGGACTTTCCTTGGCGTGGAAGGCAAGCTTGGCAATACGGATATGTAGATCTCCTACCATTGTAACCGACTCTGTGTAACCCTAGCCCTCTCCGGTGTCTATATAAACCGGATGGTTTTAGTCCATAGAACGAACAACAATCATACCATAGGCTAGCTTCTAGGGTTTAGCCTCCTTGATCTCGTGGTAGATCTACTCTTGTAATACCCACATCATCAATATCAATCAAGCAGGACGTAGGGTTTTACCTCCATCAAGAGGGCCCGAACCTGGGTAAAACATCGTGTCCCTTGTCTCCTGTTACCATCCGCCTAGACGCACAGTTCATGATCCCCTACCCGAGATCCGCCAGTTTTGACACCAACAGACACCATGTGGCGAAAAGAAAAACCATGAAGTTATTCGGGAGTCCGGATACTTACGATCTCGCCAGGGGCTTGGCCCTTGGAGGCCAATCCTCGTCGTCATCGCTGGTGTTGGCAGAGCAGTCCGGGGGAAGAGTCCTTCCCTTCTTGGACCCTTCGGCCTCCCTCGTTGGGGAGGACTTCCTTTTCTTCCCTCCCCCCGCTGGGGGAGAGGCCTCCTTCTTCTCCTCCTCGCCTTTGTGGGAGGAGTCTGCCTCGGAGTCATCGTCCGATGACACCTGAAAATGGGAAATCTTTCGAGTGCCCGTGGCCTTCTTCTTGGCCTTCTTCTCCGGCACCACGTGGGGTGCCGGAGCCAGCAGCCCCGTTAAGCGGGCGTCCGCTGGGTCTTCTGGCAATGGGGCCGGACAGATAGTCTGTTCGGCCTTCTTCAGCCAGTCCTGTCAAAGGAGGTGGAGTTTAGATCCCGCATAGAGTCAAACTATGGAAAACAAGTGTGCCGTAAAGGGAAAAATCGCTTACCTCGCTAGCCGGACGCTGCGAGCTGAATCCGCGATCTTCGGTAGCGGATGCGGGAGCCTCGGCGCCCTTAAACAGCACCCTCCAAGCCTCTTCGTACGTAGTGTCGAAGAGCCCGCTCAAAGTCTGGTGTTGCGCCGGAGCGAACTCCCACATATTGAAGTCCCGTTGTTGGCACGGGAGAATCCGGCGGATGAGCATGACCTGGACTACGTTGACAAGCTTGAGCTTCTTGTTCACTAGCTTTTGGATGCAGGCTTGAAGTCCGGTCAGCTCCTCCGAATCACCCCATGTCCGGCCACTCTCTTTCTAGGAGGTGAGCCATATGGGGATGCCAGATCTGAATTTGGGGGCCGCCGCCCATTCAGGGTCACGCGGCTCGGTGATGTAGAACCACCCCGATTGCCACCCATTAATGGTTTCCATGAAGGTGCCCTCGAGCCAAGTAACGTTGGGCATCTTGCCCACCATGGTGCCTCTGCACTCCGCTTGGCTGCCCTTCACAACCTTCGGCTTGACACTAAAGGTCTTGAGCCACAAGCCGAAGTGGGGCTGGATGCAGAGGAAGGCCTCACACATGACGATAAACGCCGAGATGTTGAGGATGAAATTCCGGGCCAGATCATGGAAATCCAGGCCATAGTAGAACATGAGCCCCCGGACAAAGGGATGGAGTGGGAAGCCCAGTCCGCGGAGGAAATGGGAAAGAAATACTACCCTCTCATGGGGCCTCGGGGTGGGGATGAGCTCCCTGTCGGTGTCAAAACCGGCGGATCTCGGGTAGGGGGTCCCGAACTGTGCGTCTAGGCGGATGGTAACAGGAGACAGGGGACACGATGTTTTACCCAGGTTCGGGCCCTCTTGATGGAGGTAAAATCCTACGTCCTGCTTGATTGATATTGATATTGTGGATGTTTACAAGAGTGGATCTACCACGAGATCAAGGAGGCTAAACCCTAGAAGCTAGCCTATGGTATGATTTTAAGGGTTGTTGTTGTTGTTGTGTCCTACGGACTAGAGCCATCCGGTTTATATAGACACCGGAGAGGGCTAGGGTTACATAGAGTAGGTTACAATGGTAGGAGATCTACATATCCGTATCGCCAAGCTTGCCTTCCACGCCAAGGAAAGTCCCATCCGGACACGGGGTGAAGTCTTCGATCTTGTATCTTCATAGTCTTGGAGTCCGGTCGATGATGATAGTCCAGCCGATGATAGTTCGGTTGATGATGGTAGTCCGGCTATCCGGACACCCCCTAATCCAGGACTCCCTCAGTAGCCCCTGAACCAGGCTTCAATGACGATAAGTCCGGCGCATATATTGCTTGGCATTGCAAGGCGGGTTCCTCCTCCGAATGATAGAAGATTGTGAACACCAGGATAGTGTCCGGCTCTGCAAAATAAATTCCACATTTCACCGTAGAGAGAATAATATATACACAAGTTCGATCTGCTGACGTTTTTTGTGGCATTTCGTCATGCCACTACCAAGCCATTACTGGAGTCGTTTTTTACTCTACCACCTCAGCGCATTTAGCGAAGCGGTTTCCTTGGCACGTCTCGTCGAAGCAGAGATCGTGTTTCCCCTTAATCCGGGATTCTCATCAATACGGACGTGGGTAACCCAACCGCGCCCGTCGCCACGCCCCCTCTATCGAAGGTGAGTCCAAAACGGTCATGGAGACGGCTCTTGGTATTCTCCCTCTTTATAACGGGACCAAGGCTCGTTTCTTTTCTTCAATCCTCCATCGAATCCTCTCCCCGCTCCAAGTTCCAGCACCTAGAGCTCCAGATTCGAGCGCTTCGGACCTTCAATGATGTCCGGTTCCGACCTCCAGGGCCGGTGGATGCCCTCCTCCGTCACGGAGGAGGACGTGCTAAAGCTGCGGGAGGCCAAGTACCTGGCTTATGAGATTTCGCACAGGTTGCCTGCCGAAGGGCAGGCCATCCCCACCCCCGAGCCCGGCGAGTATGTCGTCTTTGTATCCCACCTCCGTCGGGGTTTAGGCTTCCCGATGGATCCTTTTGTGAGAGGGCTCATGTTTTACTATGGGTTGGAATTTCACGATTTGGCTCCGGAGTCCATCCTCCATATTTCCGCATTTATTGTTGTCTGCGAAGCCTTCCTCCGCGTCGCCCCTCACTTCGGCCTGTGGCTGAAGACCTTCAATGTGGCGCCGAAGATGATCGGGGGGCGTCAAGTGAAGTGCGGCGGGGCGGCCATAAGTAGGAGGGTCGATGCCCCATGGCCCGCTGGCTCCTTCCAAGAGGAGCTCGGCCCGTGGCAGCAAGAGTGGTTCTATATCACCGTTCCGAGGGGCCGCAGACAAAAGCCGCCGCCCTCATTCCGCCCGGGACCTCCACGATGGTTGATGTCGTGGGTCAACCAAGGGCTCAACTAGGGGCCGTCAAAGGACGTGCCCCAACTGCAGGGCCGGATTCGAGATCTCCAAACGAGGGAGGTCGATATGGTGGTGGTAATGCAGGTTATGCTGATTAGGCGTATCCCGCCCTGCAAACGCCGCCCTCTCCGACTGTGGGAGTTCAATCCGGAGGGCCCACGGATTCTTCAACACTTCATGGGTATGACACCCCTGGAGATGTACAAATTATTCTTCGGATCGCAAGAGGCGCGTCGGGAATTGACCGAGGATGCTGGCCTAAGCTGCAATCGCCCGGATACTCAAGTAAGTAGTTCCAAGTCCGGACATGCCGTTTGTTTGCCGTTTGATAATTCACCTTATGACCAACTTCCTTCTAAACAGGAGTGGATAGTGGCAGCAAAATTGATACGGTGTCCGGCCCCCCTCTCCGAGACCGCGCCGGATTCCGTGCTGGTTCGGATGCTTGAGGTTGCGCCTCCAGAGGAAGGCGAAGGGGAAAGCAGGAAAGCTACTGCCTCGCCTAAGGAGGCTCTTGAAAGAGGGGGGATCGAGAATCCCTCCCTCCAAGGGGAGAAGAGGACTGCCTCCAAGGACCCGGGGCCAAAAGCCCCTAAACAGGGGAAGAAATCTTCGCCAGAGGGTCCTGCGTCCAGGAAGGCCCCGGCCGCACAATCTCCCTTAAAGAGTCAGCCCTCCAACGAGCCGTAAGTAGAAAGAAAGGAGTTTTATAATAAGGGACATCCATATTTGTGCTTCTGAGGATAACTAAAGTTTTTACCTTGTAGTTCGGATCTCCGTCCTTCGCAAATGAGCTCGTCTTCGGGGGACCTTCGTCCGGAGATGATGGAGAGCGAGACGCCTCCGTCCGGGGCACCGTCGGATAGGGCGGATGAGCCTGAAGTGTCGTCACGAAGGGAGCCCCCTGGTTTGGCAGAGCCGGATAGTTCGGCGCCAACTGGTGTACGGCTGAAGGATCTGCTTGAGAAGGCGTCTATCTCAGAAGATCACCACGCATTGATGAGCATGGTGATTCAAAGGATTTCGTCCGCCGAAGGCGGGTTGCATAATGCCGTCAGGAGTTTGCTGGCGGGGTTTGAGGTGCGTAAAAATGACACACCTTTTAACAGTTTAGCATATAGAATGCGCCCTGTATAGATAGTATCCCCTGAGACTCGGTAGGTTGTCGAAATCGACAGCATGCCGAGGATCAAAATCACAGGTTTAAATTTCCGCCGTGCCGATGCAGGTGGCGGGTCGTCCGAGGGCCAGCCGGACTGATGGAGTTGCTGAACTAAAGCGGCAACTCGCTGTTGCGGATGCGGACATCACGCTAGTCAACAGGCGATTTGATGAGTCGCAAGGTAAGTGTTTTTGTGCGGTCACTTGGTAAGGGGGCCGAAGCCAGCTCCTTACAACATGTGCGTGAAATGCAGATAGTGTCGCTGCTGTGGAAAGCCTTCGGGCCGAACTTGCTCAAGCCAAGGAGCAGGCCAGAAGGAGTAATGCGGCGGCCTCGAGGGCGGCCGAGGAGTTAGCGGCAGAAAGGGCCGCACACTGCCGGAGCAGGGAAGAGATGGCCGAAATGGCTGTGAAGTTAAAAGATGCTACCGACCGCAATGAGGCTCTTGGGAAGGAGCGCCTAGCGGGGCAAGAAGACCTGGAGAAGGCCACCGCTAAAGCCAAGGATGCCCGCTCTGCAATGCGGGCTATAAAGGAAGAGCTGCGCTAGGCCGGAGATATTGTAGATGGCAAGCCTTTTCTGCTGCGCCGAAGGTTTACGGATCCAAAGTATGCTCAGCTGGGCCAACTATGGGGTCCGGAGGACCCTTATATGGACTTAGCAGCGAGTGCGGCGGATGCTGTTGTGCATTTTCGAAGCCATAAGGATCACAAGACGAAAGAGCTGTATTGGTCTCAATTCCATAGTCCGGAGCGTTCACTTCCGCTGACCGATCGTTTGGCCGAGTGGCTTGAGCTAAATAGGTTGTCCGGGCTTGCTATGAAGGATATAGTGACCCATGTCCGGCCGGATAGGCCCGAGCCGAAGAGTTACTTTGGCTTATTGCAGCACTTTCTTGGGGCGGTGCCGCATATCAAGGCGATGAAGCGGTCGGCCTGCATAGAGGGTGCGCGGATGGCACTCGCTCGTGTGAAGACAAATTGGACAGAGATGGATGCCACCGCTGTTGCGACACCGGGTTCGGATGATAACCGGTTACCCGCCGAGCACTATTTTGGCGAAGTGCTGCGTGGTGCTCGTGTAATAGAGTCGCAGTGCTCAAAAAATGTTACGTTCGAATGAACGTTTTTATGATGTAAAACAATATTTAAGATGTAAGCGCCTTTTATACTTGTGCGTTCAAGTAATAGAATATCTCCTATGCGGCCGTTCATGCATACGTGTGTATAACCTGAAAGATGGCAGTCGTCGGCTTCAGCCCCATGCACAAGGTGCGGGGGTGTTCGCAAAAAATAGCGCGTTTTCACACTTAATCCGACGTCTCGGTCCTGTAAAGGAAGTGGTAGCGTAGCAAACGAGGCAACCGGACTATAATGCTTTATCACTTTCACTTAGCCATGGAGTTCGAATGTGGGGCTACGACATAGCCCCTGGGGGCACCGCGCTCTCCGAATTTGGGGCGTGTATGTGCCTGACCGGGAAACGGCCCTTCGTCAAAGCGGAGGAATTCTAAACATTCCCATGGTCGATCGAGTGGTTGACCAGTCTCTCGCTGTATCATGACAGTCAGTTTTCGGCTTTCTCTACTGAGGTGCTCGCCCAGCCGAACTGGGGCACAATCGCAGTAGTTCTCCTGGTGCCGCGTTAGCCGATGATACGGAACGTAAGGCAGCAAAACACAGGAGCTGGGCAAACCCAACATTTGACCAAAGACATGATTCGGAGCTGATGCATATAAGGCCTAACTCGAGACGCCGAACACTCCCGAAGGTGTTCGGTCTTTACAATAGCGGGCAAAACAATGCCCTAAGCCCCTTGTGTCCAGGTACGGGCAAGTTCTTCTGGCGCGGCCGATGCCAAAACGCCAGGCTCCACTCTGGTTATAATGAGAAACCAGGGGATTATAGCAACAAGAGACAGTAAGAAAGGTTTACGTAGGGTCTTAGTCTGAAAAGAGTCCTTGCAACGGGTCCCTACTGCACGTCTGCGCCTGTGTCTCCGTTGTGCCGTATCCTGGACGGGTGTGCACGCTGTTCATCTGTAAAAAGAGAGGAACTTAGTTTGGAAAAGAAATCATGCGAGAAAGTGCATAAAAAATTGAAATGTAGATTAATAAAGCTGAGCCTATGCTAGCTCATTATGGCTTATATGTACAAACCCTTGTGAAGGGGTGTGCGGCTAGGTAGCCCCTAGCTTATTCATTCCGGACTCGTCCAGCCGTGTCCGGGGTCTCAGGCGACCTTTTAATGAAATGATGCCACGTGGACCGGGCATTTTAAGCGTAAGAGACGCGTAATGTGGTATTGCATTGAAGCGGACGAAAGCTTCTCGTCCCAGTGATGCTTGATAGCTACTTTTAAATGGGGCGACATGAAAGGTTGGCTTTTCTCGTCGGAAGTTGTCAGGTGACCCGAACACAACTTCTAGTAATAATGAAACTATGCACCTGGTGTAAGGGCCTGGCGCCACTCCTTTGAAGGAAGTGCGGCTATGCCGAATTGTAGTAGGGTCTATCCCAACTTGCGGATTGTGTCCAGATATAGCAAGTTTAAGTCACTGCCGCCTTCCATCAAAACCTGCGTGAATTGCAGTCCGTCTATTATGGGATCCAGTATCAGGGCATTCTATCCTGCGTTCCGGATACTTCTGGACTAATCCAGATGGTCGAAAGTGATTGGTTTTGACATCCAATCTCGGTGTTCCGCTGGGGTGGACCGTGCGACACTTGTCTTAGCGAGTGCCGTGTTGGTTTTCTGTATTATCACATGAAGTGTGTTTACTGTTTTGACTTCTTGTGGGAAAGTCTTTTGACTTCCGGTGCTCTGCTGGTGGGGTTCGTCATCGTCCTCGCTTGGCGCATCGAGCCCCTTGTGTCCGGCGTTGAGTCTGCCGGACTGTTTAAAAACCCAACAATGTCGGTTGGTATGGTTTGCAGGCCTTCCGGAGGTACTGTGGATTTGACATATCCGATCTAAGATTTTGTTTAAATTTGATAGCTCGGCGCTGTTGTCCTTAAGAGCAGTGTTTTATTGTTTGGCCGCGAGCTTTTGAATCCGGCGTTGACCGCCGTGCCCTTTGGGCTTTTTTCTTTATTCCGGCGCTGATCTTTCCTGCGCCGTGATTTTCCGTTTCCATCTCTGATCTCGGATGTACTCGGGTCGCTGGTGCTGCATCTTGCTAGCTAGCTGTCTTCTCTTGCGCAAAAGCGCGTCATGAGGCTTGTTAGCGCGGCCATTGTTCTTGGCTTCTCTTGGCCGAGGTGTCTGGCGAGCCATTCGTCTCGGACATTGTGTTTAAAAGCTGCTAAGGCTTCCGCGTCCGGACAGTCGACTATTTGGTTCTTTTTGGTAAGGAACCTGTTCCAGAATTTGCGCACTGACTCTCCGGGCTGTTGGGTTATATGACTCAGATCGTCTGCATCCGGAGGGCGGACATAAGTCCCTTGAAAATTTGCTCTAAACGCGTCCTCAAGCTCTTCCCAACTTCCAACAGTGTTTTCTGGGAGGCTTTTGAGCCAATGCCGAGCTGGCCCTTTGAGCTTGAGGGGTAAGTATTTTATGACGTGGAGATCATCTCCTCTGGCCATGTGTATGTGTAGTATGTAATCTTCTATCCAGACTCCGGGGTCTGTTGTGTCGTCGTATGCCTCTATGTTTATGTGTTTGAACCCTGCTGGAAATTCATGATCCAGCACCTCATCGGTAAAACATAGCGGGTGTGCGGCGCCCCTGTATTTGGGTGTGCCGCTGTCTTCGAACACTTGTCGTGTTGTGTTACTTCCTGGGGCCCTCTTTTTTGGCCCGTAGATGGACCTAGTTGGGCCGTCTGTTTTCCCAGGATCATAAGTCGGCTTGTCTGCGGTACCGCTTGTCGCTTTTGGCCTGTCATCTGGATGTCTATCCGGCCAGGCGGCCTCTTTATTTTTTGACTGTGAGGGCTCTATGGCTTCCTCGTTAAATTCTGGCAGCAGCTTGCGCTTCGGGTAGCTCTTTGTTTGATGGCCATTGCCATATTTGTCTGCGGACTTGAGTATTTTGCTCCACTTCATTCTGAGTATGTCTTCCGCTGTTTTGAGCTTCCTTTTTTCCTTCTTCAAACTTCTTGCAGTGGCGACGAGTCTTTTGTGAAGGTTCTTATGCTCCGATGGTGTGTCCGGACTGTTGATTGCTCCGTGGAGGGGTTGATTATCCGGTTCGTCCTGTTCGGATGGTTGCTTGGTTGTATGTTCGTCGTCCGCTAGTTTGCCCTGCTCTATCGCTGGGTCGTTAGGAATGCTGCTTTGATCGAGGCGGGACTTAGGGCGGCGTCTACGTCGCCGTTTTGATTGTTTATCGTTGGGATTATCCTCTGCCGCGTCCCGTTGTTCCTCGGTATCGCTTCCCCTTGGGGTGTCCACCATATGTATGTCATGTGACGAGGTGGCCTTCCAGTGCCCTGTAGGCGCTGGTTCTTGATCGTCTCCGGCATCATTGTCCATACCGTTGATGTCTTCGGAGTCGTAGTTTAGCACGTCGGTTAGATCGTCGATGGTGGCTACGAAGTGAGTGGTGGGTGGGCTCTGAATTTCTTCATTGTCCGCGTCCCGACCATCCTGGCCGTAGTTCGGCCAGGGCTCTCTGGATAGTGAGAGATGCTTCAGCGAATTTAAGATATCCCCGAAGGGTGAGTGCTGAAAGGTGTCCGCAGCGGTGAATTCCATGATCGGCGCCCAATCGGATTTGACTGGCAGGGGCGCAGGAGGTTCGGAGTCCGTCAGAGAGTCCGGCACCTCGGAGTCATGGGCTTTATGCGGGACAAGGTAAGTGTTCGGCTCCATCGCCGTAGAAGTTGCAGCTCCCGAGGCGGTGTCTAGCCATCCGTCCTCGATCTGAGCGATCGACTCCGGACTATGGGTCGGAGCGGATTCGGGTGCGGGCTCCAAGGTGCTGTCCGGCGGCAGAGTTAGGTCGTGCCCATCGTGACAGCGCGGCCTGCTCGGCTGTGGCTCAGATCCATCGAAGATCAAGTCCCCGCGGATATCGGCCGTGAAGTTTAGGCTTCCAAACCTGACCTGACGACCAGGGGCGTAGCTTTCGATCTGCTCCAGATGGCCAAGTGAGTTGGCCCGCAGTGCAAAGCCGCCGAATACGAAGATCTGTCCGGGGAGAAAAGTCTCACCCAGGACTGCGTCGTTGTCGATTGAAGAGTCCATCAAGCCTATCGGTGACGACACAGAGGAACTCTCAATGAAAGCACCAATGTCGGTGTCAAAACCGGTGGATCTCGGGTAGGGGGTCCCGAACTGTGCATCTAGGCGGATGGTAACAGGAGACAGGGGACACGATGTTTTACCCAGGTTCGGGCCCTCTTGATGGAGGTAAAACCCTACGTCCTGCTTGATTGATATTGGTATTGTGGATGTTTACAAGAGTGGATCTACCACGGGATCAAGGAGGCTAAACCCTAGAAGCTAGCCTATGGTATGATTGTAACGGTTGTTGTTGTTGTTGTGTCCTACGGACTAGAGCCATCTGGTTTATATAGACACCGGAGAGGGCTAGGGTTACATAGAGTCGGTTACAATGGTAGGAGATCTACATATCCGTATAGCCAAGCTTGCCTTCCACGCCAAGGAAAGTCCCATCCGGACACAGGGTGAAGTCTTCAATCTTGTATCTTAATAGTCTTGGAGTCCGGTCGATGATGATAGTCCAACCGATGATAGTTCGGCTGATGATGGTAGTCCGGCTATCCGGACACCCCCTAATCCAGGACTCCCTCACCCCCCCTCATCGGGGAGCCGGTGCGCGATGTCGCTGGACAGATATCCGGCGCTGCGCAACTTCTGGATATGCCCCTCCGTAACGGAGGAGGCCATCCACTTGCCTCCCGCTCCGGACATAGTTGGAGAAGGTTGAGGTGAGATGTGCGGACTTGGGTGCTGGAGCTCGAGTTCTCGGAGATGGATAAGCAAAGGAGGAAGAAGGCGTAGGTAAAAGGGTTGGATCTTTATCCCCTTATATGGGTGGACGAAACTATGCGTCCCCACCGGCCTAATAAAACTCGCTTATCTCCCAAGCGCCCAATCAATGGCGCGGTTGGGTTACCCATGTCCGTATTGATGGGAATCCCGGAATAAGGGGAACACGATCTCTGCTTCGACAAGACGTGCGAAGGAAACCGCTTCGCTAAACGCGCTGAGGTGGTACAATAAAAACAATTCGAGTAAAGGCTTGGTAGTGGTGTGATGTCACGCCACAAAATATGTCACTAGATTGAACTTGTGTAAATATTATTCTCTCTATGGTGGTATGTGGAATTTATTTTGCAGAGCCGGACACTATCCTGGTGTTCACAATCTTCTATAAATTATTCGGAGAAGGAACCCGCCTTGCAATGCCGAAGACAATATGCGCGTCGGACTCGTCGTCATTGAAGCCTGGTTCAGGGGCTACTGAGGGAGTCCTGGACTAGGGGGTGTCCGGATAGCCGAACTATCATCATCGGCCGGACTCCAAGACTATGAAGATACAAGATTGAAGACTTCGTCCATGTCCGGATGGGACTTTCCTTGGCGTGGAAGGCAAGCTTGGCAATACGGATATGTAGATCTCCTACCATTGTAACCGACTCTGTGTAACCCTAGCCCTCTCCGGTGTCTATATAAACCGGATGGTTTTAGTCCATAGGACGAACAACAATCATACCATAGGCTAGCTTCTAGGGTTTAGCCTCCTTGATCTCGTGGTAGATCCACTCTTGTAATACCCACATCATCAATATCAATCAAGCAGGACGTAGGGTTTCACCTCCATCAAGAGGGCCCGAACCTGGGTAAAACATCGTGTCCCTTGTCTCTTGTTACCATCCGCCTAGACGCACAGTTCGGGACCCCCTACCCGAGATCCGTCGGTTTTGACACCGACAGAGAGCAACCACCACCCGGTTTTGGATGACCTCCTCGATGCGGAACATCGTTGGAGATCCCCTTGGGAGGTGGTGATAGCCGGACGCGAGGAAGAACTCGGTGAAGTTCCTTGCGGTCCTCAGCCTTGATATCGCCCACACACGTAGTGTGCAATCAACGTACATGCCGGTAGGGTAGAGCCTCTCCGGCACGGTGGGTGGGAAGCAGTAGGTTGGTCCGGTGTACTTCATGGCTGAGGGATGTGCAGATGACGGAGAAGGGGGCGAAGAGCAAGAAGGGAGATGGATGAGGGATGGCAGAGGTAGAGGGTGGCTTAAATAGCCGTAGTGCTACATGTTATTTGGCCGTGTGAATAGTTTGTGGCCATTTTGCATGATAAAAATAAATTGCACGCATGGCCATTTGGCAGAGGCAAAAGAAAAAGAAGTTAATTGCACGCATGGGAATCCGTGGTCATATATATTATATGAACAAAAAGAGACAATTTTTGAATAGTTTGTGGCCATTATGCATGATAAAAATAAATTTGGCCCTTAAAAATTGGTCATTTGCTACGCAATGTCAATTGATTTCAAACGATGCAAAAATACAGAGCCAACATGTTCACAAAAAACAGAGCAAACAATGCAAAAATACAAAGCCAGCACATTCACAAAAAACAGAGCAAACGATGCAAAAATACAGAGCCAACACGTTCACAAAAAACAAAGCAAACAATGCAAAAAAAATGATGCAATTTGATGGCCCAACCAGAGCTTGGTTTCCTTTTGGGCCCAATAACAACGTTTTGTTTTACGGAGTCAGTGGTGAGCGAGCAACTGAGCACAACCAATAGGATCGCCTCTCGTGGATCACCCCACGATCCAACGATGCGGAGCCGTCCTTGTGATCCAACGGCGTGGAGCCTGCACACATCCAGCCCACCTAGTTCCTTCTAGAAGGCCAGATCTGAGCTTGCCGCTTGGCGCGAGGGTATGATTGGACGGCTGACGTTGGGAGCTAGGGTTAGGCGAAACCCCACGGGTTTTAGAGGGGTTTTGAGCTGGTCAACGGGGTTTCGCTGGCTTTGACTGAGCATAACTAATTTAAAAAAAATCAAAAAATATGAAACCTTCGCCATTCGTTGTTTTATAAGACAAACTAATGAGAAAAAATACTAAACTTGGTCTATGGTAATTTTCATGAAAAAACCCTAGCTGACACGATCGAGGTCAAATGAGCAACATTAATTGTATAAAAATCTAAAAAAATATAAAACCTGCACACAATGTTGTCTTATGTGACATGTTACCAACCAAAAATCATAAACTTAGTCTATGGTCATTTTCATGAGAAAACCTTCACACATATGAGCTATCATGTACATGATTTCATAGAGTTCAAGGAGAGGAGGTGGTGTTACCTTCTGTTTTATAAAAAATTAAAAAAAATCAAAAAAATCACTAAAGCTTTATTTTAAAGTGAATAAGAAGGATCTGAAGTTAGTTTTCCATTTTCATATTTCAAAACGTGTTTTTAATAGTTTTATATTAAAGCATATGTTTTCAAAAGAAAATATAAAAATATGAAGATTAATTCAAAAAATAGTGAGACTTCGAATCTACACTATGGAAAGTGAATATGTGTTAATAAAAAAACATTTGGCTCATTTAGAGTAGGTTAAAAAAAACTTGATTACAAATGGGTTGTTTACCCTAGCCTGGGAGCTCATTTGGAGCACATTTTCTCAAATTCAAATTTATTTGACCTCCTCTAAATCACTTCAAATTTTGCACACATGATCTCCTACACAAACATAGATAGTTTGCCAAGGTTTTAGTTGTTTTTGAATTTTCTTGAATTTGTACTGTCCAGGTTTGCCAAGGTTTACATGATCTCATTTGGAGCATGCATTTGATTTCCTACACAACATGTGTGATCATTGTAGCACCTAAGATCTTAGTTCACAACATCTAAACATAACTAACCATAGATTCAGGACAGACAAATATACCACATGCAAATTTAAGGACAGACAAATATAGATAGCATGACCAGATTACTAGCATAACCAAATTCAGTTCAACAAACCATAACCAACGACATTCAGTTCAACAAACCAAAAGTAACAAACAGTTCAACAAACCAAATTAAAACTAACACAACATCACATCACGCCAGAGTCAGGGCCTTCGCGAGGGCGGTATGCTTCCCCCTGATCATGTAGTCCTCCCCGCGAAGCGCCACATCCTCAGCATGAGATAGAAGGTGATCGAAGCGGTTGGCTTTGTCTTGGTGGTGCAGTAGGGGCAGTGCCACTTCTTGAACTTGCGGTTGTAGAAGGAACCAACTCCCCTGGCCTTGATATTCTCCACCTCCTTGGCTATGAAGGACGCGACGTTGCCCTTGTACACATCATCTCCAAAATCATACTGCACACATGAATGAATTGCATTAGATTCATATACACCATGTCAAAGGAACTAAATGAACAAGGGATATGCTTACCTCATATTCAGAATCGTCACTAAACTCCCCCTCGTATGGGTCGTAGTCGGCTAGCTTCCTCTTCCTCCCCCCCCAAACCATCATCCTCCTGAATATACAATTACATCCATCACTAGTAGCCAATTGAAAATTTAGATATGCACACATGACACATTGATCATAGGGCTAATATACTCCCAATATCAGAAATGTTTTAGAAGTGGGGTTTTTTATTTCTGTGCCCCTTAGCTCTATGCATTCAAAAATCACATCCATCACTAGTATATCAATGTATTAGATTTGTACACACATTGATCAAAAACCCCAATATGACATTCAAATAACACATTGATCATTGGTCATGCACACACATTGAAGAACAGAGCTAATATATCAAATTTATATACTAATGAATTAAAAAACCCCAATATGACAAATTTAAACACATTGAGTCAAAATTATAACTTCTTAATCAATGGATTCCATTTGGGCATATGACATTCAAAACCCCAATCTGAGTAGCATTCAAAAACATCTAGCATTAAAAACCCCAATCTGTGAGCACTAAAAACAAATCTAATAAGCATCATAGCATTAAAAACCCCAATTTGTTCACAACATCCAGCATTTTTGCAATGAATTTATCCAAATCTAAAAACAAATCTAAACCCCAATCATTGCAGCACCTAAAATCATAGTTCACAACATAGCATTTTTGCAACGAATTTATCCAACAAACCCTAGTCCAAAAACCCTCGTCCCCCCAACCCATACCTTACAGAAAACCCCCGCCCATCCGTCAAACCAACTACTCTAACCATCTGAACTACCGTATGAATCACAATCTAACCAATGCAACTAGGGGGCAATTAACTCTACAAGCTAAGCAAGTGCAAATACCTGCTCCTCCACAGCAGGTGGCGCAACGAGGGCATCTGGATTGACTGTGTCGCTCGACGCCTTCACCATCTGCAGCGATGAGGCGGAGCCCGCCACATCCGCAGTGGTTGTGAGTTTCCCCGCACCGCCGACATCTGTGGTTGCCGCGCTTGGACCCTGCAGCTCCACCACATCTCCGGCCGCTGCGCCGGTGTCGCCACGAGCATTGGTCATCTTACAGATGGAGGCGATGAAGGTGAGGAAGAGGATGCAGTGGGGGAGAGCGAGACGGTGCAGTGGAGGCAGTGGAGGAGAGCGAGACGACGCCGGTGGGGGAGAGGAAGATGATGCGGCGGGGAGGGGATTTGGGGGTAAATGGTAGGGGCGATGGAGGTGGTTGCCCTCTTTATATGATGGGACGTTTAGGGCATATCCATGGACACGTGCTACCCCATGACCGGGGTCTCGCATGCGCCCACGTATACGCGGCCCCACTCGTCAGCTAACGGTCAAAGGCATTGACCCGAGGGCAATGTCCGTTATAACCTGTTTTGAGGGTTTCGGGCAAGGGAGTGGGCAAAAGTGAGCAAAAGTTAATAGAGTGGGGATGAATGAGTAGAGCTAAGGAACCAGGGGCACAGAAATAAAAATCCCTAAATTTTTTTGAGGGGCACAGTAAATCACCCCCCTTCCCGACCCGTGAAAACACAAGTCCCCCTCCCC
>NC_041393.1:113457774-113462444 GCF_002162155.2 Triticum dicoccoides | reverse complement strand
GGTGCCCTGTATACTGCAAAAGCAGTTGGTAGGAAAGACATTTTAGCCCGCGCGCGTCCCCCTCCTTCCGCAGCCACCCGCCGCCATTGTCGCCCGCCCACCGCCACCCCAGATCCGCCGCACCTAGCAGCCCCCGGGGTCCCCGCCGCCCCATATTCGCCGCGCCCAGCCGCCCCCGGGGTCACCGCACCCCCGATCGCCCGTCGTCTGGCCCAAGTCGCCACCCGCCCCGGATCCACCGGTGAGTCCTTTTCTGCCCTTCAAGTTTGATTTAGCTAAGGACTTCCATTCATGTGAGCTCTGTTTTGATTTGTAGATGGATTTGAGCCCTTGCAAGGAATTTTTGCTTGAGGATTCATCCTCGTCCGACGACTCGGACATAGAGACGCTGCTCAAGAACTACCGGCAGCAGATGGTGGTGGCGGTCCTCTCCGTGAAGGAGCTCGAGGATACGAACAGAAAGAGACGGCGAGGATCGACTGTCAACCGTCTTTGCATCCCTTGCAACCGCCATCTCGGGAACGAGATGCTCATGCAAGATTACTTCGCGGCGTCACCTACGTATCCGCCGTAACTCTTTCGGAGAAGGTATTGAATGCGATGATCCCTCTTCGTAAAAATAGTACAAGCTTGCGACGCTAATTCTCGGGTTTTTACTCAAAGGAGAAACGCCGCGGGGTTGAAGGTTTTAGTGCATATAAAAAAATCTCGGCAACTATGCAAGTGATTGCATATGGCATTCCAGCTAACTATGTCGACGAGTATCTTTGCATTGGTGGTAGCCGTGTGAAGCCATCTAGAGACCCTCACCGCATACAAGCATTCCTTCAGACATACTAGGAAATTGAAGACTCAAACACGCACCGCCAGCTTCAGGACGGTCTCATTGCGCACCTTTGGCAAAGGCATGGACAGTAGTAAAACCTACCATTTTTAAATTCATTTAATTTAATTCATGTGTGATTTGTATCATTGTTGTATTCAGGCTAATTCTTGTATTGAATTACATGTTTAATTCTTAGATTTGAATCATTATTGTAATTTGGATGACTGTTGTATTGTAATATTCAAATTTTAATTTAGGTTTTATTTGTCAAAATCATGGTCAATTGCTTTGTGTGGTTTTAGGATTTGAGGGCCGAAATCGGTTGCGGCGAAACAGAGCTCGCAGACCTGAGCGGTAAAAGAGAATATCCGGGGTTTTGCGGGCTCTATTCCATCGCAACTGATTTTGGCCTTTAAACCGTGGTTTTCTCGGCCCTTATCCGGGGTTTGTGGGTTGCGGCTTTAAGGGATCGGCTAGAGATGCTCTAGCCCTTGCTAGTTCGCTTGCTCACTGGTAGCATTCTCTGTGTTTTGCTTTTTCTTTTTATCGGTTTCATTTTCCTCTCTCCAATTTTTTGTTTCTTCATGAGTTTCTTCTTTTTTCTTTTTACACAGGTCTTTTTTTCTCTCCATTTTCATTGGTGTTTTCTTTTCTAGTCTATCCTATTTATTTATCGGGTTAATCATTTTTCATCATTTCTATCACTATTTTTATTCTTTTGCGTTGGTTTTCTTCGGCCTTTTTTGTATGTCTTGTTATTCTTTTTGGGTTTTTATTGGGTTTCTTTGTTGATTTTAATCTGTTTCTTTTTGTTCAACACATGCCAATTCTTTAGGTGCACATTCTACATTTTTCATAAACATCAGTAATTGTTATATATATATTTTTTTAGAGAAGGAGGATGACCCCGGGCCTCCGCATCTGAATGATGCATGCAACCACTTTATTAATTATTCACATAAAACCTTACAAAGTCATACAACAGTAAGTCGAAGCCACCATCTAGGCAACTAAAGTGTCGCTACTCCTATCAAAATGATGAAGGGATGCTGATCGTCTAGGCCAAATACCAAACAGACCTGGCAGCTATACCTAACATCTAAGACCTGAGGTCCCAACCAGGACACCTGCCAGGTATGGGCACCCACCAGTCCGGCGTGCTCCTCAACCAGGACGCCTGCTGGGTATGAGGCCGTCGCAGCCACCTGCCACCAATCCATCTTCAGAGATGTACTGCTGCATGAACCTTGCCCGGTCTAGCTGCCGCCGACGCCACCACTACCCCAAACGGCGTCGACCTCCTGCGCGAGTCCATCATCGCACATCAGACACCTAATCTCCAGAGCGCCATGCCATCGAGATCCGACACCATCAATGTGTGTGATGAAGCACCGCTCCTCCTCTTGTCACCTCCAGCCATCACTTGCTCCAAAATGATGCCCCCATGAGGGAAAGCGCTACTAAGAACGCCATCATCGTCCGATCCGGGAGACCCAGATCTAGGGTTTCCCCCGGACCATCCCGAGCCTGATGAAGCAAACTGCAACGACGATGCCTCGACAAGGGAACGGCATCTAAGACGCCGCCATCATCCGCCATGACCATAGTCGGCGCGATTTTCATCGGCAGTCGCTCCGCCAGACGGGCGCCGCCAGCGTTACTTATCCCTTCAACCGGAGTAAGCTCCAAAACGATGCCCTGAAGAAGGGTTACAACACAAAAGTACCGCCATCGCTCGATCCCAAGGAGATCTAGGGTTTCCCCTGGAGTTGCATGTGCTGTCAAGGACCAGACAAGGGAAGAATCTCTGCGGATCCGCTCAGCTGCCGACAAGCCGCACCGACCACCGCGCCGACGGCAATCCAATGACCAAGGGCCACGCCAGGACCCAGATCCGGCCATGCCGCCGCGAACCCATCTAGTCGTGCCGCCGTCGTCCCTGGCGACCGCGACGCACCAGACCATGAAGCCGCCTGGCGCGGGGGAAGAGAACCGCCGAAGCGCCACCACCACCCGCCGTGGCGTCCGGCCCGGCGCCATGCTCCGTCCCGGGGGCGCCGGCCCGCGCCAGCCCCACACGAGCGGGATGACCATGAGTCCCCGCCGCCGCCTGCAACGGCAAGGCTTCGCCTGGTCGTGCCCTTGGGCGGCGGCGAGGGAGGAGGAAGAGGAGAGGTGGAGTCCGGCGGTGATGGGATCTGGGAGCCTCCCGGCCGCCACGCGGGGGGCGACGCGGGGGCACGCGTGGGATACATGGTTAACTGTTTTGAAAAAATGCATGATTACCATTTTTTTAAACAATTTTGAAGTCTAAATTTTTTCAAACAAGTTGTAAATTTTTGGTATATATCTTATACATTTTTAACATGTCGCAAACATGTGATTAAATGTTTTTTAATACAATGTCAACATTTTTCGATACACACTAATATTTTTTTAAATGGTTGTAAAACTTTTTGACATAAAAAGTAACATCTCCTGTATACACCAACAACAGTTTTTTATACATGTTTAACTTCTTTTAAATACATAATCAATAATTTTTTTCAAAAAACATTGTATTTGTTTTCTATATATTATTTGTATACTTGGCAGGCATTTTTTCTATACACTTTTGAAAAAAATTCAAATGCTTGATTAATATTTTCATTCAAATAGTTGGTTAACATTTTCAAATGCTTGATTAACATTTTTTAAATACATGATCACCTTTTTCAGACAAATTGTATATTTTCTGTATCCATGAGAAACAATTTCCATAGATATCTTTATTATTTTTAAATTATTTTGTTTCTTCATGGTTTTTCTTATTTTATTTTCTTTGTTTTTACACCTGTTTCCTTTTTATTTTCCCCATTTTTGTTGTTTTTTCTTTTCTATCCCATTTTCTTTATTTTTCTTCATTTTACTTGTTTTAATGTTGATTTACATGGATTTACTTCATTTTTGCTTTATTTACCTCTCACTTTTCACCGAGTTCATTCTTTTGCATTGGTTTTCTTTGTTTTTTTTTCTGTTCTGGTTTTATTGGGTTTCTTTGTTTCTTTGTCAATTTTTACAACTTTCCTTTTTATTCAGCACATGTCAACATTGTTGGTACACATTCTACATTTTTTCGTCATCAGACACATACTATATACATGTTTAATATTTTTTATGTAACCGATTAACATTTTTTGAAAGCTATTTTTATGTCTATTTTTCATACATATAGTATATTTTTGGTATATATGTAATAAATTTTTATATACACACTTTTAGCATGTTTCAGATACAAGATTGACATTTCTGGAAAACATGATCAATAATTTTCAATACACAAAGGATTTTCTTTTGATGACCATGAACATTTTCTGATACGCAATGTACATTTTCTGTATACACCCGCAACATTTTTTATACATGTTTCACTTTTTAATACATAATCCATATGTTTTTTCCATACACATTGTATATTTTTTTACATAGTTTTTCTATGCATGACAAACATTTTTTCCATACACATTCAAACAAAATAAAATGCTTGATTAAAATTTTCTAATACCAGAGTAACATTTTATAAATAAATCAGCACTTTTTTTCATACAAATTGATATTTTCCAATGCTTTTTTATTCATTGATTTATTTAGTTTTTTCTTTGTTATTACACTTTTTTTGTTTTATTTCTTTCTTCATTTTCATTGTTTTTTTTCTTTTTCAATCTTTTTTCTTTAATTTGTCATTTCTTTGTTGATTTTCTTTGATTTTTTTAATTTTTATTTGTCTCTGTCTTGGTTTTCACTGTTTTCATTCTTTTGCATTGCTTTTCTTCGGTTTTAATTTTCCCTTTTTATTTTTTTTATT
>NC_041393.1:113435759-113457282 GCF_002162155.2 Triticum dicoccoides | reverse complement strand
CATAACAAGTTTTTCAATACAGATTCTACATTTTTCGTATACACCAGAAACATATTTTATATACATGCTTACATTTTTTAAATACATGATAAAAAGTTTTTGAAAACTATTTTTATGTCTAATTTTTTTCAATATCGTTGTACAACTTCAGTATATATCTAATACTTTTTTTATATACACCTTTAACCATTTTCAAATACAAGGTTAACATTTTTGAAAAACATGGTTTAAAAATTTCAATAGACGGTGAGTATATTTTTTAGTGGCAATAAGCATTTTTCACAGATAATGTACATTTTTTTGATACAACTGGATAAATTTTAAATACATAATCAACATTTTTTCATACAGATTCTATTTGTTTTGTATATTGTTTTCACATACATGATCGACATATTTTCTATACTTGATGAACTCTTTTCATATACTTGATGAAGATTTTTTTAATACATGATCAACTTTTTCCGTACAAATTATAGTTTTTTTATACATGAGAAACATTTTCTGTATACACATTTCACGTTTTTCAAATGCTTGGTTACCGTTTTCTCTATTTAGAAAATTTTGTAGTTCACCCGCAAAAAGATATTGAACTTTAAATAAAAATAAAAACCTGAAATAACATAGGAAAAAAAATGGAGGCAGTGGCTTGTGGCCTCCCGCGCGTTAGGCCGGCCTATTTAGGGACGCGCGTGAAGCGAGAGCTGGGCGCGTCTGTTTCACGGAACATTGTTGTATTTGTCTCAAAAAACAAAGGGACATTGCTGTCTGTCTTTTTTCTGGGTTGTTGGCTTTTCTCGCTGGTGTTACAGGCTCGTTTTCATGTTTTTTCTTTCCTTTATTTGAAACTAGCACATATGCCGGTGCGTTGCAACGGGAGAAACAACAGAATTGTATCCAAGTTTTGTGATGATTGTATCCGCAAAACACGTTCAGTTAATTCAAACTTTGATCTTAACCAAGATCCATGAGAACATCAATAAAACATTTTTAGTGTGGTACTAATGATACACATCTAATTAATTGTTCCTGTCTTGTCAAGCATCTCATCAAAATCAAAAAAAAATTCCTCGCAAAAAAATCTTTTAAACTTTGTAATCATTTATTAACAAAAAACATAATATTTTCTTTACCATCACAACAACTATTTGTTCCAACCTTAGTCCTTGTTGTGTGCCTCAACTTACCTGAAAAAAAAAACAACAAACAGAATTCAGCACATACATCAGCCACGTACAAGCAAAACACATGTGCGCATACATCAGCCACATACATATGCATCTCTGCTTCTCCAATCCAGCAGGCTTCACACAAAGCAACACCAGTACCGCATAAGGCGCATCACATATGCAACTCCGATTCAGTATTCAGTTATTCACCACTGTGTGGATTCTGCAGCAAGCTAGACGGGATGGGGAGTGCTGTTTGGAGGCAGCCCCATGTATCTATGGAGGTAATTTATATTTTGGGAGACAACGCCAAGTAGTTGACGCCGTTGTCTGGGTGGACGTCGAAGCCATGGAGAGGAGCAGCACATGGGTGACAGCTTAGGAGACGGCTCGATGGACAGGCTAGCAGCACCCGGCCACCTAGGCAGTCACCGACCTCGCTGCTGATTCTAGCTGTCGCTTGTGGGATAAGGTCGAGCCCACGCCACCCCACCGCCTCACCCTGCACCACTCCCTCCGCCGCTCCGCCCGTTGTGCGGCCCGACCTCCTGACCGACCAGTCGCGGGGGTCTCCAACTCATGCAGGAGTAGCCCAGTAGGGCTCTCGCTTGCCTCTCATCGGTGTTGCCCAAGACGCCGTTGGGATGAGCGAAGAGAGAGCTCCCGTCACCCAGCCGCTAGGATGCGCTGGAGGAGAGCGTGATCCCGTCTGCTAGCCGGTACGCATCATTGCAGGGTCGCCTAGGACCGGGGGCATAGGAACGACCACCGAGCGTGCAGGAAATCAATGGGACCTCGAGGGGATTAACCGATTATTTTCCTTTATTTATAACTTCTGGTACTCATATAACTGGTTTCAGATAGGTAAAACGTTTGGGCGCGGTGCGCCGGCCGAACTTTCGGCCGGTTCGCACGCCACGCAGGCAAACGCGCCCGTGCAGCGGCCTCGTGCAACCCCGCCTCCTTTCTTATGCGTCTCCACCCCTACCTTCAGCTTACGTGCGCGCACCGTCCCCTCCTCCGAGCCGTGACTGGGCCTCCACGAACTCCATCGTCGGCAGCGAGGCGCTCCCTCGCCGGCCGCCATGGCTGCCTGCTGCCGTGGCCAGATCCATCCCCTACCTACAGCCTTCAAGCGCGCACATCCCCTCCCCTCCTTCTCTTCCCGGACAGCGACTGGGCCACCACAAGCTCCATCGCCGGCGGCCAGGCGCTCCCTCGGCGCCCGCCATAGCTGTCTGCCCGCCATGCCCGGATCCACCTGCGTATAGAAGTGTTGCAACCGTCACCTAAAAAAGCTTCAACGGCCATTCAAAAAAGCTTCAACCATAGATATAGAAAGCTTCAACGGCACTGCACAACAAGGGGAAGCTGCAACCATAGTTGAATTTTGCTACTACCGGCGAAGCTTTTTCCTACATCCATCAGGCGGAGCTCGGACCTCGCGACGACAACAACGATATTTTGCTGCAACCGTAGCAGGATTTTGCTACTACGTTGTTTTTTTTTGCTACATCGATGTAAGGCGGAGCTGCGACCTCGTGAAGGCGGCGACGGCGTTTTTGCTGCATCCGTAGCTTGATTTTGCTACGGCCGCTGAAGATTTTTGCTACATCCAGCGAAAACGGCGAGCTACAACCAGTGAAAACGACGAAAACGACGACGTTCTTTTTTGCTGCAACCGTGTCTCCATTTTGCTACGATAAACAATGAAAAATGCTACAACGGGCAATTCTATTTGCTGGAACCCGTCAATCGCCAACGAGGTGGAGCTGCATCCATGGCGCGCGCGGGCGGCGAAGGCGGGATCCATCCATGGCGAGCGTGGGCGGCGAAGCTGCATCCATGGCAAGCGCCGAGAGGCGGAGCTGCATCCATGGGTGAGCGCAAATCTCTGATGAGGGCGGGCGGCGGAGCTGCATCCATGGCGAGCGCGGATCTGGGGCAAGCGCGGACGGCCGGCGAGGGCGCTCACCGGCGACGAGGAACGCCGCGGTGGTGCTTCAAACTCGGCTGTTTTCTCGCGAGGATATGGCGTGGTGTCGCCGATGATCGGGCAGTTGCAATCTTTTTTTAGAAAATTGACTTAGGAAGAAGACAAAGCGAGGAACAGATCCGACGGTCTAATCGCTGTATCGGACGGCCAGGGCTGGACCGGCCCAACTGTTGGGCCGGTGCGTCGGCGCCTAGCGTCGCCCTTTCAGATATGTATACGGCATCCGTTTTTCAGCAGGAGTAGGATTCTACATGGACACTCATGGACGAACAGATTGGGAGGCTACGTATACAAAGCATAAACCAGTTGCGCAACGTGAAAACCAGGCCCAACATGGCCCAGTATGAGACATACGATTGTATCAGAAAAAACCATACGAAGGCAACACAATAACATATTAAAACGGAGTAAAATCAGCGACCAAACCAAGAATACCTATTCCATTTAATAGTAAGTATAGGTATAAAAGAAGAGATGGACGCACATTGATATAGGGACGCACTGGTGAGGAACCGATCTCACGACCTCATGCTACTGAAAACTCTCACTGCTAAGCACTAGGACTGATCCTTGTGATTGATGGAATGCTTGAAATGTTTAAAAACACAATGCAAAGTCGAGTATTGATAACATTTTTGAAAACTTTGGATATATTTCTTGAAAAATGTGAACAATTTCGAAAACCCAAATATTTCTAAAACAAAAAACCATTTTAAAAACTCCAAGCTTTTCTGAGAAACATGAAAAAAAAACCTGGACCATGAATAAAGTTTTGACAACATGAACAATTTTTGAAACACAAACTTTTTTTAAAAAAAAGGAGATTTTGTTTGAAAACATGAATAGAATTTCAAAATTCTAAATGTTTTTTTTGAGAATGTGAACAGTTGTTGAAAAACATGGACAAAAATATGGAATTTGACACAATTTTTAAATTTGAACTTTTTGAAAATTTGAACTTATAAAAAAAGAAACAGAAAAATGAGAGAAAAGGAATACAAAAAGAAACAGAAAAAGAGAGGAAATAAAAATAAAAAACACCAGGTGACCTCGCACGTAGGACAAGTTGCCCGACCCATCACTAGATCGCTCACATCCTTTTTTTTAAGGGTTACTAGAGATTTTATTCAAAGAGCAAAGTGTCTGGTATACAAATGATGTCACACACTACCCCTAGCAACAAAGAAGTTTTAGCTAAATCAAAGAGTCAAAGAGTCACGATTCGAATTTGATTTACAGGCTTTCGAATTGAATTTCTACATCGAATTCAAGAGTCAAAGAAGCTTTAGCTAAATCACAGGCTTTCGAATTTGATTCACGATTCTCAAACTGAAAGCAAACTTCATCAAATTCCTTCATCGGTGATGTATTCCATTGAGAAGCAGCATGCAGACCGAGCCCACACCTTTTTTGATGCTTGTAGCACCCTTAAGGCTGTCCTAAGCAGTCACCACTTTGCATAAAGTTGACGTCTTCGGTAAGAGCTAGGGCCTTATTGCATGCTTGCGCCTCCAAAGTTGGAGGATCGAGTAGTTTGTTGAACGTAATAATGGAGGCCCCCAAGAAACATCCAACCCTATCTCTACAAACTGCTGCCACGGTACCTATATTGCCTTGGTGAGAAAAGCCTCCATCACTGATCGCTCGCTTCCTGTACCGCTCATTCACACGTTCTAAAATGTGGGCTTTTTTCGACAGTTTCCTTTAGATTTTTTTATATCGACAAATATACGCCCGAAAATATTCAAAATTAGAAAATCGTTCATGAATTCACAAAACAATCATTCAACAGCAAATATGCATGAATTCAACAAAATGTTTGTGAACTTGAAAATAGTCCATGAATTCAAAAACAAGTTCGTGAATCTCAAAAGATTCATGAATTCATAAAATGATCATGGTTATAAAATTATGTAAAAAATGTCCATGAATTTGATTTTTTTCTCAAATTTGTAATTTCTAACAATTGTAGAAATAGAGAATTTTTTTCTAAAATACATACTGAGCCAATTATTAATACACGATGAAATTTTATTTATATCCAATGATTTTTGTTAGTATACAGTAAACTTTTATCAAAATACACACCAGAACAATTAATTAATATATGATGCACATTTATTTACAAACGATGTACTTTTTCAGACGTACGGTGAACAGATTTTAGTAACAGACTTCTTTTTTTTTTTCATACGGTCAACCTTTTTTCGAAATACACACTGAACAATATAGTTCACGATTTCAAAAAATAATCAAAAATTCAAATATTGTTGATGAACTCAAAAACACTAGAATTTTTAAATGGTCATATTTTTACTGATGCAATAAATAGTTCATGAATTTAAGATTGTTTGAAAAATTGAAATAAAATCATGAATCCAATTTTTTTCATGAATTCAAATGAACTATTAGTGAAAATAAAAAAAATCCCTAAAACTACAGAAAAACAAAACCAATGAAAACATAAAAGGAGACAAAAACAGAAAGCAAAATCGGAAAGTAGTGGAAAAGCACAAAAAAAAAGAGAAACAAAAGGAAACCGGGAAAACACAAAGAAACACTAAAGCAGCAAGAAAAAGCATAAAATCCGTTAGAAACGAATGAATTTTTTCACATATTAAAATAAATGTGCGTGAATTTATAAATGTTCATGTGTTCTTAGAAAGTTCACAAATTCTAGTTAAATGTTTATAAATTAAAACAAAGTCCAGAATTTCACTTGTTCCCTGATTTCGAAAACGTTTATATATTATAAAACAATTTGATGAAAGAAGAAAAAAAACGAAAAGAATAAAAAAGCAAAAACAGAAAATAAAACCCATTCAAAACTAGGGAACCCTGGGAAAAAAGAACAACCAGGCAGAAAGCCGGTTTTGAAGCTTCCCAAAACGGCCTGGAAGCTGCTCAATACAGGCCTGGGAATTTCGGAGTTTCGGAGGTTCCTTCATAAACTGAATGCTCAAGAAAAGTAGGAGGAATTCTCTTTATGTTGCTTACTGCGAGAAAGTGTTGCAGAAACGCACAGGGCAAAGGGGAGCGAACGTCATGGGCCAGACCATTTTCAGCAGAGAATGCTACAGAACCTGGTTTTGGTAATTTCTAAAAAGTTCCTTGCTCTGTTTTTACTGGGATCTTTTCGATTTTATAGTCTTTTTTGCTGTTTCTCTTTTGTTTTATTTATTTTACTTTTTGTTTTATTTTTAGTTTTCAACTTTAGATTTATTTTCGAAAAATGTTCTTAAAAAATCAAAATTCAAAAAAGTTTGAGAATTTTAAATTTTATTTTAAAAAAAAATTTTATTAGCTATTTTTTAGAAAATATTGTTTTCATTTTTTTTGACAAATTCGATATGTGCTTGGGAATTTTAGAAAACATTTTTACTTTTTTGTTCAGTAATTCAAAAATTATTTTGGAATGTCGAAAAATATTTGTGGTTACATAAATTGTTTGGGTTTTTCAAAAATCCTTTGTGTTTTCAAAAATTTATTCATAAATTTAGAAAATGTTCACAATTTTCAAAAAATGTCTGGAATTTCAAAAAATGGTTCTCCTTTGTCAAAACAATTGCTAGATTAATTCATTCCGATCGCTAGTGGTTCCAAGTTGGATATTTCAAAGGCCTATGATCACGTTGACTGGATTTATTTTTCGAAAAGGCTCTTCTCTGTTTCTATTATGACGGAGTGTTTTACCTTTGTGAACTACTCATCGAAATTTCATGGGAAGCTTTTAGATCAATTTTCTCCCGGGACCTCATCAAGATGATCCATTCTCTTCTTTCTTGTTCTTATTTATGGCTAACGCACTTTTTGCTTTGTTGAACAAGTCAATGTTGGACAATGTTCTTGAACATGTGGTCATTTGTTGGAATGCTCCAGCTCACTTCTCCTGTGTAACATCCTAATTTTCAATTTGGATGTTATACATAGATCATCATATGCATATCATTTTTTTCTATTTTGCATTTTCTTGTGATCCTAGAAATCTTAAGAAACTCAAGGACCCAAGGAGAGAGTTGGAGGTTTCACAAAATTTTCATGTTTGAATGTGGTTCAAATTTGAAAAGACGATCAATTTGATTTTAATATTTTCTCTCCAATTATTTCCCACAATAGATAAAATGACTTCCTCAAAATCTAGGAGAAATATTAGAGAAGAAATTTTAAAATTAAATTATTATTTTATTTATATTTTATTTGGCTTAGGGAAAAACATGCATTTTAGTCCAAAAAAAGTTCATCTTATCCTAAATATTAGGTTTGGATAGTGAAAATTGTTTCTGAAATTTTTAAAATTAATTTTAGATTTTATTAGGATTTTTTTCTTTGCGGCGAAATTATTTAAAAATAGTACTTCCAAACCGAACTGGGCCAAAGGCCCAGCCGGCCCAGCTCACGGGCGCCACCGCCTCTGCCGCCCGTGCGCGCGCCGGACTCCGACGAGGAGGAGTCCGGGTCGGACCCGCCCCGTCGCCCCCTGCCCAAGTAAGGCCCTGGACCCCCTTTATAAGGCCACCGCCGCCACCCCTCCTCTCCTCATCGCCCGCGCTGCCGCACCGCCGCCCGTGCCCGACACGAGCGCCGCCACCGCCCTAGTTCACCATCGCCGCCTGCTGCTGCTTCGCTGCGCGCCACCGCATCGCCTCGCTGCCGCCGCCCGACGCCGTCGCCCGCCGGATCCCGCTGACCGGTCAACTCCGGTGAACCGGTAAAAACCACCTCGATTTTTTTTGGTTTTATTCGGTATAGGTTTAGATCGGTTTTTCGTTTTTGTTTTAGTTTAATTAATAAACGTTCACTGGTTAGATCGTTTTTAACAAACGGTTTCATTTGTTTAGTTCTGTTAGCGAATGTTCGTTCCGTAGATTTTTCTTTTTCGTTTTATTTTCGGCCAGGGACCTATTCACGAATAAGTTTTATCGTGATTTAGCCCCTGATCTTAAAACTAGCGTAACTTTTTGCCCGTTTATCCAAATTAGATGAAACCAATGTCTAAATCTTCGTAACGATCTCTTCTTTCCAGTTAACCAACTTGCACATGATTTTGACAAATTAGAAATTGAGTTTAGTTCAGATTAGTAAATGATCTCGTTTCGTTTGTATCTTGAGTTTCGTAACTCCGTTTGAGTTGTTTCTTTTTGCAAATCGTAGCTAATCACATGTACCTACTGCTAAGATCTAATCCACATGAAAATAATGTTGTTAGGTTTTGTTTTATGTTTAGTTTAGTCGTTTGATTGTTTTAAGTTTGATTTGGATCTTTTCTCGATTTCGCTGTTTTTTGTTTGAGTGATTGCTTATGTATGCTACTGTTTGTCTAAGCTAGATTACCCAGAGTGTGAAGCTTGTTACTGCGAATCTCTAGAGTTTGCAGATTGTTAGCAAGGCAAGTTACACCTTGATCATACTCTTCTATACCCAGTTTTTACTATGCATTAGTATTGTCCTTCAAATATTTGCATGAGTAGGATTGGGAACATGTGGTTTGGTTGTAGTACTCGAGGTAGGAACCTAATACCTTTTGATCACCTCGGGAATATACGTTATGCTCTATTATTGCTTAGCCATGCTCGTAGACGAGGATTGGATCGTGATTCACATGGAAGTTATGAGAGTTATTAATTTTGGATAACATTAAGGTGGCAACTTTAATACACATCTGGGTGGATTGGTTGGGGCACCTGGAGAATCCAGTGATTGTCCATTAGGGAAATCTCGGAGTCCCCGTGTGATTTTTCCTCGGTTCGTCACCCAGGCTCAAAGGGATCATATGATATTTCATGCCTGAAACTTCTGTGTGCATCCACAAGTCATTATGGGCTCTGGCATAGTTGAGTAAGTTGTATGAGCTCTTGAAAAGGTGGACTAGCAGATGTAGGGGAAAGTAGGTGTACCGGTCTGCCCGGAGTAGAGAGTTAATGCTTCAGAAAGACTATGTATCGATATTCTGATCATGGATGCGGTCAAGTCTTGTGGGGAAAAGTGCGCAACCTCTGCAGAGTGTATAAACTAATCATGGTTAGCCGTGTCCCCGGTTATGGACATCTTGAGTATCTGGAATTGGATGTTATTGTTGATCTCATCATTCTTAATTAATTGAATTGTGTTTAATGATGATACTTGTTTAATTGGGATTTGAGTTGGAGGAACCTTCTCAAATATTGGTTCAACTTGGGAGTAGTTTAAATAAATTTATTCCTTTGTTGTAGGGAAAAACTAGCTTTATGAAAAATCATAAACTTAGAGCCTCCACCAGCCAAATATTGCATGTAGATATAGTTCTTGCATTCATTGCTTTATAGTGTAAGTCTGCGAGCATATTCAATGTGCTGACCTACACGGCTGCAACGTCTCATGTTGCAGACTACTCAGACGACGAATAAGGTGCGATAGGTTGATGTCATGCACTCAGCTATGCCACTGGAGTTGATGGACTCATTTACCTTTGAAGCTTCCGCAGTTATTTAGTTTAGATGGCCTTCAGCCATATTATTTTTGTGTAATCATACTCTTTATGAGGACTCGATGTAATAAGTGTGTGTGATTGAACTCTGTTATAATTCCTCGAGTACTGTGTGTGTCAGCATTACTGATCAAGGGATGACACTTAAGCACAGAGACTTCGGTCCATTGAGATCGTGGTCGCTACAACATGGTATCAAAGCATATGCTGACTATAGGACGCGACCACTAGAATAAGCCACCTGATTTCTCTTCTCTGCTCATTTCTAATTCTCCTCTATTTCTACTCTATAGATGGCGGACCCCAGGAACAAGTTCACTCAGCCGGATGACGACACCCCTTTCGGACGACACTTGAAGGAAGTCACTAAGTACTTGAACATCGGACTACCAAGCTTCACTGGGACTTTCTCTGCAAATTTACCGGAAGAGGAGCACTGGAAGATCAAAGTCTGGGTACCTGGGAGGACATTTGCGCCAACAACGGAGCCTATTGATTTCTACCTGGATGCACCAAGCTGGAGTTTGGGAAAGAGCATGGCAGCCCACATCACTTTTGGACGCATATGTGAAGTGTATCACAAGGAGCTTGAAAACACCATCTACCAAATATGTGGCCGCCGAGACGAAGAATGGGAGATGATTCATACCAGGAAGGATGGATCAATTGCAGCTTACATTCAGGAGATGGGTGGTCATATTCGCCAATAAGAGAATCAACTATGCTTCAACATGAAGAAGATCAAGAAGCTGATGAATAAGAATATCGAGCTAGAAGAGGAACTCCAGTTTACACGCGATTGATATGAGGAAGAAATTGCCGTACTGCTAGAGAAGCAGGAAGAATTGAAGAGGAAGCTAGGACTACCCATGGAGAACCATAAGCGAGAATCAGCAAAGGAGATCCGTTCATAGGACTACATCATCTTGGACGACACCGACACAAATAGTGATGAAAAGGATGACAATGATGACGACTACGTTGACGAAGCTGGAGCAGATATCATGGAGTCTTCCTTTGATCAAAATATCTAGATGACCACCATGTTACTAGTAGTATTCTTCCAAGTAGTTAGCATCGATCGAGTTTGTAATCATAGTTTAGATAGTTTGTGTGAACCTTATTTGAAATTGAATGAAGTGAATTGATTGTGTTTGTCTCATGTGCATATGGGTAGTGAATCTCTCTTATACCTTATTCTATTCTGCTTTCTCACCCCTTCTAACCCATGAGATGCCTCCGAGACGTGACAATGGATTCGTGTTCCCACCGGAGCTCACTCAGTTGATCCAGCAACAGAATGCCTTGATGCAGATGCTAGTTCAGAACCAGAACCAAGGCAACAACAACAACAACAACGACAACCCACCGCCACCACCCCCTGTTGACAACCTAGCCCGCTTTCTGAGGTTCTCTAGCAGCACCGAGCCGATTGTTGTAGATGATTGGCTCCGCAAGATTGGAAGAGATCTGACCACTGCAGGAAGAACATATGCGGAGAGAGTGCGCTTTGCCGCACATCAGCTTGATGGACCCGCATCATCTTGGTGGGAGAATTTCACCACCACTTACCCCATTGATATAGTTACATGTGATCAGTTTCAGCAGGCTTTCCGCACCACCCATGTTTCAGTGGGAGCTATGAGCATGAAGAAGCGCGAGTTTCGCAACTTGCACCAAGGAGGTCGTACAGTGGGACACTATATGGATGAGTTCAGCAAGTTAGCACGTTATGCCCCAGATGATGTGGCCACAGATGCCGCGAAACAGGAGAAGTTTCTTGAGGGACTTAATGATGAGCTAAGCATGCAGTTGATGGTGGCAACATTCAACAACTACCAGGAGTTTTTAGACAGGGCCCTCATGATAAAAAGCAAACAACAAGCGATTGACAATCCCAAGAGGAAGTATGGACAGGGGAGGTACACTTCTGGAGCTCAGCAGAAGCCTCGCTATTCCCCGTACTCGGGAGGACATACTCATAACCATGGAGGACATACGCACAATGGAGGAAGTTCGCACAACCATAGTGGCCCTAACAATGGGAATGGGAATGGAGGAAGCAGCACTCAGAACCATTCCAACCCCGCAACACCAGCCAAGAGGGATCTGAGCCACATTACTTGTTTCAAGTGCGGGAAGACCGGACATTACGCCACTGAATGTCCTGAAGCAAAGAATGGAAATGGCAATGGAGGTTCTGCAAATAAGCCCAACCCCTTCACCAAAGGTCAGGTGAACCACGTCAGTGTGGAGGAGATTGAGGATCAACCCGACGAAGTTGTCGGTAAGTTTTTGATTAATGCATTTACAACACTTGTTCTTTTCGATACTGGTGCATCACATTCATTCATATCAAGGAGATTTGTGGATAAGTATAAGTTGCCAATAGTAGCCCTTAAGTCACCTATGCTAGTAAGTTCCCCACGAGCGGAGTATATGGCTAGTATAGGATGCTATCAGTTACCAGTAACCATAGGTAGACATGTTTTCCCCACTGACCTGATTTTCCTGGAGTCACAAGGATTGGATGTGATACTAGGCATGGATTGGCTATCCAAGTTTGAGGGAAACATCGATTGCGCCAGTAAATCAATTCTACTCACCACCCTAGAAGGAAAGAGGATCAAATATGTGTCTAGGCATGCGCCGAGGAGGACTCAGGTGAATTCCTTATCAGGAGTTGTTCAAGAGGAGGTACCAGTGGTGAAGGATTATCCCGATGTATTTCCGGAGGAGTTTCCAGGCATGCCACCGGATCGAGACATTGAGTTTTTGATTGAGTTATTACCAGGCACTGGACCAATATCGAAGAGACGTATCCAATTTCTGCAAATGATCTGGAGGAAATTAAGAAGCAGATTAAGGAGTTACTGGAGAAAGGTTACATTCGACCAAGTTCATCACCTTGGGGAGCCCCAGTGCTTCTAGTTGAGAAGAAGGATGGATCTTTGAGGATGGTTGTTGATTATCGTGCGCTGAATGAGGTGACAATCAAGAATAAATACCATCTGCCGATGATCAATGATTTGTTTGACCAACTGCAAGGAGCTAAAGTTTTTTCCAAGATCGATCTTCGATCAGGTTATCACCAGTTGAAGATCCGAGAGCAGGATATACCTAAGATAGCTTTTACCACGAGGTATGGGCTATATGAGTATACAGTTATGTCATTTGGTTTGAGTAATGCCCCTGCCTATTTCATGAGTATGATGAACAAGGTGTTCATGGAGTTTTTGGATAAGTTCGTCGTGGTGTTCATTGATGATATATTGGTCTACTCGAAGAATGAAGAAGAGCATAAGGATCATTTACATTTGGTTCTCGAGAAGCTCAGGGAACATAAGTTGTATGCAAAGTTCAGCAAATGTGAGTTTTGGTTAAAGCAAGTTGGATTTTTGGACATGTTATATCCGGAGAAGGAATAGCAGTAGACCCTACCAAGGTTGCTTCTGTTACTAAATGGTTGGCACCCACCTCACTAGGAGAGATCAGAAGTTTTCTTGGAGTCACAGGCTATTACCGAAAATTTGTTGAGAATTTTTCCAAGATTACGAAGCCCAAGACGGAGTTATTGAAGGACACCAAGTTTAAATGGACTGAGGATTGTGAGGCCAGTTTTTAGGAGTTGAAGAAATGTTTGGTTACAACCCCAGTGCTGATTCTCCCAGACATACGCAAGGATTTCCAATTGTACTGCGACGCTTCACGTCGAGGACTTGGAGGAGTGCTTATGCAGGACGGAAGAGTTGTTTCATGTGCCTCACGACAGCTTCGACCTCATGAGTTGAATTATGCTACACATGATTTGGAGTTAGCAGCCATAGTGCATGCACTCAAGACATGGAGACACTTTCTCATCGGAAACCATTGTGATGTATACACAGATCATAAGAGTTTGAAGTACATCTTCACGCAGAAGGAGTTAAACCTCGGGCAAAGGAGATGGTTGGAGCTCATAAAGGATTATGATATGAGATTACATTATCATCCAGGAAAGGCCAATGTCGTAGCAGACACATTGAGCCACAAGAGTTATGTTAACACGCTCATAACCGGAGGATTACCTAAGGAGTTAGTAGACGACCTTCGAGAGCTATGCTTGGAGATAGTTCCGAGAGGTTATGTTGCAGCATTGGAAATTCAGTCCACTTTGTTGGGTAAGATCAGACAAGCCCAGAAGACGGATAAGGAGATTGCTGAGATAAAGGAAATGATGAGTAAAGGAAAGGCTAAAGGATTTCGTGAGGATGAGCACGACACCTTATGGTTTGAGGACCGTATTTATGTGCCTAATGACCCTGAGATCAGGAAGTTGATTCTTCAGGAGGCTCATGATTCGCCTTACTCGATTCACCCAGGAAACACCAAGATGTATCTGGACTTGAAGGAAAGTTTCTGGTGGACAGGAATGAAGAAGGATATTACCTATGTAGCAGTATGTGATGTATGTCTGAGAGTAAAGGCAGAGCATCAAAAACCAGCAAGGTTGCTACAGCCATTGCCAATACCCGAATGGAAGTGGGATAAACTTGGCATGGACTTTATCACTGGATTACCCAGGACTCGTTCAGGCTATGACTCAATCGGGATTGTAGTTGATCGTTTGACGAAGTAGCCCATTTCATCCCGGTGAAGACAACTTATACGAGTGCTAAGTTGGAGTCGGCAAAGATATACATGACCAGGATCGTATGTCTGCATGGAGTTCCGAGTACCAATGTATCTGATAGAGGAACACAATTTACTTCAAAGTTTTGGAATTAGTTGCATGAAACCTTGGGTACTAGGCTAGAGTTCAGTACAACCTTTCATCCACAGACAAATGGACAGACAGAGAGAGTCAATCAGATTCTGGAGGACATGTTGAGAGCTTGTGTGCTAGATTATGGATCTAGTTTGGATGACAATTTTCCCTATGCAGAGTTCTCTTATAACAACAGTTATCAAGCCAGTTTGAAGATGGCCCATTTCGAAGCCTTGTACGGAAGGAGGTGCAGGACACCATTATCGTTGGATGAAATTGGAGATCGACAGTTGTTCGGACCAGACTTAATCAGAGAGTCTGAGGAGAAGATTAAGTTAATTCGAGACCGACTCAAGGTAGCCCAATCCAGGTAGAAGAGTTATGCGGATACTAAACGCAAGGAGGTAGCCTACAAAGTCGGAGATAGAGCATATCTTCGTGTGTCCCCACTTCGAGGAGTTAAACGTTTTGGAGTCAACGGAAACCTAGCACCATGTTTTGCGGGACCATACATAGTTTTGGAACGCATGAGAGAAGTTGCGTACAAATTGGAATTACCCGAAGGATTGTCAGGGGTTCATGATGTGTTTCACGTTTCCCAGCTGAAGAAGTGCCACGCTGAGACACTGACATTCCTCTGAGAGATACATTGCCACTGGAAGCAATTCAGTTGGATAGTGATTTGACTTACGAAGAGAAGCCAGTTAAGATTCCCGAGTTTTCCAGCCGTGTTACTCGCAGCAAGGTTATCAAGTTTTGCAAAGTTCAGTGGAGCCACCATACCAAGGAGGAAGCCACCTGGGAGCGAGAAGAAGATCTTCGCAAGGACCACCCAAACCTTTTTGCTGACCAACCCGAATCTCGAGGTTGAGATTCATCTTAAGGGGGGGGGGTAGGTTTGTAACATCCCAATTTTCAATTTGGATGTTATACATAGATCATCATATGCATATCATATTTTTTATTTTGCATTTTGTTGTGATCCTAGAAATCTTAAGCAACTCAAGGACCCAAGGAGAGAGTTGGAGGTTTCACAAAATTTTCATGTTTGAATTTAGTTCAAATTTGAAAAGAGGATCAATTTGATTTTAATATTTTCTCTCCACTTATTTCCCACAATAAAAATAAATGCGAGGGGATAAAATGACTTCCTCAAAACCAAGGAGAAATATTGGAGAAGAAATTTTAAAATCAAATTGTATTTTATTTGAATTCGAGAAAGACATGCATTTTCAAAATTGCATTTTAGTCCAGAAAAATGTTCATCTTGTCCTAACTATTAGGTTTGGATGGTTAAATTTGTTTTTAGAATTTTTAGATTTTTTAATATTTTATTAGGATTTTTTTCTTTGCGGCAAAATTATCTTGAAAAACTTCCGGGCTGAACTGGGCCGAAGGCCTAGCTGGCCCAGCTCGCGCGCGCCACCAGCTCCGCCGCGCGTGGCGGGCGCCGGACTCCGACGAGGAGGAGTCCGGGTCGAACCCGCCCCGTCACCTCCTGCCCAAGCAAGGCCCTGGGACCCCCTTTATAAGGCCACCGCCACCGCCCCTCCTCTCGTCATCACCCACGCCGCCAACCACTGTCGCCCGCGCCGCCGCACCGCCGCCCGCTCCCGACCCGAGCGCCGCCGCCACCCTAGTTCGCCGCCCCCGCCCCGCCCCGTAGCCCGTGCCGCCGCCTCGCCTCGCCACTGCCCACTGGGTCCCGCCGAGCGGTCAACTCCGGTGAACCGGTAAAAAAACCACCTCGGTTTTATTCGGTTTAGGTTTAGATCAGTTTTTCGTTTTTGTTTTAGTTTAATTAGAAAACGTTCACTGGTTAGATCATTTTTAAAGAATGGTTTCATTCGTTTAGTTCTGTTAGTGAACGTTTGTTCCGTAGATTTTTCTTTTTAGTTTTATTTTCGGCCAGGGACCTATCCGCGAATAAGTTTTATCGTGATTTAGCCCATGATCTTAAAACCAGCGTAACTTTTTGCCCGTTTATCCAAATTAGATGAAACCAATGCCTAAATCTTCATAACGATCTATTCTTTCTAGTTAACCAACTTGAACATGATTTTGACAAATTAGAAATTGAGTTTAGTTCATATTAGTAAACGATCTTGTTTCGTTTGTATCTTGAGTTTCGTAACTCCGTTTGAGTTGTTTCTTTTTGCAAATCGTAGCTAATCACATGTACCTACTGCTAAGATCTAATCCACATGAAAATAATGCTGTTAGGTTTTGTTTTATGTTTAGTTTAGTCGTTTGCTTGTTTCGAGTTTGATTTGGATCTTTTCTCGATTTCTCTGTTTTTGTTTGAGTGATTGCTTATGTATGCTACTGTTTGTCTACGCTAGATTACCCGGAGTGTGAAGCTTGTTACTACGATTCTCTAGAGTATGCGGATCGTCAGCAAGGCAAGTTACACTTTGATCGTACTCTTTTGTACCCAATTTTTACTATGCATTAGTATTGCCCTTCAAATATTTGCATGAGTAGGATTGGGAACATGTGGTTTGGTTGTAGTACTTGAGGTAGGAACCTAATACCTTTTGATCACCCTGAGAATATACGTTATGCTCTATTATTTCTTAGCCATGCTCGTAGACGAGGATTGGATCGTGATTCACATGGAAGTTATGAGAGTTATTAATTTTGGATAACATTAAGGTGGGAACTTTAATACACATCTGGGTGGATTGGTTGGGGCACCTGGAGAATCCAGTGTTTGTCCATTAGGGAAATCCCGAAGTGGCCGTGTGATTTTTCCTCGGTTCGCCACCCAGGCTCAAAGGGATCATATGATATTTCATGCCTAGAAACTTCCGTGTGTAGCCACAAGCCATTATGGGCTCTGGCATAGTTGAGTAAGTTGTACGAGCTCTTGAAGAGGTGGACTAGCAGATGTAGGGGAAAGTAGGTGTACCGGTCTGCTCGGAGTAGAGAGTTAATGCTTCAGAAAGACTATGTCTCGATCTTCCAATCATGGATGCGATCTACCGCGCCGACGTGTTCTAATTCCAAAGGAACAAGTTCTGTGTGCTACGCCGACATGTTCTAAATCCAGTTCAGATGGCAACCGAAAAGTTTGGAACGTGGTTTGACTAGTGTTGGAATGATCCGCTACTGTTCTTCTGCAATAATGCTCTTTTATGTGGAGATTAAGGCGCTCATGATTGGTATGTCACTTGCCCTTCAATGGTCATCGTCACCGATTCTGGTGCAAGCAGATTCTATGGGTGCCATCTCCGCTATGAAGGATGCTTCACTAGAAAAACCACCATTCGGTCAGCTAGTTAAGGAAAGCAAGCATTTTATGCTAGATAGGGAGTTTAAAAAAGTTAAGATAGCTAGATCACAAAACATGGTTTCACATTGTCTTGCTAATTATGCTCGTACCACACGCAGTGCCGCCTATTGGTTTCAATGTGGCTTCCTTTCATTCATTATCTACAATGTGACCTCCTTTCATTCTTTATCTTATATTAGCATATTGTATCTCTGCTGATATGGAATAAAACTCCCTTTTACTCGCAAAAAGATAAATGTGGAGAAAATAGAAAGAAATGAGATGGAAAAAATAGAGATTCTTTTGACAGAAGATCTTACAGACTGAGGTGGTCTGTTAAAATTAGGATGAGCACAATGAAAAACATTGGGGAAGTTAGTGGGATATGTGACACACATTTCTATAGTCCAGTCAGTAAGACTCACCCTTGTGGCTTTAACATTTTCGATGATTGTTAACTATGTTTCTTGATAATATGACAACATTATATGCCTTCGATGGATCTGCTTGGATTCGATTAACGCTAGTATTCGACAGACCTGTCTAGATTCATTGGTGCTTATGGTCATCTTGTCATTGGTGCGTTTGTAGTACGGTCCTTTCGGTCTGTGTTTTATTTTCATTGACATCAGTTGTTGTTCTAGTGCGCGCTGGCCCTTTGAGGTCTTAGCATGATGACTTCTCGATTTTTATCTTCAACAAGATTTGTCCGGATCCGGTGATGGAGAGACGATGATTTTTTTCAATCATGCATGAGGCCTGCATGCGTAATATTAAAGAGAGAAGAGAGAAGGTTTACATGGCTTGAAGCAGTTTAGTCCAAATAAGCCTACAAGAACGGGAGATCCTTTTTTGAGCCCGGGCTCATCTGCACCCGTGTTGGATAAAAAATAAAAAAAAATACTATAAAAATTCTAATAATTCCAAATTTATTTCTTAAGGTAGACAATTTGATACATGAGGTTCGACCCAATTTTCAAATCAATTGGACAACCGAGCAACTCTCGACAAAAAAGAAAAATTCAAGGTCTGTAAAACAGTTTACTGTTCATATACTATTTTGACTCAATTTGTCTTTTTTGCTGAGAGATACTCAGATGTTCAAATGAGCTAAAATTTGGAGCAAACCTCAGGCAATAAATTGTCTACCATGGGAAAAATTGAAATTTTTTGAGTTTTTTTAGTATTTTTAATGGATTTTTTATAACCTGGTGCAGTTGAGCCTGTGCACCGAATCTGTGGCACCCTGATCCGCATGGAGCAGGGGGCCTTTGCACGTCAGCCCAGGATAACACCTGACGCACGACAGGTCCATGATACAGCATTCCAGGTACAAAAAATATTCATCAAATACATGTGTATATGATTACATCAGTGATGAATATAATCTTCTGGCATAGCCCTAAGGCTATTTACATGCCAGCGGAAGTCTATTTAAATGGCGGTGGAAGTCTTGGCAGCATAACACTCTGGCTGGGCTCCATAACTCACATGAATGGCAAGATTACAGCCTAGCACGACCGAACAACCGAACAACCTACAAAACTGGCATGACACGCCAGGTCAGTACATTGAATGTACTTGCAAGACAACCAAATCCATAGCATCCAAACAAGCAGAAGACAAAGCAAGAACCAAGCGAATGCAACAACTATCTCATATCAGAAACTAAACATGGCATAATATCAACCCAAGGACATAAATAAAACTAACATCATGGCATCCACTAGCATGGCAACAACATGGCATAGCAAATTTATTTCTAACATGGAAACAACAAAGCATAGCCTATCATCTCAATCATATCAATCAAAGCATGGCATGGCATCATGAAACTACGCTGGAAATCAACTACCAATCATAGCAACTACAGACATAGCATGTTAACTGTATGTAACCATCTCATGTTCTATGATGGTTCTTTAAATGCAAACATATTACTCTTGCAATGCAACCAAACTTGTGCACTGAGTCCCTCGGACTCTCTTATCAACAGTGATCACATCATTTCCTGATCACAAACAGAGACAAACTTGTGATCCTTATGGCGATCACAACCCGACCACATCTGGCCTGTGATCCTTACGACGATCACAACCCGACCACATCTGGCCTGTGATCCTTACGGCGATCACAACCTGACCACATCTGGCCCGTGATCCTTAACCACATTAACCAGCTTAATTACTTCAGGTTTATCCTCCATTTCGACCAAGACCCGATAGTGTACCCTACTACGAACTTGTGCCCATGACCAAGGACGCGAATATTGATAGTTTAAATACACTCTGTAGAGGTAGCGCACTATACCCACACTACGGAACCCATGGCCTCGCACTCCCATTCGGGTGGACCAACGGCGTTCCGACAAAACCGATCTACTGTCATGACACTCTCCCAGCCACTCCGACTCAGTCCCCATCGCGCTAGTCCTAGGTGGCCCCATGTCTACCTCCAGACACAACGACCACCGTCGTCGCCCGATCCACTCTGGGATCCTCGCGCAAAATCAAATTAAAACCGGGCACACAAGGCTTATGTCCGCCTACCTGATCAGGGTAGCATGCGCCCATAACCTTCCCTCGTTAGAGGCACCGACGAGAGGCACGACAGTAGATCGCATTAGGGCCATCCCATACCGGCAAATGTGGTTGCACTGGAAAAGTTCGATTTGGCAGCACTATGACTCGATCCCATTGATGACGGAGGGTTTTTTGTTATTAAGGCATATTATTATCTTCTCCATCATCAATCGTCATACCAGCATTGTAACATGAATGCAACAATGAGCATACATCATACAAATGCTTTAATAACATATCGAACTTCTCAAGTGAACGCTTACAGCATGAAGAGCATGACAATACCAAGTACTAACATATCCACGGTGCATTATCATCATCATAGCATTTTATAACGATGACATGAAAATAAATTATAGAACTGACAGGGCATCATAAATAACAACATTCTAATTATCAAGGCAAGAAATGGCATAAAACACAAGCATGCATGGTAAGTATAATGGAATAACTGCAGATGAAAATGAGAAGAAATAACTGCAGCTACACACACACAAGGTGCAAGCAAAGTCAACATGCAAGTTTGGGGCTCATAATAAGAGGTTGGCTTGCCTGGGGGTCGACAAATACTCCGGGAAGAAGTGAGAAACGACCGCGGAAAATTTTGCCAGAAATAGTTCTCTCTCGGAGGGGCTGTTTACGGACAAGGGCAAAAATGGTCATTTTCACAGTGTCAAACCATAGTGAAAATGCTGGGAACGGAACGGGCTCAACGAAACGAAAACATGGGCGTTGGATTTACCTCAATCGGAGTTACGAGTAAAAAGATACATGCGTTTAAAACTCAGGGACTAATCTATAAAAATACTTCTACAAACAAGTCCCTGGCAGTTTTAAACAGACGTGTCTTTTCTGAAATACGCCTTCGAATCAGGAAAACGGCTTCGCGGCGGGGTGCTTTCACTTATCCACGTGGCGAAGACCGGTCAAAGCAGCAGCAGCGGGACAGGGCGGTAGGGTCGCTGCCAGGTGGGGTCGCAGGGCCCGCCTGGCCAGGTCAACGCCCACCTGGCCGGCTCCTTCTTCTTTGCTTGATGCGTGCCTGACCGAGGGACGACGCCCGCCCGAACGGCGCTCGCCGGCGCGTCCGGCCATGGCAGGCGACGGGCGACCTACCCACGGGATCAGGAGGAGGAGGCGCACCCCGGGGTAGTCTTCGTTGCCGGCAACGAGCACTGGAGGGGGAGCAGTAGGGTCCGCGGCGGAGAGGAGCTTCGGCCTCTGGCAAGGATGGAGCTACGATGGGGGAACGGAGAGGCTGAGGCCACAGGGAGACTCGCGGGAGCATGGGG
>NC_041393.1:113407514-113435313 GCF_002162155.2 Triticum dicoccoides | reverse complement strand
TGGGGGGGGTCCTGGTTGCCGGAACGAGAGAGATCCAAGGCGGCGGCCATGCTGATGGGGAAGAGATGGAGAGGCTCCAAGCAAGGGGGAGAGCTGCAGGGAGGGAATAGTGGACTGCGAGGGGGCTCAGGCTTGCTACTTATAGCTGCGGGGGAGCTCGAGGGGAGGGGTGAGGTGGCATGCAACGGGCGACGTGTCCGCGCATCAGCGACGATGCAGCGTCGACAGGCGTGGCCAAAGCTCATGGGAGGCAGCGGGAAGGCGACGAGGAGGGTCACGATGAGCGACAGAGACTCATAGAGACGAGGGGCGCTCGGAGACAAACGGAGGAAGAGGACAGGGGCGAGGAAGAAGACGGGATCACAAGACCGCACTGTTCGGTCGTTGGCACGGCTCGCCGGAGAAGAAAACGGAGGGGGAGCGGGGTCCAGGCGAACGGCGACGACGATGCGGAGCTGTAGGACATTAATGGCGAGGTCAGGGACGGTCGGAGCAGTGCTACCAATGAGAACAGTGGCTAGACCACCGTTTTGGCAGGCTGCACTCGTGGTCACCGCTGGCATAACGCACTCTGGGGGTTTTACTAAGGTTAAACCATGTCTACTGCGTAGTCCTTCGAAGATAGATTGTTACTATGGTAAAGCTAAGGGCAGTGACAAAGTAAGATGAGTAAACCATGCTCCACAAGTTTACTGGAGCAAACTTGGCCATATCCTAGAGGTAAAACCAGAGAGGGTAAAAGGTAAACTTGGTGTCTGGTAGGCTTAGGGTAGCAAGGACTACGGTCCTGGGGTTTTGGAGGGCATTAGGACAATTATTTAGCATAGTTGCTTAACAACTGCTAACATGTGTCCAGAAATCAAATAATGATGAATCACTCACTAGGAGGGTTGGATTTATCTATAACTTGGCAAATCCTAATGATTTGGTCATAAGTAGATGCTGTAAAAAGATCAGCCCAAATGGACTTGCCAAATTGGTACTTTCTTCATAAGCATTACCTTTGACCAGAAACTTGGGAAAATCCTAGGAAAATATTGGCTAAATGAAATTAGCCAAACTCCTGGTTAGATGGGTTATATGGATAGGAGAAGGCTTGGAATTATTTTCAGCCATAATGGAGCAAGATAAAATATACTTGCTTCACAAACTGAAAATTTGGACAGAAAACAAGAAGTGCTCCTGTGCTCACATAGCTCAATGAAATGAGCTGAATTTGGGTGAAGGCTAATTATTTGGAATACTTGAGAGTATGGAAAAGTTTCATCCCATTTGGAAACTCTATGAAGGCACTTCCTTCACAAAGTGACAATCTGGTCAGAAACTTTGAAAAATTGCACAGGGAGCTGATACGTCCATTTTGCATCATGCTTTTATATCAATATTTATTGCATTATGGGCTGTTATTACACATTATATCTCAATACTTATGGCTATTCTCTCTTATTTTACAAGGTTTACCATGAAGAGGGGGAATGCCGGCAACTGGAATTCTGGCTGGAAAAGGAGCAAACATTGGAAACCTATTCTGCACAGCTCCAAAAGTCCTGAAACTCCACGAAACAACTTTTTGGAATTAATAAGAATTTCTGAGTGAAAGAAATAGGCTAGGGGCCCCACACCCTGTCCAGGAGAGAGGGGGCGCGCCCCCCTATAGGGCGCGCCCCCTATCTCCTAGGCCCCCTGGTGGGCCTCCGGCATCCATCTTCTGCTATATAATCACTTTTACCCTGGAAAAAATCATGGGCAAGCTTACGGGACAAAACTCCACCACCACGAGGCGGAACCTTGGTGGAATCAATCTAGGGCTCTGGCGAAGCTGTTCTGCCGGGGACACTTCCCTCCGGAGGGGGAAATCATCACAAACGTCATCACCAACGATCCTCTCATCGGGAGGGGGTCAATCTCCATCAACATCTTCACCAGCACCATATCCTATCAAAACCCTAGTTCATCTCTTGTATCCAATCTTGTATCAAAACCACAAATTGGTACCTGTGCGTTGCTAGTAGTGTTGATTACTCCTTGTAGTTGATGCTAATTGGTTTACTTGGTGGAAGATCATATGTTCAGATCCTTTATGCATATTATTACTCCTCTGATTATGAACATGAATATGCTTTGTGAGCATTTACGTTTGTTCCTGAGGACATGGGAGAAGTCTTGCTATTAGTAGTCATGTGAATTTGGTATTCGTTTGATATTTTGATGAGATGTATGTTGTCTTTTCCTCTAGTGGTGTTATGTGAACGTCGACTACATGACACTTCACCATTATTTGGGCCTAGAGGAAGGCATGGGGAAGTAATAAGTAGATGATGGGTTGCTAGAGTGACAGAAGCTTAAACCCTAGTTTATGCGTTGCTTCGTTAGGGGCTGATATGGATCCATATGTTTAATGTTGTGGTTAGGTTTACCTTAATACTCCTTTTGTAGTTGCGGATGCTTGCAATAGGGGTTAATCATAAGTGGGATGCTTGTCCAAGTTAGGGCAGTACCCAAGCACCGGTCCACCCACATATCAAATTATCAAAGTACCGAACGCGAATCATATGAACGTGATGAAAACTAGCTTGACGATAATTCCCAATGTGTCCTCGGGAGCTCCTTTATTATTATTAGAAATTATCCAGGCTTATCCTTTGCTACATAAAGGATTGGGCCACCTTGATGCACTTTATTTACTTTATTTACTTGTTGCTCGTTACTATTTATCTTATCACAAAACTATCTATTACCTTCAATTTCAGTGCTTGCAGAGAAAACCTTACTGAAAACCGCTTATCATTTCCTTCTGCTCCTCGTTGGGTTTGACACTCTTACTTATCGAAAGGACTTCGATAGATCCCCTACACTTGTGGGTCATCAAGACTCTTTTCTGGCACCGTTGCCGGGGAGTGTAGCGCTTTTGGTGAGTGGAACTTGGTAAGGAAACATTTATATAGTGTGCTGAAATTTTCTGTTACTTGTCACTATGGAAACTAATCCTTTGAGGGGCTTGTTTGGGGTATCTTCACCCCAACCAGAAGAGCAAAGAGTTGCTCCTCAACCTACTGAACTTGATGAAAATATTTATTTTGAGATTCCTTCGGGTATGATAGAGAAACTGCTAGCTAATCCATTTGCAGGAGATGGAACATTGCATCCCGATTTACACCTTATCTTTGTGGATGAAGTTTGTGGATTATTTAAGCTTGCAGGTATTCCCGACGATGTTGTCAAAATGAAGGTATTCCCTTTATCTTTGAAGGGAGATGCATTGACATGGTATAGGCTATGTGATGATACGAGATCTTGGAATTATAAGCGATTGAAGTTGGAATTTCACCAGAAGTTCTATCCTATGCATCTTGTTCATCGTGATCGTAATTACATATATAATTTCTGGCCTCGCGAAGGAGAAAGCATCGCTCAAGCTTGGGGGAGGCTTAAGTCAATGTTATATTCATGCCCCAATCATGAGCTCTCTCGGGAAATGATTATTCAGAATTTTTATGCTCGACTTTCTCTTGATAATCGCAACCTGCTCGATACTTCCTGTGCTGGTTCTTATATGCTGAAGACTATTGATTTCAAATGGGACTTATTGGAAAGAATTATACGCAACTCTGAAGATTGGGGTTCCGACGATGGTAAGGAGTCAGGTATGACACCTAAGTTCGATTGTGTTGAATCTTTTATGGATACCGATGCTTTTCGTGGATTCAGCGCTTAGTATGGACTTGTGTAGGATCGGAAGTATGTCTAGAGGGGGGGGGGGTGATTATACTACTTGACCAATTATAAACTTATCCTTTTCCCAACTTTAGTCTTTGGCAGATTTTAGCTATCTTAGCACAAGTCAAGCAATCTTCACACAATTCAAGCAAGCATGCAAAGAGTATATGAGCAGCGGAAAGTAAAGCATGCAACTTGCAAGAATGTAAAGGGGAAGGGTTTGGAGAATTCAAACGCAGTTGGACACACAGATGTTTTTGTCGTGGTTCCGATAGGTGGTGCTATCATACATCCACGTTGATGGAGACTTCAACCCACGAAGGGTAACAGTTGCACGAGTCCATGGAGGGCTCCACCCACGAAGGGTCCACGAAGAAGCAACCTTGTCTATCCCACCATGGCCATCACCCACGAAGGACTTGCCTCACTAGCGGTAGATCTTCACGAAGTAGGCGATCTCCTTGCCCTTACAAACTCCTTGGTTCAACTCCACAATCTTGTCGGAGGCTCCCAAGTGACACCTAGCCAATCTAGGAGACACCACTCTCCAAGAAGTAACAAATGGTGTGTTGATGATGAACTCCTTGCTCTTGTGCTTCAAATGATAGTCTCCCCAACACTCAACTCTCTCTCACAGGATTTGGATTTGGTGGAAAGAAGATTTGAGTGGAAAGCAACTTGGGGAAGGCTAGAGATCAAGATTCATATGGTAGGAATGGAATATCTTGGCCTCAACACATGAGTAGGTGGTTCTCTTAGAAACCGCAAGTTGGAAGTGTAGGTTTGTTCTGATGGCTCTCTTTTCGAATGAAGAGGAGGTGGAGGGGTATATATAGCCTCCACACAAAATCTAACCGTTACACACAATTTACCAATCTCGGTGGGACCAAATCAACAAACTCGGTCAGACCGATTTAGTAAACCTAGTGACCATTAGGATTTTCGGTGGGACCGACATGCAACTCGGTAGGACCGATATGGTTAGGGTTAGGGCATAACATAATCTCGGTGAGACCAATTACACAAACTCGGTGAGACCGATTTTGGTAATAAGCTAACCAGAGAGTTAGTCAGGTAAACTCGGTGGGACCGGTTCGCTCATTTCGCTGGGACCGAAATGTTACGAAAAGGAAACAGAGAGTTTACATTGCAATCTCGGTGGAACCGAAATGTTACGAAGGGAAACAGAGAGATTACAATCCCATCTCGGTGAGATCGAGATCCCTATCGGTGAGACCAATTTGCCTAGGGTTTGTGGCAGTGGCTATGACATCTGAACTTGGTGGCGCCGGATAGAAAGAATTGGTGGGGCCGAGTTTGACTTTTGGTTTGGGTCATATGTGGATATGAGAAAGTAGTTGAGGGTTTTTGGAGCATATCACTAAGCACTGTGGAGCAAGAAACTCAGTAAACAACACCTCATCCCTCCTTGATAGTATTGGCTTTTCCTATAGACTCAATGTGATCTTGGATCACTAAAATATAAAATGTAGAGTCTTGAGCTTTTGAGCTTGAGCCAATTCTTTTAACCTTAGTATTTTGAGGGATCCACGTTCCTCATCCATGCCATGCCATTCATTGAGCTTTTCCTGAAATGTTCATCTTGGAATGATGTTAGCTCAATGAGCTATATGTTATTAGGAATTACCAAAACCACCTAGGGATAGTTGCACTTTCAATCTCCCCCTTTTTGGTAATTGATGACAACATATAGATCAAAGCTTCGACAAATAATAATAAGAGTGAAAAATATTGTCGCTTTGAGAAGTATGTGATAAGCAAGAGCTCCCCCTAAATTTGTGCATAGTTTAAGATTTGCTTTGGACTGCAAATGCACAAAGAGTTAGGCTCATGGGTTACTCTTCCATGTCACATACATCTTGGTGGAGCGCTCAAAATAATAAAGATTGAATACATGCACTCATCACCAAGCAAAGTGAATGATCATATAGAGATAGATAGGATAATGTCATACAACAAGCATAAATGTAGCATATGATCAAACACATGATCATCCAGGTATCGAACAGATGAAAAGTATCTCAAACAAGCAAATAAAGTTCAACCACCAAATCAAGAGAGAACAAAAAGCAACTCTCTCTCTCTCTCGAAGCATATGACCTATACATTTTTCTCCCCCTTTGGCAACAAGTTACCAAAAAGTTCATAGAAAATGCATAGTACTAAATCGACTCTCAGGCTTGATCTTCAGGTGGTGGTGTAGATAGGACTCCAAGGACGAAAGCATCGGTTGAAGAAGTTGGAGCTTGTGGAGTAGATGCTGGAGCTGGTGGTACTGAAGCTATAGGAGCTGTAGCTGGTGCAGATGTAGTGGCTCTGGTGTCTGTCACTGGCACTGCAACTGATCTCTGAGCTCTAGGCACTCTGGGAAATGCATCAGTGGTTGTCTTGCCCTTCCTCTCCTGCATATCATCCTGAAGCTGCTCAACGACAGACTGGATCTCAGTTACCTTCACATCCAAGTCATAGAACTTCTTCTCCATGATCCTCTCCAGGCTCTCCTGGTTTTGAGTCAAGGTGGCCAGCCCCTTCTCAATCCTCAGAGTGGATGCAATCAAGTAGCCTAGTTGATCTTGTTTGCTCTTCAAAAAAGTACTGAGATGCCTCTTCCATTGTTGGCATCTTGGTAGCCTTCTCTGTCCTTGCCTTCTCCTTCTTTGCTTGAGCATGCACAAAAGTTGGTTCATCTTCATCCATAACCACTTGGTTGTCCTCAAAATCTGGATAGATAGCAATGTGATCCTTGTCCAACAAGTATGTGCCTGTGCCCATCTTGGAGTTAATCAGCTCCTGGATCTATGGGGCATACCCACAGCTTCTCTTCTGGTCAGCTGCTGTCCTCTTGATAGTCTCAACTATGAGGCTCATGACCTTGAACTTCTGTGGCACATCAAATAAGTGTAGCAAGTTTATTGCATGGCCTTTGATCATGTTGTGGTCACCTGACTTGGGCAAGAGAGTATGCCTAAGGATCCAGTTGATGGTTGGCAGTCTTGACAGAAGATAATGTATAGATCCAAACTTATGTGTCTCAACTGCAGCATCTGGGATCTCCTTGTACATATGTGCCATAGTGTTGTGATCCATCTTCTTCTTGGCATAGACATCCAAGTCATCTTGTTTCTCCTTAGGTGCATTGATCAGATTTGCCCATTCTTCAGTAGTTGATTGGTATCTAGTACCTTCAGACATCCATACTATCTTGCCATCTGGATAGAAGTGTGCTGTGGAGTAGAATTGCATTATGAGCTCATCATTCCACTTTGTGAGCTTCTGCCCAACAAAGTCTGCAACTCCACAAGCACTAAAACTATCATACATACGAGGGTAGTGTTCCTCATTCTCCTTCATGTAGGTCCAGTCTACCCACCTCATGTCACAAACTATAGGTTTCTTGTCCAGCAACACTGTCTCATAGAAATCCTGCTGTTCTTTAGTGTGGAACTTGTAGTCAACATCGGTCCTTCTCCTGATTGCATAAGGATCAGACAACCTCCACTGTCTGAGTCCTGCATCCTTCCTTAGCTTCATGTTCTCATCCACAAGATGAGCATCATTGTGGTCTGGAATCTTTGGCTTCAACTTCCTCAAGATATGCTCTGCATCTTCTTCTTCTTCAGCAACAGTTTCAGGCATTGGGACCTTGTTATTTTCAACAACATATATGTTTCTAGTATTCCTCTTAGGTGCAGTCTTGGGCTTGGAGGTAGCTTTGGGTGCTTCTTTGGGCTTTGATGATGCAGCCCCTGACCTAATAGCATCACCCATAAGCTTTTGAGCCTTGGGTGCTGGAGCAGCAGCCTCTTCTTCCTCTTCCTCTTCCATCATGGAAGGCTGTCCAACAACTCTGGACATGGTCTTCTTGACCCTTTCCTTCCTCTTCTTCCCTTCTACAGCAACCTCTTTGGGATCAGATTTCTCAGGTACTTGAGTTGATGCTCAGACTTTCGGCATAGGTGTCCTCTTGGCAGGGACTTTCCTGTTTAGACCTGGCTTGGTGGCTGCAGCTGTGCCATATTCCTTATTGAGCACTTTCTTCTTGGAAGTGGCCTCATCCTCAACTGCCACATAGTCTTCATCCTTAGATTATGAGGTTTTTTTATTTCTGGCCCTGGTGGTAGCTTTGGGCAAGTTGCTTGGGGTGCTCCTGCTGCCATCATCTGAGGTGCTAGAGGGACTAGTGCCCTCACTCATGTGAACCTGCTCCTCTGACTGGTTCTGGCTGTCACTTTGATCATACATATTGCAAACACTGACCGTAGACCCTGTGAGTAGATATAGATGAGATAGAGTGGATGAACATCACAAAATACAGAGGTTTTTGCAAAAGAATGATTCAAAAACTTAGTTTTAGTTTCCCACAGAAAGCATTTCGGATCAACCGATTTGCAAACTCGGTGATACCGAAGCAGCTTTTGGAACCTAAACTAGTGAACTCGGTTAGACCGAGTCACAGTTCGGTGGCACCGAGACTGCTAGGGTTCACAAAGTCCTAAACTCGGTCACGCCGATTTGCAATTCTCGGTCAGACCGAGAATCACTTGTGCAATGGCCTTAGCCGAATCGGTGGAACCGAGTTCTACAACTCGGTGGGTCCGAGATGGTTTTGGCGGAAATCTAACCCTAAATTTCCAATTCACTTCTAATCTATAGATTGTTTTGATTGGATAGAATCGTTTCAATCGTGGCAAGAATCATGATGAACACAATGTGCTAGGAATCAGACGGGGATAACACTGTGATCGAGTCCATACCCTAGCTTGGCGATGAACTCACTACAGCGGCAATGGCGGGGTTGAATTCCGTTGACGGCGATGGAGACAAGCGACTGGAGGCGGTTGGCGACGAGGAGGACGATCCGGAGACCCTGGACGCAGAGCGAGCTATGCGCGGGCGAAGGGGTTTGGAGAAAGTTTCCAAATTTTTGCCCGTGAGTATATATAGCCCGACCCTGTCGGTGTGACCAAGTGGAACAACTCGGTGGCACCGAGATGCATAACTGTTGACAGTTACATGAACTCGGTGTGACCGAAATGTTCAAATCGGTTGCACCGAGATTAAAAACCTAGATCGACTTAGTGATCTCGGTATGACCGAAATGGAAGAATCGGTCAGACCGAAACGCACAAAGAAGTTTTGGAAGTTTAAGTCTATGATGAATCGGGGACTCCGAGTGCTCCTCACACAGAGTGGTTCGAATCTGACTTGATCAAATTTTGTGATGTAGCATGAATAGAGTTTGAGACAAGAAAAGCATAGATATCTAGAGAAGGTCCTTAGGCATTCTTGTTCATCGACTTGGCAAAAGAAAAAGAATCCAATCAATCAAAGAAACAAGTGGATGTCCTCGAATGAGTTAAATATGCAACCAACATGCTCACACAATAAAATGGCAAATGAAATATGTGGCAAAGCATGCACAACCAATTCTATCATCTATCAAACAATTGGCGATGACTAGGTCATCTATATATGAGTATATTGACTTAGGAGTCAAATGAGAACATTTGATCATAGGTCATACTCATCGTTTAAGCTCAAGTGGGGTTACCACTTTTACATAATGCATTGATGTGTTCACACCATTAGAGTTGCTTTGACTCAATTCTTAGAGTTAAGCTCCCCCTAGATGTGAGATCCCCCCTTAGAGGGATGAACTAACCTTGGGTTTTGTCGATGATGACTTCATGTAGGTGTTGAAGATGTGGATGCTCAATGTTGATGAAGATCATTTGGAGCAATCATTTGGAGTGACTTGCACTTTCAATACCTACACGAGTTAGTCCCACAAGGAACAAACAAGTATATCCATAGACATAGAGTGATGCACACACAAGATGATGTCCATGAACGCATTAGGTTACCTTGTCCCTTGTCTTACTAACAAGAGGGTTTGTGACTCCTTGAACTAGTGCAAGATGTGGAAGTTGATTGCACTTGTTGTTGCCAAAAAGATATGAGTGCAGAGTCACTCTCAAGAACTCTCTAGTTCTTCTTCTTCAGGATCCACATCATCTTGATGGGAATCCTTGGAGTTGTAGTCGTACTTGATGAAGTAGAACTTGACGTAGTCTTGGGAACCCACTTGACCAAGGCCTTAGGAGCTTCTTCAAATGCATCAATCTCCTCTTGAAGCTCGTCCTTGCCTTTTTGCTTGTGGTCTTGTGGTGGAAGATCATCTTGAGCTTGTGTCCCCTTGAAGGAAGTAGGATCATACTTCTCTTGTTGAGGAACAAACTTCGTCTTGGGATATTAATACTCTTCCCACTCAACTCCATTGGCATTGAACTTTCGTTCAAAACCAACACCTTGGTTCTTCCGGTGCCTTCCTTGCTTGCGTACAATTTCCTCAAATTGCTTACTCCCGGCAAGGCTCTTGTAAACACCTTTCTCTATAATTCCCTTCAATAAGCTATTTTCTTGCTCAAGTGTAACTTGGCTAAGAGAATGATTAGTGGAATCAAGAGAACTGCTAGAAGCAACAATATTGTATTTAGCATGATTATTTTTACTACTAGAGGAAGAATCCTTCTTGTTTTTGTTAATGGACTTGACTTGAGGCATGTAAGTAGATAAGAGTAAACGCTTGGCAATGTAAGAAGAACTTTTCTTACAGAGATCATCATTCATTGCCTTTAAGAACTCATGCTCTTGCTCAAGGTTGAGCTTTTCAAAGCGTAATTTCTCACGAGTCCTTAAAAGTTCTCGATGATCTTCTAAGATAGTTTCATGAGCTAACTTAAGAGTGTTTAGTTCTTTAGTAAGAAGCTCAATCTTCTCCTTATCATTGTCATTCGTTTTATCTTGATTAGAATGATTAATTGATGTTTCATCATAGTATTCATTACTAGAGTTGTCAACAAGTAAATCATCATCACCTAACAAGTCATCTTCATCACTATTGAAATCAACATACTCGGGGTGTGTTACCTTAGGGCCTTTAGCCATGAAGCATCTTCCAAGTCGTTCATTTGGTGAATCAAATATGTCGTAGGAGTTGGTTGACACAAGTGCTAGACCGGCAACACCTTCATCTTGAGTATGTTCGGAGTCGGAGTGATAGCTTCTCTCGGAGTGATTGTCGGAGTCGGAGCCGGATACCCATTCACCAACATGAGCTTGATGTCTTCGTTTTGTGTAGCTCCTTGATGACTTGTCCTTCCTTTTCGAATCCTTGCTTCTCCAGGATGTTCTTCGTTCATAACGATCATCTCTACTCCTCCTCTCTCTTGGTGGTGATTCTTCTCTTCTACTTCTCCTCTTGGGTGATTCTTCTCTTCTTTTGTGGGGTGCCGTACACTCATTGGAATAGTGTCCGGGTCTCCCAAAATTGTAGCAATTGCACTCTCGACTAGAAGATCTTTTGTCATTGTAGGACCTTGACTTGGAGCTTCTCTCTTTGCTTCTACTCTTGTAGAATTTGTTGAAGTTCTTCACCATGAAGCTCAATTCTTCATTGAAGCTTTGTTTCTCACTTGATGATGTAGGGGCTTCACATGAGGCTTTGTAAGCACCACTTGACTTGTTGTGAAGTTCCTCCTTATCCTTGAGGGACATCTCATGAGCAACAATTCTTACAATGACCTCCGTTGGCTTGAGATTCTTGTAATTGGGCATCATTTGGATCAATGTGCACACGGTATCATATTTTCCATCCAATGCTCTTAGGATCTTCTTGATGATGAATTTGTCGGTCATCTCTTCACTTCCTAAGCCCGCAATCTCATTTGTGATAAGAGCAAGCCTAGAGTACATTTCAGCGACACCTTCACCATCCTTCATTTTGAACTTGTCAAGTTGACTTTGGAGCACATCCAACTTGGATTCCTTGACGGAGTTGGTACCTTCATGCATATCAATCAAAGTATCCCAAATTTCCTTTGCATTCTCAAGACGGCTGATTTTGTTGAACTCTTCGGGGCACAATTCGTTGAAGAGGATATCACAAACTTGAGCGTTGTATTGCAACATCTTCAACTCATCAGCGCTAGCTTCACGGTTCGGTTCTCTCCCATCAAAGAATTCACCTTGCAAGCCAATACACACAATAGCCCAAACGGCGGGGTTATGTCCGAGAATATGCATTTTCATCTTATGCTTCCAACTAGCAAAATTCGTACCATCAAAGTAAGGACCTCTAAGGTGATAATTTCCCTCGCTAGACGCCATACTCTCCTAGGTTGTGAAACCAAGGCTATGACCACCAAAAGCTATGGAAATCAAAGCAAATGGAGACCAAAGCTCTGATACCACTTGTAGGATCGGAAGTATGTCTAGAGGGGGGGTGATTAGACTACTTGACCAATTAAAAACTTATCCTTTTCACAATTTTAGTCTTTGGCAGATTTTAGCTATCTTAGCACAAGTCAAGCAATCTTGACACAATTAAAGCAAGCATGCAAGGAGTATATGAGCAGCGGAAAGTAAAGCATGCAACTTGCAAGAATGTAAAGGGGAAGGGTTTGGAGAATTCAAACACAATTGGAGACATGAATGTTTTTGTCGTGGTTCTGATAGGTGGTGCTATCGTACATCCACGTTGATGGAGACTTCAACCCACGAAGGGTAACGGTTGCGCGAGTCCACGGAGGGCTCCACCCATGAAGGGTCCACGAAGAAGCAACCTTGTCTATCCCACCATGGCCGTCGCCCACGAAGGACTTGCCTCACTAGCGGTAGATCTTCACGAAGTAGGCGATCTCCTTTCCCTTACAAGTCCCTGGTTCAACTCCACAATCTTGTCGGAGGCTCCCAAGTGACACCTAGCCAATCTAGGAGACACCACTCTCCAAGAAGTAACAAATGGTGTGTTGATGATGAACTCCTTGCTCTTGTGCTTTAAATGATAGTCTCCCCAACACTCAACTCTCTCTCACAGGATTTGGATTTGGTGGAAAGAAGATTTGAGTGGAAAGCAACTTGGGGAAGGCTAGAGATCAAGATTCATATGGTAGGAATGGAATATCTTGGCCTCAACACATGAGTAGGTGGTTCTCTCTCAGAAACCGCAAGTTGGAAGTGTAGGTTTGTTCTGATGGCTCTCTCTTCGAATGAAGAGGAGGTGGAGGGGTATATATAGCCTCCACACAAAATCTAATCGTTACACACAATTTATCAATCTCGGTGGGACCGAATCAACAAACTCGGTCAGACCGATTTAGTAAACCTGGTGACCGTTAGGATTTTCGGTGGGACCGAGATGCAACTCGGTAGGACCGATATGGTTAGGGTTAGGGCATAACGTAATCTCGGTGAGACCGATTACACAAACTCGGTGAGACCGATTTTGGTAATAAGCTAACTAGAGAGTTGGTCAGGTAAACTCAGTGGGACCGATTCGCTCATTTCCATGGGACCGAAATGTTATGAAAAGGAAACAGAGAGTTTACATTGCAATCTCGGTGGGACCGATCACTCATGTCGGTGGAACCGAAACGTTACGAAGGGAAACAAAGAGATTACAATCCCATCTTGGTGAGACCAATTTGCCTAGGGTTTGTGGCAGTGGCAATGACATCTGAACTCGGTGGCGCCGGATAGAAAGAATCGGTGGGGCCGAGTTTGAATTTTGGTTTGGGTCATATGTGGATATGAGAAAGCAGTTGAGGTTTTTGGAGCATATCACTAAGCTCTGTGGAGCAAGAAACTCATTAAACAATACCTCAGCCCTCCTTGATAGTATTGGCTTTTCCTATAGACTCAATGTGATCTTGGATCACTAAAATATAAAATGTAGAGTCTTGAGCTTTTGAGCTTGAGCCAATTCTTTTAACCTTTGTATTTTGAGGGATCCACTTTCCTCATCCATGCCATGCCATTCATTGAGCTCTTCCTGAAATGTTCATCTTGGAATGATGTTAGCTCAATGAGCTATATGTTGTTAGGAATTACCAAAACCACCTAGGTATAGTTGCACTTTCAACTTGACTCTGAGATAGTCGCTACTTTTTGTGAATCTTCTGCTACTCACGTTGATCTCTCTAAAGAGAAGTGGTTTAAATATAATCCTCCTGTTGAAGTGAAAGTAGTTGCACCTATTACAGTCGAAGAAAAGACTATTACCTATAGTGATCCTATTGTTCCTACTACTTATGTTGAAAAACCTCCTTTTCCTATTAGGATAAAGGATCATGCTAAAGCTTCGACTGCTGTTCGTAAGAGTAATACTAGGACTTATACACCTCCTGAGCAAATTAATGTTGAACCTAGTATTGCTATGGTTAAAGATCTCTTGGATGAGGACTTAGATGGGCATATTATTTCTTTCTTGGGTGAGACTGCTAATATTGCTAGACCTAATACTAAGACACGTAGACCTGTCATAGGCATGCCTGTTATTTCTGTTAAAATAGGAGATCATTGTTATCATGGCTTATGTGATATGGGTGCTAGTGCTAGTGCGACACCTTATGATCTTTATAAAGAAATTATGCACGACATTGCACCCATTGAATTAGAAGACATTGATGTTACTATTAAGCTTGCTAATAGGGATACCACTAAACCTATTGGGATTGTTAGAGATGTTGAAGTTTTGTGTGGGAAGGTCAAATACCCTGCTGATTTTCTTGTTCTTGGTTCCCTACAAGATGATTTTTGTCCCATTATTTTTGGTAGACTCTTCTTGAATACTGCTAGTGCTAAGATTAATTGTGAAAAGAATATTGTCACTGTTGGCATAGATGGTATGTCTCATGAGTTTAATTTCGCTAAGTTTAGTAGACAACCTCGTGAAAGGGAACCACCTAGTAAGGATGAGATTATTGGTCTTGCTTCCATTGCTGTTCCTCCAACTGATCCGTTAGAACAATATTTGGTAGACCATGATAACGATATGTTTATGAAGGAAAGGGAAGAAATAGATGAAGTGTTCCTTAAACATGAACCTATGTTGAAACATAACCTTCCCGTTGAAATTCTTGGGGATCCCCCTCCACCCAAGGGTGATCCAGTGTTTGAACTCAAACCATTACCTGATAGTCTTAAGTATGCTTATCTTGATGAAAAAGAAATATATCCTGTTATTATTAGTGCTAACCTTTCAGAAAAAGAAGAAGAAAGATTATTGAAAACTCTGAAGAAGCACCGAGCAGCTATTGGATATACTCTGGACGATCTTAAGGGCATTAGTCCCACATTATGTCAACACAGGATTTCAGTGGAGAAAGATGCCAAACCAGTTAGAGATCCTCAAAGACGATTAAATCCCAAGATGAAGCAAGTGGTAAGAAAGGAGATACTAAAGCTCCTTGAGGTAGGTATTATTTATCCCGTTGCTGATAGTGAATGGGTAAGCCCTGTCCATTGTGTCCCTAAAAAGGGAGGTATTACCGTTGTTCCTAATGATAAAGATGAATTGATCCCGCAAAGAATTATTACAGGTTATAGGATGGTAATTGATTTCCGTAAGTTAAATAAAGCTACTAAGAAATATCATTACCCTTTACCTTTTATTGATCAAATGCTAGAAAGGCTATCCAAACACACATATTTTTGCTTTCTAGATGGTTATTCTGGTTTCTCTCAGATACCTGTGTCAGCGAAGGATCAATCTAAAACTACTTTTACTTGCCCTTTTGGTACTTTTGCTTATAGACGTATGCTTTTTGGTTTATGTAATGCACCTACTACCTTTCAAAGATGCATGATGGTTATATTCTCCGATTTTTGTGAAAAATTTGTGAGGTATTCATGGATGACTTCTCCGTCTATGGATCCTCTTTTGATGATTGTTTGAACAACCTTGATTGAGTTTTGCAGAGATGCGAAGACACTAGTCTCGTCCTGAATTGGGAAAAGTGTCACTTTATGGTTAATGAAGGCATTGTCTTCGGGCACAAGATCTCCGAGAGAGGTATTGAAGTTGATAAAGCCAAAGTTGATGCTATTGAAAAGATGCCATGTCCCAAGGACATAAAAGGTATAAGAAGTTTCCTTGGTCATGCCGTTTTTTATAGGAGGTTCATTAAGGACTTTTCTAAAATCTCTAGGCCTCTAACTAATTTATTGCAAAAAAGATATCCCTTTTGTCTTTGATGATGATTGTGTAGAAGCGTTTGAAGTACTAAAGAAAGCTTTGATCACTGCACCTATTGTTCAGCCACCTGATTGGAATTTACCTTTTGAAATTATGTGCGATGCTAGTGATTATGCTGTAGGTGCTATTTTAGGGCAAAGAGTTGATAAGAAATTGAATGTTATCCAGTATGCTAGTAAGACTCTTGATACTGCCCAGAGAAATTATGCTACTAATGAAAAAGAGTTCTTAGCAGTCGTGTTTGCATGTGATAAGTTCAGACCTTACATTGTTGATTCCAAAGTTACTATTCACACTGATCATGCTGCTATTAAATATCTTATGGAGAAGAATGATGCTAAGCCTAGACTCATTAGATGGGTTCTCTTGCTCCAAGAATTTGACTTGCATATTATTGATAGAAAGGGAGCTGAGAACCCCGTTGCAGATAACTTGTCTAGGTTAGAGAATGTTCTTGATGACCCTCTGCCTATTAATGATAGCTTTCCTGATGAACAATTAGCGATCGTCAATGCTTCTCGTACTGCTCCTTGATATGCTGATTACGCTAATTACATTGTTGCTAAATATTTATCGCCTAGTTTCACAAAGCAGCAAAAGAAAAAGTTCTTTTATGATTTAAGACATTACTTCCGGGATGATCCACACCTTTATAAAGGAGTAGATGGTGTTATTAGACGTTGTGTGCCTGAGCATGAACAAGAACAAATTCTACGTAAGTGTCACTCTGAATCTTATGGAGGACACCACGGTGGAGATAGAACTGCACACAAGGTACTACAATCTAGTTTTTATTGGCCTACTCTCTTTAAAGATGCTTGTAAGTTTCTGTTATCTTGTGATGAATGTCAAAGAATAGGTAACATTAGTAGATGTCAAGAAATGCCTATGAATTATTTTATTGTTATTGAACCGTTTGATGTTTGGGGCTTTGATTATATGGGACCTTTTGCTGCCTCTAATGGTTATACACATATTTTAGTTGCTGTTGATTACGTTACTAAGTGGGTAGAAGCTATTCCAACTAGTAGTGCTGATCATAACACTTCTATTAAAATGCTTAAAGAAGTTATTTTTCCGAGGTTTGGAGTCCCTAGATATCTTATGACTGATGGTGGTTCACATTTCATTCATGGTGCTTTCCGTAAGATGCTTGCTAAGTATGATGTCAATCATAGAATAGCATCTCCTTATCATCCGCAGTCTAGTGGTCAAGTAGAGTTGAGCAATAGAGAGCTCAAATTAATTTTGCAAAAGACTGTGAATAGATCTAGAAAGAATTGGTCCAAAAAACTTGATGATGCATTATGGGCCTATAGAACTGCATACAAAAATCCTATGGGTATGTCTCCTTATAAGATGGTTTATGGAAAAGCGTGTCATTTACCTCTTGAGCTTGGACATAAAGCATATTGGGCTATTAAAGAGCTTAATTATGACTTCAAACTTGCCGGTGAGAAGAGGTTATTTGATATTAGCTCACTTGATGAATGGAGAACCCAAGCCTATGAGAATGCCAAGCTTTTCAAAGAAAAAGTCAAACACTCGCATGATAAGAGGATACAAAAGCGTGAGTTTAACATAGGAGATTATGTGTTATTATTCAACTCTCGTTTAAGATTTTTTGCAGGAAAACTTCTCTCAAAATGGGAAGGTCCCTACGTTATCGAGGAGGTCTATCGTCCTAGTGCCATAAAAATCAACAACTTCGAAGGCACAAATCCGAGGGTGGTAAACGGTCAAAGAATTAAACACTATATTTCAGGTAATCCTATCAATGTTGAAACTAATATTATTGAAACCGTAACCCCTGAGGAATACATAAGGGACACTTTCCAGAACGTTCCAGGCCCCGAAAAGGTATAGGTATGTGGTACGGTAAGTAAACCGACTCCAAAACAACTCCAATGGCAATTTTTATCTTAAGAATTTTAGGAAGAAAGAAATAGTCCAAAAGGGACACGAGGCTCCCACGAGAGTGGAGGGCGCCCCCCCTGTAGGGCGTGCCCCCCTGTCTCGTGGGCACCTCGTGTGCCTCCCGGACTCCATTTTCTTTTATGTTACGTATTTTGGTCGGTAAAAATTCATTATATATACTCCCGAAGGTTTTGACCACTGTATCACGCAAATATCCTCTGTTTTCGTTTCGAGCTATTCCTGTTGCAGATTTGGAACAAGATGTTGTCCCAAGATTCGGAGGGGGAGAGCTACATGGCTGATTATATCGCAAACCCAAAAGTATATGGGGACGTGGAACATTATGGCTGGACCACGGAGGAAGTAGAAGACTATGATACAAAGGGGAAGGAGGAGACAAGCTCCGATGAAGAGGACGATCCACTACCTCAACCTGGTGATATGCATGTGGAGTTCAAAAAGTCAAACCTCCCTAAGGTCCAATCTATCCCACCATGTTTTTTGCAGGACAGAAAGGCAGCACTATGCAAAAATATAATGAAACTTTAGCTCGAGAATGAGGATCTGAGGGAGGAAAATTTTAGCCTCAGATGCAAGCTAGAGAAGAAAAATGCAACAACTCCACCGTCATCATCACCACCTCCATCACCTCCGAGGAAATAATCACGCGGGTATGGGCACTCCCCTTGGTAACTGCCAAGCTTGGGGGAGGTGCCCCGGTATCGTATCACCATCACACTCCTATCTTTACTGCTTTATTTAGTTCGATCCTTTTAGTAGTATCTTGATCTAGTAGTTTTGATATCAAGTAGTTTGAGTTTTGCTTTGTGATCTCTTTATGTATTCGAGTCCGTGAGCTATCTATAATAAAGATTAGTGTTGAGTCAAGGGCTTTGCTATGTGTTATGATCTTGAGAAAGTAGAAAGAATAAAAGAGTTCATATTAATCTTATGGATAGTGATAACTTCACACATAGAAAGTATGAGGCATAAAAAATTGTTGAAAGTTGATGAACGTAGCCTTGGTCATCGTTGCAATTAATAGGAAGTGATAAGGAAAGAGGGGTTCACATATAAATATATTATCTTGGACACCTTTTATGATTGTGAAGCACTCATTAAGTATGACATCCTAAAAGAGTTGATGTTGGACAAGGAAGACAATGTAATGGTTTATGTTTTCTGACATCTCAGTTAAAGTATATTGTCATTGACCTTCCAAACATGTTGAGCTTGCCTTTCCCCCTCATGCTAGCCAAATTCCTTGCACCAAGTAGAGATACTACTTGTTCTTCCAAATATCCTTAAACCCAGTTTTTCCATGAGAGTCCACCATACCTACCTATGGATTGCGTAAGATCCTTCAAGTAAGTTGTCATCAGTGCAAGCAATAAAAATTGCTCTCTAAATATGTATGAATTATTAGTGTGGAGAAAATCAGCTTTGTACGAACTTGTTGTGGAAGTAATAAAAGCGACAGACTGCATAATAAAGGTCCACATACAAGGGGCAATATAAAGTGGTGTTCTTTTGCATTAAGATTTTATGCATCAACTCTAAACGCGCATGACAACCTCTGCTTCCCTCTGCGAAGGGCCGATCTTTTACTTTATGTTTTTACTTTATGCTTGAGTCAAGGTGATCCTCACCTTTCCCTTTTTCATTTTATCCTTTGGCAAGCTCCTCGTGTTTGAAAGATCATGATATATATATATATATATATATATATATATATATATATATATATATATATATATATATCCAATTGGATGTAAGTTAGCATGGGCTATTATTGTTGACATCACCTAAAGGTGAATACGTTGGAAGGCAACACAATAAGCCCCTATCTTTCTCAGTGTCCGGCTGAAACTCTATAACCACAAGTATTGCGTGAGTGTTAGCAATTGTAGAAGACTACGAGATAGTTGAGTATGTGAGCTTGCTGAAAAGCTCTTTTATTGACTCTTTCTGATGTTACGATAAATTGCAATTGCTTCAATGACTGAGATTATAGTTTGTTAGTTCCCAATGAAGTTTTTGAACCATACTTGACATTGTGAATTGCTTGTTACTTGAGCATAGGAAATCATATGACAAAATCTATATATGTTGCTGTTATTAGAATGATCATGATGCCCTCATGTCCGTATTTTATTTTTATCGACACCTCTATCTCTAAACATGTGGACATATTTTTCGATTTCGGCTTCCGCCTGAGGACAAGCGAGGTCTAAGCTTGGGGGAGCTGATACTTCCATTTTGCATCATTGTTTTATATCAATATTTATTGCATTATGGGCTGTTATTACACATTATGTCTCAATACTTATGGCTATTCTCTCTTATTTCACAAGGTTAACGATGAAGAGGGGGAATGCCGGCAACTAGAATTTTGGCTGGAAAATGAGCATGTATTGGAAACCTATTCTCCATAGCTCCAAAAATCCTGAAACTCCATGGAAGTCAATTTTGGAATTAATAAGAATTATTGAGCGAAGAAAACACCAGAGGGGCCCCACACCCTGGCCAGGAGGGTGGGGGTGCGCCCACCCCTACTGGGCGCGCCCCCTATCTCCTAGGCCCCCTAATGGGCCTCCGACGTCCATCTTCTGCTATATCATCACTTTTACCCTGGAAAAAATCGTGGGCAAGCTTACGGGACGAAACTCCACCGCCACGAGGCGGAACCTTGGCGGAATCAATCTAGGGCTCTGGCGGAGCTGTTCTACTGGGGACACTTCCCTCCGGGAGGGGGAAATCATCACCAACGTCACCACCAACGATCCTCTCATCGGGAGGGGGTCAATCTCCATCAACATCTTCACCAGCACCATCTCCTCTCAAAACCCTACTTCATCTCTTGTATCCAATCTTATATCAAAACCACAAATTCGTACTTGTGGGTTGCTAGTAGTGTTGATTACTCCTTGTAGTTGATGCTAATTGGTTTACTTGGTGGAAGATCATATGTTCAGATCCTTTATGCATATTATTACTCCTCCGATTATGAACATGAATATGCTTTGTGAGTAGTTACGTTTGTTCCTGAGGACATGGGAGAAGTCTTGCTATTAGTAGTCATGTGAATTTGGTATTCGTTCGATATTTTGATGAGATGTATGTTGTCTTATCCTCTAGTGGTGTCATGTGAACGTCAGCTACATGACACTTCACCATTATTTGGGCCTAGAGGAAGGCATGGGGAAGTAATAAGTAGATGATGGGTTGATAGAGTGACAGAAGCTTAAACCCTAGTTTATGCGTTGCTTCGTTAGGGGCTGATATGGATCCATATGTTTAATGCTGTGGTTAGGTTTATCTTAATACTCCTTTTGTAGTTGCGGATGCTTGCAATAGGGGTTAATCATAAGTGGGATGCTTGTCCAAGTTAGGGCAGTACCCAAGCACCGGTCCACCCACATATCAAATTATCAAAGTACCGAACGCGAATCATATGAACATGATGAAAACTAGCTTGACGATAATTCCCAATGTGTCCTCGGGAGCTCCTTTATTATTATTAGAAATTGTCCAGGCTTATCCTTTGCTACATAAAGTATTGGGCCACCTTCTGCACTTTATTTACTTTATTTACTTGTTGCTCGTTACTATTTATCTTATCACAAAACTATCTATTACCTTCAATTTCAGTGCTTGCAGAGAAAACCTTACTGAAAACCGCTTATCATTTCCTTCTGCTCCTCGTTGGGTTCGACACTCTTAATTATCGAAAGGACTACGATAGATCCCCTACACTTGTGGGTCATCAGGAGCTAGGTTGATTGGATTGAGCTCATCTTTGGCATCCATGGGTTATTTATCAATATTAAACACCCTACCAATTTGCAGCTCAAATGGAATTAGGAATAAAGCACTTTGCAAAATTTCAGAGAAGGCAGAAACTTGCATTGGATCATGTGCCCAATTTTTGAACTGTGGGACATGAGATGATGATGGAACTAATGATTATATAGCAAGGACAAGCTCCACAATTTATGTGAGAATTTTCCCAGCTATAAAAATAATAGTTCCTTTAGAAAACGGCAGAAATGCAATATTGGTATTAAATAGGAAAAGGCAATTTTCCTTACTTAATTATGGCCAATATAATTGCCAGAGACTGGATTAGGCATAATTATTAACTTCACAAATTCACATGAATTTAGGAGATGGCTAGATATGCCTTTGGATTTTATTCCTCAGAAAGGCAAGAAAAGGAATAAATCATAATTCAAAAATATTGCATGGGACTTGGCAATATTTTTGCATATCCAAGGTTGAAAAGGATAGGAGGGTCTCTAGGAACAGATGGGATGATCAACAGATCAAGGAAAATGATAGCCCCTTTGAAATCACAAAGGGCATATTCAAATTCCAAAAATTTGGAATTAGGGTTTGAGAGGGTTTAAGGTGTTGCAACTAAGGTCTTGCCCACTGAAAAAGACATGAGAAAGTTTTGAAAGGTTGGAAATGACAAGAATTCTCAGGGTCATCCAACAAGCTCAGGAGAAAGATTTGGAAACTGAGTGCCAGGAAGGAATAACAACACAAAAATTGATAACCCAATTTTGGGGCTATTACAAACCTTCCCCCCTTAAAAGAATCTCGTCCTCGAGATTCCTAGGGTTACAACACAAAGAAAAGATAACCACTCCGGGGAAAAATCTCCGGGTTAATTAACCCTTTGGTTGAATTTGAACGAGTTGGGGCACCGATAATTGGTACACCCAGGAAGAGATATGGGAAAACACGGTTATGTCCATGGCTAGGGGCACTCGAGATTAGACTCTCGAAAAATTGCTAGATGCACCTAGTGAACAATGGACTCACCTGCTGACACGTGGGTCTAGGGCCCACTGGCAGCCTCCTTCTTCTACCTTCGGCTAACTGCTTCTCCCGTGCTGCTGCTTCGCGTGCAGCTTGGCGCAACTTGCATCTAGATCCTAGGGCGATGAGGACCCTAGTGCCATAGTGCGTGGCGTGCACGGCGCCGGTGCAGCGAGCACTCACGTCGCGGACCAGCACCTTGTCGGCACTGCTCGTGAATTCGCCTCCTAGACACCGGTGATCGGGCGACGAACGGGTTTTCCTAGACTCCGCTCACCGTACACCGGGGTTGGGCTATAAAAACGGCAGCGCGGCTCGCTTCCAACACACAAACACAATGCCACTCTACTACCTCTTTGTTTTGAGCGAGATCGAGCCGAGCTCCTTCGGCGAGGAGGTGTTCTTGGTGGCGCTACGGTTGTTCCTCGCGGCACTACTGGGCACGCTGGTCGGCTCATCGATCCTCCTGGTGATACTCATCAGGAACGAGCGGGCTCGAAACAACGCGCGGCTGGTGGCTTAAGGTGTGGAAGAAGATGGCGCATGGGGTGGTCCTCCGCCACGCTTGGTCCTCCGTCGCTTCGCACCGGCGGAGTAATCACGTGCTGCAGTGGAGCGGTGGTGGCGACTTGCGGAGCCACGCAAGGTAGTGATGGTGGTGGTGATGGGTTCAGATGCGGGTGAGGTGGCTACGCCAGCTCAGGAATCAGTTTAGGGCACAGGAAAAATTTCACAGATTGCTCCACGAAATGTAGGTGTCGAGGTAGAATCGGAGTTGAAATCTATATCGAGGAGTTGTAATGGATCGTGAGAAATAAAACTGGCAGTGTTTCTTCCAAAACACAATTGGGTCCATGAAAAAAATATCAAGGACGAGAAATGGCCAGATGAAAATGGCCTCTTCGAGGTTCTGGGTTTGGAAAATCTGTCACACGGGGTATGCACAGATGGAGAGGGATATGTCACTTTGCATTCCCCCGAGTACTGCTCAATTGTACTCGTGGGTGAACCGGGCATGCGTGCAGTATGCAGTAAAATCTAAACAAACAGACAGATGCAATAAACAGGCAACGGAAAAAACACACCAGACAAATCACACTAAGGTGTTTTAATGCTAGTGGGTATACATACTCCTGGTATACATATACCTACACTAGCACACATTTTATTAGAGACTCGGAACGAGTCCATGTTGTTTTTAGTGTATGTGTCGTACTAATTAAAATCTTGCTAGCAAACATTGCCAAACCTGTCAAACATTTTTGCTTGACAGAGAGACAAGCAAAAACAAACACACAAACAAAATCAAGCAAGCAAATAACATAGCATACAGGTTACAACAGTACCAGCATACATCAACGCACAAACGCGCTATGCGCTAATCAAAACTACTCGTTGCGAGATACATGGTTCTCTCCTCATATCAGGGATGAACCGACAGATTGATTGACTAGCAGGAACCACTGACTGCATGACTAAGGTCAGGCAGAAGACTGGCCTTGCTGGGGCTCTCCTGGAGGACGAAGACTGAGCCAATCTCCATCTTCATCGTCTGACACTTCTATGGGTTGGGGCGGTGGGGCTGAAATTGCTGCAGGAAAATGCAGCTGATGGATCCGGAGAAGAGACTTGTCGAGGGTGATGATGTTTGGCTTGGGCCATAGCACAGGCTGATAGGATAGCACTGGTTCGGATGGCGTTGGGCCAACAGCTTGAGATGCAAAATTACGAGCCTCATGGTAAGCTTCCTTGACGACTCGTACCACATTATTGTCCATGGCTCTAAACTCAGCAAGCAGCACTGAAATCAACATCCCCTGGGCAGTGATGTATTGCACCAGGCGAGCGATTGCGGGATCATCTCCTTGGCAAGCGGAAGAGGGCTGCATTACTGCGTTTGACATAGTGGGGGAAAAGTAGAACTCCCGCCTTGTTGCTACATGCGGGAAGTTGGTTCGGAGGTGAAGGATAGCGTCAACAACAGCGGCTTGAATGGCTAAACCAGAGGTAGGCATGGCTCTACCCTATAAAACCAAAGGCTGGACATCTGCTGCAGGGCCTAGGCTCATGTGCACTCTTGCAACAAAGCGATGAAGGTGAGGGACGGGTGTCGATTGGTACACCAGGTAATTGGGGCTAGTCTTACCGCCAAATGCTTTGGTAAGCATCTCGGCAAGAAGGGGTGGAAAGCCAGGGTGGTTGATGGCATAGGTGCGGGTGTAGTACGTGGGAGTTTTGGAGCCGCTAGCCATGACTGGGGTGCTACTAGCTAAGCTTCTCTGCAGGGACATGGCAGACTGAGGAGCAAGCGATACGGCTAGCGGAAAGGGCATTTATAGGTAGCTACACGGGACAGGCCCACATGGCGTGGCCCCTTTCCCTTAATGGCGAAGGGAAAGCGGTGCGTCCGACCAAAAAGGATAGGATTGCTGCACGTTTCACGGATAACTAGGCGGGGATAGCGGAGTGAGGACGTGTCGGTCCCGACTGCGCCACTTGTTGATTAACAATGTCCATGCCGGACGCCAGGGATGGGTCAAATCCCTTAGGGTTATTACGGGTTGATGGTGGCGGTGATCTAATGCTAGGATAATCTATGCCAGCCTGGATGCTCTGATACCAAGCCCCGTGGCACCCCGATCCGCATGGAGCAGGGGGCGTTCGCACGTCAGCCCAAGATAACACCTGACGCACGACAGGTCCATGATAAAACATTCCAGGTACAAAAAATATTCATCAAATACATGTGTATATGATTACATCAGTGATGAATATAATCTTATGGCATAGCCCTAAGGCTATTTACATGGCAGCGGAAGTCTATTTAAATGGCGGCGGAAGTCTTGGCAGCATAACACTCTGGCTGGGCTCCACAACTCACAGGACTGGCAAGATTACGGCCTAGCACGACAGAACAATTGAACGACCTACAAAACTGGCATGACACGCCAGGTCAGTACATTGAATGTACTTGCAAGACAACCAAATACATAGCATCCAAACAAGCAGAAGACAAAGCAAGAACCAAGCGAATGCAACAACTATCTCATATCAGAAACTAAGCATGGCATAATATCAACCCAAGGACATAAATCAAACTAACATCATGGCATCCACTAGCATGGCAACAACATAGCATAGCAAATTTATTTCTAACATGGCAAAACAAAGCATAGCCTATCATCTCAATCATATCAATCAAAGCATGGCATGGCATCATGAAACTATGCTGAAAATTAACTACCAATCATAGCAACTGCAGACATATCATGTTAACTGTATGCAACCATCTCATGTTCTACCATGGTTCTTTAAATGCGAACATATTACTCATGCAATGCAACCAAACTTGTACACTAAGTCCTTCAGACTCTCTTATCAACAGTGATCACATCATTTCCTGATCACAAACAGAGACAAACTTGTGATCCTTACGGCAATCACAACCCGACCACATCTGGCCTGTGATCCATACAGCGATCACAACCCGACCACATCTGGCGTGTGATCCTTACGGAGATCACAACCCGACCACATCTGGCCCGTGATCCTTAACCACATTAACCAGCTTAATTATTTCAGGTTTATCCTCCATTTCAACCAAGACCCGATAGTGTACCCTACTACAAACTTGTGCCCATGACCAAGGACGTAGCTATCGATAGTTTAAATACACTCTGCAGAGGTAGCGCACTGTACCCACACTACGGAACCCATGGCCTCACACTCCCATTCGGGTGGACCAACGGCGTTCCGACGAAACCGATCTACTATCATGACACTCTCCCAGCCACTCTGACTCAGTCCCCATCGGGCTAGTCCTGGGTGGCCCCGTGTCTACCTCCAGACACAACGACCACCGTCGTGGCCCGATCCACTCTGGGATCCTCATGCAAAATCAAATTAAAACCGGGCACACAAGGCTTATGTCCACCTACCTGATTAGGGTAGCACGCGCCCATAACCTTCCCTCGTTAGAGGCACCGGCGAGAGGCACGACAATAGACCGCATTAGGGCCGTCCCATACCGGAAAATGTGGTTCCACTGGAAAAGTTCGATTTGGCGGCACTATGACTCGATCCCATCGATGACGGAGGTTTTTTTGTTATTATGTCATATTATTATCTTCTCCATCATCAATCATCATACCAGCATTTTAACATGAATGCAACAATGAGCATACATCATACAAATGCTTTAATAACATATCGAACTTCTGAAGTGAACACTTACAACATGAAGAGCATGACAATACGAAGTACTAACATATCCACGGTGCATTATCATCATCATAGCATTTTATAATAATGACACGAAAAATATATAGAAGTGACAGGGCATCATCAATAACAACATTCTAATTATCAAGGCAAGAAATAGCATGAAAACACAAGCATGCATGGTAAGCATAATGGAATAACTGCAGATGAAAATGAGAAGAAATAACTGCAGCTACACACACACAAGGTGCAAGCAAAGTCAACATGCAAGTTCGGGGCTCATGATAACAGGTTGGCTTGCCTGGGGGTCGACAATTACTTCGGGAAGAAGTGAGAAACGACCGCGGAAAAATTTGCCGGAAACAGTTCTCTCTCGGAGGGGCTGTTTACGGACAAGGGCAAAAATGGTCATTTTCACAGTGTCAAACCATAGTTAAAATGCTGGGAACGGACCGGGCTCGATGAAACGAAAATGTGGGCATTGGATTTACCTCAATCGGAGTAACGAGTAAAAAGATACATGCGTTTAAAACTCAGAGACTAATGTGTAAAATACTTCTACAAACAGGTCCCTGGCAGTTTTAAACAGACGCGTCTTTTCTGAAATATGCCTTCGAATCACGAAAACGGCTTTGTGGCGGGGCGCTTTCACTTATCCACGTGGCAAAGACCGGTCAAAGCAGCAGTAGCGGGACCGGGCGGCAGGGTCGCTGCCAGGTGGGGTCGTAGGGCCCGCCTGGCCAGGTCAATGCCCACCTGGCCGGCTCCTTCTTCTTCGCTCGATGCACGCCTGACCGAGGGACGATGCCCGCCCGACGGTGCTCGCCGGCGCGTCCGGCCACGGCAGGCGACGGGCGACCTACCCACGGGATCAGGAGGAGGAGGCGCACCCCGGGGTAGTCTTCGTTGCTGGTGACAAGCACTGGAGGGGGAGCAGCAGGGGCCGCGGCGGAGAGGAGCTTCGGCCTCCAGCGAGGATGGAGCTATGGTGGGGGAACGGAGAGGCTGAGGCCACGGGGAGACTCGCCGGAGCATGGGGGAGGCGCTGGTGGAGGAGGA
>NC_041393.1:113407176-113407487 GCF_002162155.2 Triticum dicoccoides | reverse complement strand
AGGCGGCGGCCATGGCGATGGGAAGAGATGGAGAGGCTCCGAGCGAGGAGGAGAGCTGCGGGAAGGGAATAGTGGACTGTGAGGGGGCTCGGGGCTTGCTACTTATAGCCGCGGGGGAGCTCGTGGGGGAGGGGTGAGCTGGCACGTGACGGGCGACATGTCCGCGCGTCGGCGACGACGCGACGTCGGCAGGCGCGGCCAAAGCTCACGGGAGGCAGCGGGAAGGCGACGAGGAGGGTCATGACGAGTGGCAGAAACTCATGGAGTCTAGGGGCACTCGAAGACGAACGGAGGAAGAGGACAGGGGCGAG
>NC_041393.1:113311182-113407157 GCF_002162155.2 Triticum dicoccoides | reverse complement strand
AAGAAGACAGGATCACAAGAGCGCATTATTCGGTCGTTGGCACGGCTCGCCGGAGAAGAAAATAGAGGGGGAGCAGGGTCCAGGCGAGCGGCAACGACGATGCGGAGCTGTAGGACATTAATGGCAAGGTCAGGGACGGTCGGAGCAGTGCTGCCGACGAGAACAGTGGCTAGACCACCGTTTTGGCAGTCTGCACTCATGGTCACCGCTGGCATAGCGCACTCTGGGGGTTTTACTAAGGTTAAACCATGTCTACTGCGTAGTCCTTCGAAGATAGATTGTTACTATGGTAAAGCTACGGGCAGTGACAAAGTAAGATGAGTAAACCATGCTCCACAAGTTTACTGCAGCGAACTTCGTCATATCCTAGAGGTAAAACCAGAGAGGGTAAAAGGTAAACTTGGTGTCTGGTAGGCTTAGGGTAGCAAGGACTACGGTCCTGGGGTTTTGGAGGGCATTAGGACAATTATTTAGCATAGTTGCTTAACAACTGCATGTGTCCAGAAATCAAATGATGATAAAGCACTCACTAGGAGGGTTGGATTTAGCTATAACTTGGCAAATCCTAATGATTTGGTCATAAGTAGATGCTGTAAAAAGATCAGCCCAAATGGACTTGCCAAATTGGTACTTTCTTCACAAGCAGTACCTTTGACCAGAAACTTGGGAAAATCCTAGGAAAATATTGGCTAAATGAAATTAGCCAAACTCTTGGTTAGATGGGTTATAGGGATAGGAGAAGGCTTGGAATTATTTTCAGCCATAATGGAGCAAGATAAAATATACTTGCTTCACAACTGAAAATTTGGACAGAAAACAAGAATTGCTCCTGTTCTCACATAGCTCAATGAAATGAGCTGAATTTTGGTGAAGGCTAATTATTTGGAATACTTGAGAGGATGGAAAAGTTTCATCCCATTTGGAAACTCTATGAAGGCACTTCCTTCACAAAGTGACAATCTGGTCAGAAACTTTGAAAACTTTCATAGGGAGCTAGGATGATTGGATTGAGCTCTTATTTGGCATCCATGGGTTATTTATCAATATTAAACACCCTACCAATTTTCAGCTCAAATGGAATTAGGAATAAAGCACTTCCTTTGCAAAATTTCAAAGAAGGCAAAAACTTGCATTGGATCATGTGCCCAATTTTTAAACTATGGGACATGAAATGATGATGGAACTAGTGATTGTATAGTAAGGACAAGCTCCACAATTTATGTGAGAATTTTCCCAGCTATAAAAATAATAGTTCCTTTAGAAAATGGCAGAAATGCAATATTGGTATTAAATAGGAAAAGGCAATTTTCCTTATTTAATTATGGCCAATATAATTGCCAGAGACTGGATTAGGCGTAATTATTAACTTCACAAATTCACATGAATTTAGGAGATGGCTAGATATGCCTTTGGATTTTATTCCTCAGAAAGGCAAGAAAAGGAATAAATCATAATTCAAAAATATTGCATGGGACTTGGCAATATTTTTGCATATCCAAGGTTGAAAAGGATAGGAGGGTCTCTAGGAACAGATGGGATGATCAACAGATCAAGGAAAATGATAGCCCCTTTGAAATCACAAAGGGCATATTCAAATTCCAAAAATTTGGAATTAGGGTTTGAGAGGGTTTAAGGTGATGCAACTAAGGTCTTGCCCACTGAAAAAGACATGAGCAAGTTTTGAAAGGATGGAAATCACAAGAATTCTCACGGTCATCCAACAAGCTCAGGAGAAAGATTTGGAAACTGAGTGCCAGGAAGGAATAACAGCACAAAAATTGATAACCCAATTTTGGGGCTGTTATAGAATCGCTGCACTCTATAAGAACAGAATAGATAAGAGTGGAAAAGGAAACATACCATGATTACGACCTGAACATCAAACTAAAGGAAAAAACCAACGCGCTGAACACAACCTAAACATCAACTAAAAATCAAATCTACTGGAAGAACAAATGCCCTGTGTCGGTGTCAAAACCGGTGGTTCTCGGGTAGGGGGTCCCGAACTGTGCGTCTAAGGCTAATGGTAACAAGAGGCAGGGACACATTGTTTACCCAGGTTCGGGCCCTGTCTATGGAGGTAATACCTTACTTTCTGCTTGATTGATCTTGATGTATATGAGTATTACAAGAGTTGATCTACCACGAGATCGTAATGGCTAAACCCTAGAAGTCTAGCCGATGAGGTTATGATTATTGTGGCTAAACCCTAGAGGCCTAAACCCTCCGGTTTATATAGACACTAGACGGGGCTAGGGTTGTACAAAGTCGGTTATAGAGAAAGGAATCTACATATCCGAATCGCCAAGCTTGCCTTCGACGCCAAGGAGAGTCCCATCCGGACACGGGACGAAGTCTTCTATCTTGTATCTTCATAGCCCAACAGTCCGGCCAAAGTATATAGTCCGGCTATCCGAGGACCCCTTAATCCAGGACTCCCTCAGTATCCCCTAAACGAGGCTTCAATGACGATGAGTCCGACACACAGATTGTCTTCGGCATTGCAAGGCGGGTTCCTTCTCCGAATACTCCAACATAGCCTTCCGAACATAGAAAACGTGTCCGGCTTTGCAAAACAAGTACCACCCACAACCGTAGAGAGTATAATATTGCACAAGTCCAATCCGCTGACAACTTTTTGTAGCGTGACATCACGCCACTGCCCGGTCATTATTTGAACCGTTTTTAGCCTGTCGCTCCGTATTTCGAGGTGTGGTTTCATTGGCACGTCTCGTCGAAGCAGAGATCGTGTCCCCTTATCACGGGATTCTCATCAATACAGGCATGGGTAACCCAACCGTGTTATCTGCACGGCGCTTGGGGAATAGGCAAATTTTAAGGTGAGTGGGGAGGCGCATGACTTTTACTGCCTTTATAAAGGGATAAGGTTTCATCCGCTTTCACCCACGCCTTCTTCCTCTGCCCATCCATCCTCGAGCGCCAGCGCCCAAGCTCTCGCCTTCTCCGCCTTAAAAAGCACCCCAATCCACTACAAAAAAATACACTTCCGTGATGATACGTGTTTGTCACAGTAGGTCGCGTTTTTTGTCATGCATGTACATCCATGACAAATTTATGACAGAATCAAGATAGCATACCTGTGCTGTCGTAGAAGAGTTCCATGACATTACGAAAATTATCATCACGAAAGTGTCCACTTCCATGACGATATATCGCGCGTCACAGAAGTGCTTTCGTCAAGGGTGAACGACACGTGGCATCCACCATAACGGAACGCCGTTAAGCTATCGGGTCGGGTTTTGGATCCGATAACCCGTTAACAGCCCCGACCAGTGGGGATTTTCCACGTGTAAAATCATCATTGGCTGGAGGAGACACGTGTCAGGTCTGCGCTGGCACAGGTGTCACTCATCCAATGGGCGAGACACGCCTATGATATGTTGACATGTGGACCGGCCCATCAAGTTTAAATGGGCCGGCCCAACTAAAGGCCCACAAGATTTTGTGGACCATAATGGGCCGGCCCAGCTAAAGGCCCACGAGATTTTGCGGACCATAATGGGCTGGCCCAGCTAAAGGCCCACAAGATTTTGCGGGCCATAATGGGCCGGCCCGGGTAAAGGCCCACAAGATTTTTGTGTGCCATAATGGGCCGGCCCAGGTAAAGGCCCACAAGATTCTTGCGGATCATAATGGGCTGGCCCAGCTAAAGGCACACAAGATTTCGCCGACATTAATGGGCCGGCCCAGCTATAGGCCCACAAGATTTTGAGGACCATAGTGGGCCGGCCCATTAACTGGCTGCCATGTTTTGGGCCAAATGCCAGCCCATATTTGATCCGGTCCATTAATGGCCTGCCACGTTCTAGGCCTAATAGTGGACCATATGAGATCCGGTCCGTTAAAAGCCTACCATGTTTTGGGCCGAATTACGGCCCAGATCAGGTCTGACCCTTTAAGAGGCTTTGGGCTCAATTATGGCCCATATCAGATTCGGCCCGTCAATTGGACACTATGCTTTTGGGCCCACTTGCTAAAGGCCCACTTAGTAATTCGGCCTCATTTTAGTTTTGGCTTGTTAAGGGCCCGTTTAACATTTCGGCCCTATATTAATTTCGGCCTGTTAAAAGCCCGTCATATAGTTGGGCCTAACTACGGCCCGGTTTGCATCCGACCTGCTCGCAGCCGATATCTGATTGGGCCAAACAAGGACCGAGACACTTTTGGCCTGTTAAAAGCCCATGATTTGATTCGCACAATCTTGGGCCGGGGTTCATTTCGGGCTGCTGCCGACCCATTAGCTGTTCGACACATTTCGGGCCCAACCTACATCGTGATTGCATGACGACCCGATTATGTACCGTAATTTTACGGTTTGGCCGGTTTACTGCGAAGATAGGATATATATACAGTAAAATAACTGTAGCATCATGAATAAGAAAAAACCTAGATTATACAATAAAGAAATTACAGCATATTACATCCACTGGGCATCAAAGTTTGCCACTATGATAATAAAGCACAAGCAGACAACAGATTACATACACTGGGCATCAAAGATCACCACCAGTGCAAATAAGCATGCCAACAAAATAATATAAAAAACCGACAGCACTTCAATAGAGTTCAAGAAAGGTTAGCCCTGCTAGGGAGCTGCAGCGCAAGCAGCTGAGCAAGATGATGAGACTGCGCTTGTTCAACACTTATATCTTCCCCACTCTGAAAGATAAACAAGCAAACAGATGACAGGTTTTGCACATAAAAGTATCAGTGCTGACAATTCATCACATTTCTTACTGACGATTAAAGTGACACAGTTTAAAATTGCATTAACACAATATGGTATTGTTGAGGTCAAGACATGGCAGGAAATGACATTGTGAAGGAGTTGGCAGCTTCACGACACCACTGGATTACAGATCAAGAACTCATAAGTATCAATGGTTAGTGTGCTATCAATTTATCCCATTTCAGATTGGCAAATAAAGAGACGGTTTAAATAATAGTAGAATGATATGACATTGTTCATAGTTAAGACATTGCAGAATATGACATTGTGTTGTAGTGGGTAGGTTCACCACACCACTGGATTACGGATGAAGAACAGAAGCATACATGCAGTGCAAAAGAAGATCACTTGCTCTGTATAGTTTAATTTACATGGTATGAAGAAGGAACTTGGTTGTATAACTGAAAACTGAAATTGAGAAAGGACAAACTTTTGTTTATGAACTACATAATAAACTTTAAACATGCAATTTGATGCAAACACCAAAAATAAACAGCTATTGCAGTCATGCCTAACCAAATATATACAACAAAGTTTGAAGGCTTGAGATGGACAAACTTACATTATTGGTGAAGACAGGCTCCATAAAGGCCTTGTCCATGCTGATGGGGGGGAAATTCAAGAAGTTTACCACAAAATCTTCTTCATAAGCATTGCCTTTATTCTACATTTTGTTAAGAGCAAATATAGATGTGATAATATACGAAAAAATGGATAATATTTAAGATAAGATGAAGAGTGATGCTACATAACCAAGTAGCTATAAATGTAAGTGCAGCGATACAGGCAAAAGGTACAGCCAAGAGCAATGCACAGCTAAACTTCTTCAGTACCAACCTTATGGTAAGAGTAAATATAGATCTGATGTGTGGAAAATGGAGGGCAAAGGAAAATAAGCTGCAGGGTGATGGTACATGAACAACTACCTGTCATTATAAGTACACTGATAAAGGACAACATGTACTTACAAGAACAATGCAGAGCTAAAAAGAACATTGGCATTGGATATATTCTACACTAATGTAACCATTCATACAGATCAGATAATTTGGAGCGAACAATTGATAACCAAGCTATCATGCATACTGCTGTCACATAATGAACCAGGTATGTATGCAAGTACAGTGATACAGGACAATAGGTACTAACAAGAGCAAAGCAGTGGGCATCATATTTGCGATATCCTGTCGTTCTTTTCAAACCGGAATTCTTCTTTGAGCAGATTTCCTGCAAAAAAGATCCGTAAGGCACATGCGAAAAAGTAGAAGTTCAAATTGTCATGTGATTTCATAGACAGTACCTCATCCTGGGAACGAGACCAGTGCATAACAAGGGTTTTCCATTCAATGTCTTCTAAATTTAGCACATGAGACTTCATCGGAAATTCGTTTATAGACTTGCCATCAAAGTGTGATTTCCTCAGGTAACACCAATACTGCTGCAATGCTTCCTTGAAAAGCACAAGCAAGCTTTGCTCGTCATGACTATCCAAATTGACCCTCGCCTAGTTACAACAAGGTAATGTAAATCATTGATGTGTTCAATCAGCAGAAAACAGGAAAATAATAACCATGAATAATAGCACTTACACGTAAGTTGGACAGGAAGATGTGAAAATGGTGTTTGTCTTCACAATAATCTTCCCATGATGGGAATATATGCACATAGTCCCTAACAACATTGAAAGCATTGTCTTTTAAACTAGGAATAAATGGAATAGGGTTCCAAAATTTAGGAATTGGCCGTCTCTGCAGTTGGGATAGGTCTTCGGCTAGTGGACTTGCTGTACTTTTTGTTGGAGTGAGATTTTTCTGTGGTACAACTGGTGCTATGGCAAATGAAATCGGTATACCTTTTGCTGGAGTGCAGGTCCTGTGTGGTGGGGCTAGTGGTGTGGCCAGTGACGTATGGGTACAGTCTGTTGGAGTCGGTCCTACGTTTTGTGTCATTGGTTGTACAACCAATATAAGTGGGGTGTTGTCTGATTTCTCCGGCACCACCACGTTTTTCAAGGACCTTCCTGGTGCTCCTTCAGGTTCGGCAATCACCCTCTTCCTTTTTGATGTCTGATGCACAAGAACAACATTTGAGTGGAAAAACATGGTATGATGACAGATGGAATATGTATTGATAATGGATGGGCATGGCATCTCGACATATATGATGAGTAAACTAAGCAGATGGCGGTGCAACAAAGTACAAGAAATGAAAGAGAACATATGCAAGATACCCGCAATCAATAAAACATTGCCAAATTAGAACAGGTACCTTGATGGGTGAACTGGACATGCCATCTGCCTTTGACTCCTCGAGGTTAGAATAGTCATTAGGATCATATTTTGAACAAGAATCAACAGGTGGGGAACGTATGAGTTTCATTGCATCCAGAATGGCACTCAATGCCTTGGTGCCAATTTTGTAAGTCATTGCAGTGTTTAGCTTCAAGAGTGGACTGCTGCTAGTGCGACACAAAGCAGCTACATAGATCATAGTGTAGATATAACGGGGAAAACCGTAAGCATCAGAGTAAAATCAGCAAAGTGGAACTTGCTGGAATATATGTGCTAGTATTGCCGGTATGGCTAGAAAGGCTTCGGATACCAGATCTCTTCAAGTGAAGGTGCGATACTATTAATATCAGTGTAACTCTCAAAGGCGACATAGCTCCCCGCATTTCCTTGCTATTCTTATAGGATTCAAGTGGGCAGGCCACTACAAATCCTATTCCTATGTTTACAAGATCCTACGAATCAAAGAGGCTCAAAGTGTCCATCACAACCGACCGTATAGACCTCTACACTGCAAGTCCTTGCTCATCTTCAGTACAAGGAACATACTGTACTACTATCATACTTCCTCTGTTCCAAAATATAAGTCTTGGTAGAGATTTCCACTATGGATCACATACAGATGTATCTAGATACATTTTAGATTGTAGATTCACTCATTTTGCTCCATATTTAGTCCATGGTGGAATCTATACAAAGACTTGTATTTAGGAACAGAGAGAGTACATATTAAAGAAGAACGGAAGAGGAACATGGTAAAGAAGAGCAAGCACATTTTCGATAATAAAATGTTGGTTGCGCAGTGCCCACACATGATGAACCAGAGCGCATTAAGAATGCAACTCCCATCTTTTTCTCGACCATTTTAGGCGGTTGGATGAAGATCCTACGTCTCCTAACCCTTCTTCTTCCTCGTCTCTGATTCTTCCCATACAGAACACCGCACGGGCCGCCGACCGGACCATCGGCCCCATCGCATGTGTTCCTCCGCCACCCCCACCCCCACCCAAACCCCCACCCGTGTCGAGTTTTCTTCGTTCGGCGAGGCCCCACAACCACCCGAGCCCCTTCGATGGCACCGGCGAACTCCGGCGAGCTCTGAAAAATCGACAGACCCAATTTTGAAATTTAGTCTACTGTGATTTAACTAGTGTGGAATATAAAAGGGGAAAACCATAAGCATTGGGAGTATAGTGTTGAGCGTGCCATGCCGGATCTAAAGGTGCAAACCGGACAAAGGAAACTTCACAACCAAGACAAGAAATCAGAGTAAAGCAGTGGCGATCTATTTTCTTGCTGCGATAAATAAGTTGAGCAGATACAAAAGAGTACCGCCTCTGGTGCGGCACCGTGTACGCATCTGCTGAGAATTCGATGGTGTTGTGGTAGCGATGGCTATCGGCAGCGTGGAAGCAGATCTAGGAGGGTAGACGGTGGCGGCGGGGCGCGGTGGACGAGACGGTCGTAGGAGCGGCGCCGACAAGGTGGACGACGACGGGGATGAAGCGAGAGGACGGGATGCAAGGATCCTGGTCCGAAGGCGTGGATGAGAGAGGTCGATCTCTTGTAATGGACGGCGGCATCGGGGTATCAGCTCCGGCATGGTGGAGGAGGACGGCGGTAGATGGGGTGGCGGACAGCAGCGGACGGAGGAGGGTGGGGTGGAGAGGGTGTTTTGGCGCCCATGGAGTACGAATGGGGAAAAGGGAGGTAGAGAGGAAGGGGGAACCATGTATTCAGGGCGCGCTTGTCTCAAATGTGAGGAAATTTACAAACTTAGCCCCCGTTTCAAATTTTTACTACATCACAGCAACATTAGTCGGTTGGGGATAGGACGGTAATCTCACATACACCAAATATTTGCCGACGAGAGTTTGTTTTTGGCGCCCACTATGTATGAATATGAATCAGGGAGGGAGTCCATTTCGGCCGAGGACACACTTTGTTTTGGCGCCCATCGTGTATGAATCCGAGTGAGAGGCGGTTACGTCACATTTGGGTGAAATTACAAACCTACCCCTATCGTAACCTATAGAAATCTAGCAGATAGGCTTTGCGTGGCAGGGATAGGCAGTAGTAATTTCCATCTCGCAGATTTTGGTTTCGGGCGGTTACTGCGACTTTCCCCGCTTCGTTCAAATTTTGCAGAGTGCACATTTACCGTGCCAACTCAATTCGAATCCCGTTTGTATTCTATTTTTTTCGGCTGGGATCCATTTTCAATTGGTATTACATTCTATATACATCATTTTTTTATATATACTTTCAAAAGCACAACAAAGAATTTTGCTCCTTTATATGTATAATATGATTTACAAATACAACGATCTCGAAATCTTAAGGTTGAATTCGAAATTTTTTAACCAAATTATGTTCTACTAAAATGTATGGATCAGTAATATCTACATATTAAATAACATAGTTGTGCGTGAATTCATATGAGTATGCATGTTTGATAGATCAATTTTGGTTCGAGTATGGATTACATGTATCATCATCTCGAATTCAAATATTTGAATCCCTTTTTTGTTTACTCCTTTCACACCCATCTCTCTCGCATGCATGCTCCTTCAGGTAGCTATCACTCTCTTTTCTCCAGCTCACCCGCACGCTCACTTCATGTTTCTCCTATCCTCGCAAACATGGTCTCTCGACGTCTCCCTTGAGAAGTGTCACACTCTCCCTATCATTATACATTACATGGTTTTCATTATCTCTCACGTCTCTACTGTTCTCTGGTATCACTCGGTACCTAAGCTTTCTTTTTCACCGCCACACACACAGTCTCCACTCATCTTTCACTTTGTCTTTCTCTCTATGGGATTCTCTCACACACCCTATATGTCTCTACATATGACTCATACCACTAAAATTACTCTCTCTCTCTCTCTCTCTCTCTCTCTCCTGTAGACACAAAGTTTGTTGCAGTCTCCTTTTCGTCTCCATCCCATACTACATTATTCATTTGTTTACCGATCAGACAACCCCGACTACCGTCTCCTCTCTCTCTCACAGACACACACACACACAACTCCTGCTTCCACTCCCCTTCCCAACTACTGTCTCTCTCTCTCACACACACAAAACTCTCGCTTTCGCACCCCGACTCGTATTTCTCTCACAAACATTTATCGACTAGCTAGCCTCTAGATAGGTTTATACACCCGCACACTCGTGCTTCCACCATCGCATACATGTCTCTCTCCCGCTCCTTTTATCTATGTAGCTTTTTATTCCCTTCTTGAGACACGCCCTCTCGATCGTGCACACACACACTATCGCCTCATTTTAAGCTGATACCTATTGCACACACACTCCTTGTGTCTTTGTCACACATGCACTCTGTCCTCCTCCACTCTCCCTCGCTCTCTCACACACACGGGCTTTTTGCAACAACTAGCAAGATGCCCATGCATTGCACGGAACATCAAGATGCATTTGTATGAGTAGTTTATCTTGTGGGGGAAAAGGATGAACGAGGGAAGGCCTTATTTGCAAATGCGGAGAGGGGTGTGGGTATCTTTTTGCAAAATTGCCATAGTTTCCTTCCTATCCATCAGATATAGATCAGGCGGCCTATATTGCAGGATGGCGGGCACACGATCATCACTGACAATTCTTTTTATGAGTGTAGGGATAAAAAATAGAAACTCCACCTATGTTGTCTCAACATAGCCGGTCCCAAGCCCGGGTAAAGGAGGAGGGTTGTGATAGGCTTGGCGAGCCAACGTAAAAACTCAGCCACTCTTATGGAGATGAAACCCAAAAGATTTTCATTGGGGCGTAACCCTCTCAGCGACACGCCACATCGAAACCCAGGTGTGGTGGAAAATGGGCAAGGGCCGGGCCGTCACCCCCAAGTGGCGCGCCGTATCTTGATCCGGATACGGTGGTAAGTGAGCAAGGATCGGGTCGTCGCATCCTTAGTGGCGCGCTACATCGGTGCCCGGATGTAGTGGAAAATGAGCAAGGGTCTTCGCATTTGACTCGACGAGTGCGAAGGGTAAGGAAGCTAGCCGAGCCTAGGAGGATTCGCTTAGGTAGCTGGAACGTAGGGTCACTGACAGGGAAGCTCCGGGAGCTAGTTGATGCAGCAGTGAGGAGAGGTGTTGATATCCTTTGTGTCCAAGAAACCAAATGGAGAGGTCAAAAGGCGAAGGAGGTGGAGGATACTGGCTTCAAGCTGTGGTACACGGGGACGGCTGCAAATAGAAATGGCGTAGGCATCTTGATCAACAAGAGCCTCAAGTATGGAGTGGTAGACGTCAGGAGACATGGGGACCGGATTATCCTGGTCAAGCTGGTAGTTGAGGACTTAGTTCTCAATGTTATCAGCACGTATGCCCCGCAAGTAGGCCACAATGAGAACACCAAGAGGGAGTTCTGGGAAGGCTTGGAGACATGGTTAGGAGTGTACCGATTGGTGAGAAGCTCTTCATAGGAGGAGACCTCAATGGCCACGTGGGTACATCTAACACAGGTTTTGATGGGGCGCATGGGGGCTTTGGCTATGGCATCAGGAATCAAGAAGGAGAAGATGTCTTAAGCTTTGCTCTAGCCTACAACATGATTGTAGCTAACACCCTCTTTAGAAAGAGAGAATCACATCTGGTGACTTTTAGTAGTGGCCAACACTCTAGCCAGATTGATTTCATCCTCTTGAGAAGAGAAGATAGGCGTGCGTGCCTAGACTGTAAGGTGATACCTAGGGAGAGTGTTGTACCCCAGCATAAGCTGGTGGTTGCTGACTTCCGCTTTCAGATTCGTGTCCAGCGGGATAAGCGTGCCAAGGTTGCTAGAACGAAGTGGTGGAAGCTCAAGGGGGAGGTAGCTCAGGTGTTCAAGGAGAGGGTAATTAAGGAGGGCCCTTGGGAGGAAGGAGGGGATGCGGACAATGTGTGGATGAAGATGGCGACTTGCATTCGTAAGGTGGCCTCGGAGGAGTTTGGAGTGTCCAGGGGAAGGAGAAGCGAAGATAAGGATACCTGGTGGTGGAATGATGATGTCCAGAAGGCGATTAAAGAGAAGAAAGATTGCTTCAGACGCCTATACCTGGATAGGAGTGCAGACAACATAGAGAAGTACAAGATGGCGAAGAAGGCCGCAAAGCGAGCTGTTGGTGAAGCAAGGGGTCGGGCATATGAGGACCTCTACCAACGGTTAGGCACGAAGGAAGGTGAAAGGGACATCTATAAGATGGCTAAGATCCGGGAGAGGAAGACGAGGGATATTGGCCAAGTCAAATGCATCAAGGACGGAGCAGGCCAACTCTTGGTGAAGGACGAAGAGATTAAGCATAGATGGCGGGAGTACTTCGACAAGCTGTTCAATGGGGAGAATGAGAGTTCTACCATTGAACTGGACGACTCCTTTGATGAGACCAGCATGCATTTTGTGCGGCGCATCCAGGAGTTTGAGGTGAAGGAGGCTTTAAAAAGGATGAAAGGAGGCAAGGCGATGGGCCCTGATTGTATCCCCATTAAGGTGTGGAAAGGTCTCGGGGACATAGCGATAGTATGGCTAACCAAGCTTTTCAACCTCATTTTTCAGGCAAACAAGATGCCAGAAGAATGGAGACGGAGTATATTAGTACCAATCTTCAAGAACAAGGGGGATGTTCAGAGTTGTACTAATTACCGTGGAATTGAGGTGATGAGCCATACAATGAAGCTATGGGAGAGAGTCATTGAGCACCGCTTAAGAAGAATGACAAGCGTGACCAAAAATCAGTTTGGTTTCATGCCTAGGAGGTTGACCATGGAAGCCATTTTCTTGGTATGACAACTTATGGAGAGATATAGGGAGCAAAAGAAGGACTTGCATATGGTGTTCATTGACTTGGAGAAGGCCTATGATAAGATACCGCGGAATGTCATGTGGTGGGCCTTGAAGAAACACAAAGTCCCAGCAAAGTACATTACCCTCATCAAGGACATGTACAATAATGTTGTGACAAGTGTTCGAACAAGTGATGTCGACACTGATGACTTCCCGATTAAGATAGGACTGCATCAGGTGTCAGCTTTGAGCCCTTATCTTTTTGCATTGGTGATGGATGAGGTCACAAGGGGTATACAAGGAGATATCCCATGCTGTATGCTCTTTGCGGATGATGTGGTGCTAGTTGACGATAGTCGGACGAGGGTAAATAGGAAGTTAGAGTTATGGAGACAAACCTTGGAATCGAAAGGGTTTAGGCTTAGTAGAACTAAAACCGAGTACATGATGTGCGGTTTCAGTACTACTAGGTGTGAGGAGGAGGAGGTTAGCCTTGATGGCCAGGTGGTACCTCGGAAGGACACCTTTCGGTATTTGGGGTCAATGTTGCAGGAGGATGTGGGTATTGATGAAGATGTGAACCATCAAATCAAAGCCGGATGGATGAAGTGGCGCCAAGCTTCTGGCATTCTCTGTGACAAGAAAGTGCCACAAAAGCTAAAAGGCAAGTTCTACAGGACGGCGGTTCGACCCGCAATGTTGTATGGCGCGGAGTGTTGGCCGACTAAAAGGCGACATGTTCAACAGTTAGGTGTGGCGGAGATGCGTATGTTGAGATGGATGTGTGGCCACACGAGGAAGGATCGAGTCCGGAATGATGATATACGAGATAGAGTTGGGGTAGCACCAATTGAGGAGAAGCTTGTCCAACATCGTTTGAGATGGTTTGGGCATATTCAGCGCAGGCCTCTAGAAGCTCCAGTGCATAGCGGACGGCTAAAGCGTGCAGAGAATGTCAAGAGAGGGCGGGGTCGACCGAATTTGACATGGGAGGAGTCCGTTAAGAGAGACCTGAAGGATTGGAGTATCGACAAAGAGCTAGCTATGGATAGGGGTGCGTGGAAGCTTGCTATCCATGTGTCAGAGCCATGAGTTGGTTGCGAGATCTTATGGGTTTCACCTCTAGCCTACCCCAACTTGTTTGGGACTAAAGGCTTTGTTGTTGTTGTTGTTGTTGTTGTTGTTGTAGGGATAAAAAATAGAGTTGGCGATGATGGTGGGCCTGCCATCCTGCAATGTAGGTCGTCCGATTTATATCTGACGGATAGGAAGGAAAATATGGCAATTTACCAGCACTCTTCACCACATTTGTAGATAAGGCCTTCCCTCATTCATCCTTTTCTCCCACAAGATCTTGATGTTCTGTGCAATGCACTGGCATCTTGCTAGTAAGAGTAGAAATTAGACATATACCACTTCTTGAATCTTGAAACCAACAACGTTCCCCCCTTATCTCATCAAAACCGCCAAAGGAATATACTTTGAGTGAAACATAACATATTTTTAGTGATATACTTATTTCAAAACTAGACCTTTTTTTCTATCAAATCGGTGAATATGTATTAATCTACTTTGATCATTTGGCAACGCATTGGCACATTGCTAGTAGTTATTATAATTTTTTGGACACCAGACAAACAGTGGAGTACATATACGAAGAGAAGAGGCGCACGCACGCAGTCGGCCTCTTGCTGTCTCGCACACATGAGTGTTACGTAAAGGCGACGTTAACAAATAAACCCTAAAACCCTAGGTGCACGATTGCTGCATTCGCGGGTACCGGGTACGTGGTGGAGCACCTTTGTAGGAATAGTCAGCTCGCGTGATAATTTGATCCGTAGGAGTTGATGGTCGGGACCACAGGTGAACGACTTGGAGCGCGGTGGCTCGCCAGTTGCCACAGCGAGTAGCCACGTTTAAAATGTCGTTTTTAGCAGGGTTAAGAGTTCCGATTTTCAATGGCACGTTATAAGTAGTAAGTAGTTTTTAGAACGATTGGTATGGAGCGAAAATGGAATTCATAGTACTATGTACCTCCTTGGCGTATGGTTGTATGGGTTTATGTTGCGAGATGTTGAACCTGGTAGTTCTAGGGCAAATACTATGGTTTAGATTTAGATGCTGGTTTTCAGTAATGAAAATCGGAAGGGGAAACCCTTCTTTGATTAGAAATAACTACTACCGCCATTCTGGTTTACTAGTCCCCATCGTACTTTGGGTCAAAGTTTGTCCATGAATTTTACTTGTAAAATGTGAATGGAAAATGAGATTTTGTTATACCCAAACAAAAAAATACTCGAGGGAGTGATTGCTCTGACACGGACGCGACCTCTCATAGCGTAGGCATTGAACCGGCGCGCCAGCCAAGAGGGCCGCACTCGCTGCAGGCCCGCCTGAGCACGCCTCCTCGCCGCGTGCAACCAGCTTAAGACTGCCCACCTGCCTTCATTGAATCCGCGCGTGTGCCGGCAACACGTCCTTCCGCGAGCCGGCAGGCATTTTAGAACACAAAAATGACTAAAATATAATTAATTTATGCATGGTCTTGACTTGTTATGCTCGCACTGGTAGCAAAAACTAGTAGAGGTTTTTCTTTATTTATAACTCTCCTCACATTTTTTTTGGCTTTGAAGTGAATCATGGTTGTGGACATTATGTATGAATGTGTAGATATCTTCGAACATGAGTTTGATGTGGAAGTTGAACTTGGAATGTCGGGCTTGCACGTGAACTATACCATGTCCAACGCTTCATCTGTTATTGTTTGGAAAGTAATTGTTGTTATTACATGACCCAAAAAAACATTCTGTGCCACATCAGTAGATGCACAGACATCACAACAGGCATGCTAACTGGATAAACATTTGAACCTAGCTATTATGAAGGAAACTTTGTATTAACAACAGTTTTAGATAGCAGGAGACGCCTAACCTGCTCTGCCTCTGCTAGCTTATTTCTGGCTTCTTCCATCTCTTCTTTGGCTTGGGTGAAGAAAGCATCTGATTGATCTTTTCACTTCTTCAGGAACTCAGCTACATTCTCAAGGGCTGCTACACACTTTCTTTCAACCTTCACTAATGCCGCGAGGACACGAATAGCTGACGACTCCACCTGGCTTGTGTGTAATCCAGCATCATCTGGAAATTTCCACCTTGTGTCTAATCCAGCATCATTAGGGAACTGTCACCTTGTGTGTAATCCAGCCTCATTTTGGAAACATGATCTCGAGGTTGACCATACTTCCCTCCTCGCAGGAACTGCATCCTGACATGAAGTTACTTCTTTTTTAGATCAATACTCAGAGCAACCTAGATCCATTTAGTAGAAGCCAGATAAACAGAACTCGGAGAAGTGAATTCAAAAGGAAAAGAAATATAAAAACAGACTACAAGGTGAGAACACCCACTTCCTACATCAAGCTAAAAACGAAAGCAGTAGGACGATTAAGACTCTTCTTATTACACATCGAAGAACACCACACTTAAGAGAAACAAAAACTACAACATATACACATCAAAGAACACGAGGCTAAACGAAAGTAATGCAAAGGGTGTTACTTACCAAAGCTCGTTTTATAGGTTCGGTGCAGCTCCTCTTTAACTTGCTACGCTCCTTGAAGATGTCCCGAATATCTCGTGTTTGGTCTTCATTGCTCCTCTGCATGTTCACACTCGTGGTTTTAAAACCTCAACATGGCAAGAAAAATATACTACTAGTAATACTCGTGCATCTTGTGGGCAACGTTAAAGCACTCGTCTGCCATGTTAGAGCATCCCCAACAGAATTGCAATGCGCGGCGCTTTAAAAAAGCGTTTACAGTGCTGAGATCGAGAACTAGATACTAGAGAGTAGAGGATAGTTCTCAGCATAGATAGATAAAAAAAAGATAATTTAACTACTCCTCATCCTCCGACTCCTCCTCGGTGATGTCCTCCTCCGACGTCTGACTGTAGGCATGAAGATACTGACTGTCGTCGGCTTCCCAGGGCGACGCTGCTCCTAGCCTCATGTTGAATTGAGCATCCGCTTTTCTCCTACGCTTGTCCTTGCGATAGGCGGCTCGCTCCACCCTCCTCTTATCCCTCCCCGCCCTCCTTTGCACGTAGAACTCGCGGTCGTTGATGATGTCCTACGGGAAGTGTTGGCGCCACAACGCCAAGGCTTCCTCATCCATCTCGGCGATGCCGAGATGTTGCTCCCGCCTCTGATTGTCGCGACGATCCTCGTCGGTGCTAAGCCGCGGCAAAGGCACGAGCTCCTGCGCCCGCTCCCGCGTCGACACGTTGGGGAAGTTCAATGTTCTATGAGGCCACCGGAGGTTCCACGCCGCCGCGTCGTACGTGCGGGCGGCCTCGTTGGCGGTGTCGAAATTGCTGAGGCCGAGCCGCATCCTGCGGAACCGGATCTCGGCGGAGAAGCCGCCAGAGGGGTGTGCGCGGATGCCGCGGTATCCCCAAGTTTACCGGCGACGCGGCGACATGGTGGCGCGGCGGCGGTGAGGTGAAAAAGAGTAGGGAGAGAGCGATGGCGAGGCACAGAGTGGGGAGAGAGCGGTGGCAAGGCACAGAGCGGTGGGAGGGCGTTGGATTTTATAAAGCGCGCTGAACGCCGCGCGCCAAAACTAGCGCATGCCCGGTCGCTTTTTCCCGTGCGCGCGCGATCCTTTCCCGACGTCTCTGCTATCTCTACTCTCTTCTCTACCGTTATATTTATTTAATATTTAATATTTAATATTTATCTCTACTTCCTTTACTGTCTACTTTTTTCTCTATACTTTTTTTCTTGCAATATAGGCCGTCCGATTTATATCTGACAGATAGGAAGGAAACAAATGGGAATTTTGCAAAAAGATACCCATAACCCTCTCTAGATTTACAAATAAGGCCTTCCCTCATTCATCCTTTTCTCCCACAAGATAAACTACTCATACAAATGCATCTTGATGCATGCAACGCATGGGCATCTTGCTAGTTCTAAAAACCTTTCCATCATTTGCCACACTACTGGTTGCAGATGAAAAACCTACCCAAGCACATCGCGATACAGTAGCGATGCACAATTAAAAGCTGATATTATGTTGGACAATGGAGGCTATAACCAATTACTTTTACGGGAACAATAGCACCCACGGTCGCGGCGGCCTCTGTGAGTCATGGTCGGCAACGGGAGACAGTTCATTGTCCAGGACGGTGGTACTTCTGCGCTTGGCATCGGCTTCTGGGAAGCAGATCCGAGACCATGGAAGACGATGCCGGGGAAGAGGCTCCGTGTACGACGACGATGGTGGACCAGCTCCAGTACGGCGTACCAGGTTGTCGATGAGGCAGATGCGCTGCGGTGGACGAGTGCACCGATGTAAAGGGGAAGAGCACGAAGGCTGCGGTGGCGTGGAGAAGTCTATTTTGCGGTGGGGATAGAAAATGGGGAGTATTCAGGTGTACTACTCTGGGTGCCGGGGTGGGGTTGGCTGGGTAGGGTGAACCTGAAGTTACAAAAATAGCCCCCTACCAAGCGTCATCCATAGGCCTGTTTCGAAGGCTATGATGGTAACCTCCCACTGCTCGAATCAGGGTCGCGGGAGATTTTCCCGCTGACCACAAAATTTTGTGACACTGGACTCCCCGTGTGGCGTGTTGAGTGATTCGGCTAAGCAACTAGCGAGTAGTAGTAGTAAACTCTGCATATTAGGTTTGACCGAAGTCAAACTTCCTAAAGTTTGACCAAGTTTATAGAAAAATATAAATATTTACCATAACAAATATGTATGATGTGAAAGTATATTCAATAATGAATCTAATGGTATTTATTTGTTATTGTATATGTTAATATTTTTTGTTATAAGCTTTCTGGGAGTTTACAAAACTTGACTTTGACCAATGCTAATACGCGAACTTAAATAAAAATGGAGGGAGTACACATTTGTTTTCTTAGTTTGTAGTGAACTAATCATTTGTTGAAATTGTGAAATAAATATATTAGGCTATTGACTTCGAATGTAATGGTCTATACAATTCAATAGTTACAATCATTGTCGAATCCCAAGATGTATACAAGGTCTATAGTACTTCACAACATGCTCAAACTCACATAAACCCAGTCAAATGAGAATCTAAATGCATTTCATAGTTATTACTTTGTAGGATGCAACAAAAACAACCATAACTCTATCAGCCATTATAGAAGCAACATTTTGACATATCCCAATGTGTGAATGAAACGTGCAGAGAGAGCTTTTGAAGATGGAGCAGATAGGGCGGGAAAGATTGTATGTATGAGGACGAGAGAGTAGGAGACAAACCTAACGAGACAGAGAGAGAGATAGAGAGAGAGAAAGAGAGAGGAAGAAGTTAGGTCTGTGAGAAAGATGGAGACATGTAATATACGTGAGATGCGTGTGCATCCGGATTCTGTATACGTGGAAGGAGAAGAGACAACATGTTTGATGAGAGAGCTGGAAAAACATGGACGAGAGGGGAAGGATCTCGTGGGTTGAGGGATTGCCAATTTTGTGCGGGGGAGAGAGGGATTGGTAATTTTGTGCAAGAGAGAGAGGAAGGTTGGGGGGAGGAGTCAGTCAGCCTTCATCACATCACCCTGCTTCCAAATGACCCCGCATTCCCTAGCACGGTGTGGTCGCCGTCTTCGATCTGCTCGATGCCCTCTTTGAAGATTGAGGTGTTGTGCATGTTGGGGTGCAAAGAAGCACAAGCGAGAGTGGTTGCCGTATAACCTTGGATGGGGATGAATTGTGTGCTCGGGGGATTGTGCGTGTGTGTGTCAGATATTGAGAGAAAACAAACCTAAGGAGAGAAATGGGTATTCACGAAGAGATTGTGCGGGCCTTGAGGTGGGCAGGGGCCGGGTGATGGTGTCAAAATGTGCGCGTGGATGCATGTGTTGCATGCGATCGTGTGAGGGACGGACGAATCGAGAGAGATGGTTGTTGTGTTACAGATGCTCCCCTCTCTCTCTCTCTCTCACACACACACACCCAAGTAAACTAGAAGACCGTTCTCTCATGTATACACAACGTATCGGCATCTGTCTATGTCTCACTCATGCATGATCATTTGAACATTCACACCTCTCTATGTCTGTATCACACGCACACCGTCTCCACATTGCCCTTCTGCCACAACACACATATGGACACATACACACGTTCTCTCTCAGTCACACACACAAAATAAGTATTAAAAAAACTAGGGCGCACCTAAAACGTCCAAATCCAAATAAACACGAACTGGAGCTAAATTCAAATATATGGAAATATTGCAGTGTTGTAACACCCACGATGCGGCTATATCTCCCACGTGTCGAAGCACGACTTAGAGGCATAACCGCATGGTGGTTTTGTCGCAAGAAGGGTCATCTTCACACAATCCCATGTAATGAACAAGACTGGGATAAAGAGTTGGCTTACAATCGCCACTTCACACAATGAACATATAATAAATCATACATCATTCAGAGTACACACACAGAGTCCGACTACGGATGAAGCCAACAGAAAAGAAGATAACCCAACTGCTAGATCCCTGATCGTCCCAACTGGGCTCCACTACTGATCAACATGAAACGAAACATAGCAGCGACCCAGGTCTTTGTTGAGCTCCCATCTGAGCTCGGTTGCATCACCTGCACTGGTATCATCGGCACCTACAACTGTTGTGATAGTATCTGGTGAGTCACGAGGACTCAGCAATCTCAAAACCCGCGAGATCAAGACTATTTAAGCTTATGGGTAGGAAAGGGTAATGAAGTGGAGTTGCAGCAAGCACTAAGCAAATATGGTGGCTGACATACGCAAATAAGAGCGAGAAGAGAGCAAAAGGAATGGTCGTGAACTAGCAATGATCAAGAAGTGATCCTGAACTCCTACTTACGTCAAACATAACCCAAAACCGTGTTCATTTCCCGGACTCCGCCGAAAAGAGATCATCACGGCTACACACGCGGTTGATGCATTTTAATTCGGATCTGGTGTCAAGTTATCTACAACCGGACATTAACAAATTCCCATCTGCCTCATAACCGCGGGCACGGCTTTCGAAAGATTATATACCCTGCAGGGGTGTCCCAACTTAGCCCATCACAAGCTCTCACGGTCAACGAAGGATATTCCTTCTCCCGGGAAGACCCGATCAGACTCGGAATCCCGGTTTACAAGACATTTTGACAATGGTAAAACAAGACCAGCAAAGCCTCCCGCTGTGCCGACAAATCCTAATAGGAGCTGCACATATCTCGTTCTTAGGGCACACCGGATTGTCCAAACTTCCGGTAGGCCAGCCCAGAGTTGCCCCTGGTGGCCACCAGCGGCTGACAGGTTGGACCAACACTCACAACGAGCACTGCCCCGGGGGGTAAAATAAAGATGACCCTTGAGTCTGCAGAACCCAAGGGAAAAAGGCTTAGGTAGGCAAATGGTTAAACCAAGGTTGGGCCTTGCTGGAGGAGTTTTATTCAAAGCGAACTGTCAAGGGGGTCCCATAAATCACCCAACCGCGTAAGGAACGCAAAATCCGGGAACATAACATCGGTATGACGGAAACTAGGGTGGCAAGAGTGGAACAAAACACCAGGCATAAGGCCGAGTCTTCCACCCTTTACCAAGTATATAGATGCATTAATAATATAAGAGATATTGTGATATCCCAACATAATCCTGTCCAACATGGAGCAATCTTCAACTTCACCTGCAACTAACAATGCTATAAGAGGGGCTGAGCAAAAGCGGTAACATAGCCAATCAACGGTTTGCTAGGAAGGATGAAAAAGGTTAGAGGCTGACATGGCAATTTGGGAGGCATGGTAAGCAAGTGATAGGTAACGCAGCATAGCGATAGAACGAAGCAACTAGCAAGCAAAGATAGAAGTGATATCGAGGGTAAAGGTCATCTTGCCTGAGATTCCGCTAGGAAGCAGAACGAGTCCATGAAGAAGACAAACAGACGTAGTCGAACGAATCCTCACAACTCCGGAACGAAACCGAAGCTAACGAGAGAAGCAAACCGGAAAGAAGCAAACAACACAGTAAACACACAAACATAATCATGGCATGATGCACAAACAAGTATGATGCATGTCCGGTTTAATGAGGCATGGCATGGCAATATGCAAAAACAACACTACAAGTTAAGTGGAGCTCAATATGCAATGAGTTGCATATTGACGGAACACCACAGCAATTATTTAGTTCTCTCTTGTTTAAGTTACCAAACAATATTAAATGTTGTTAAGCATGGCAAGAGGTGAAGCATAAATAAACTAACTATTTAGGCAAGTTTAAATGAGGCCGGAAACAAGAAACAACAATTCCGGAAATCCCCATATGTCATTTAGCAATTTAATGCAAACACAATTTTAAGCATTTAAATGTGGTTATCATGATGCGGATGACATATGCAAGTTTATGCAATTTTATGAAAACGTTAACATGAGCATGTTATGAAGCATTTGGTCACCATGGCGGAACGAAAAGGGTGCCACGGCGGCGAAACAAAAATGGTGCCACGGCGGTGAAACGGAAATGGTGCCACGGCAACATTCCGGTCCCGATAACTCATGGAGGTACCAGTGCAAAAGGAAGTGTGACGTGAGCGAGTCATGCAAGATGGTGGGGTGATCCCGGTTACCAGGTTCCCACGGGTCGACGGCATGGCAAACGAGGAACGTGCAAAGACAAACGGGCACGGTGCAAACACTAGCATCTCATACAACACACATTCATACACGGGCGGTCATCTCGGGGTTATACCTTCGAAGCGTGCGTTTCAGGGCGGTTCAAAATCGTCGAGGGAAGTAGTCGTTCACGGGTCGTAGTGGAAGTAGATGTTCTCACGACTGAAGTTGTACACGTCGGCGGTAGTGGAAGTAGTGGTACATGGCGATGGTAGTTGAAGTAGTGGTACACGGCGACGGTAGTTGTACACGTTTTTCGTAGATGAACTTGGCGTTCCTGGTTCGGTGGTTGTGGAGGCAGAGGTACTTCACGCATCCATGGAAGGGTCTTGGCGTTCCGGGTACACGGGTCTTCGAGCGACAAGACGAGCAGGGGATGGCCACAACAGGGAAGGTGCAGCTGTTGCTGCTGCCGTCTCTGACGGAGGCGAGATCCAGCGGAGGAGCTGGCGAGGCAGTGGCGCTGGGCAGACAAGGAGGCGGGGTCGCGCGCAGGATGGCCCTCCGGGAGGCGCGGGGCGACGAGGAGGAGGCCGCAGGTGAGGGAGGAGGAGGCACGGGCACTGGTGGCAAGTCGACACCGCAGGGCGTCCGGCAGCGGCGACGCTTGGCGTCAGGAAGTGCGAGGAAGGCCGGGACGACAAGGGTGCAGGAGAGGTCCGGGCGGCGGAGGACGACGGATGCGGGCGCAGGGGAGGGGCACGACCGCAGGCGACGGAGGGCCGCCGGAGTTGGCCGTCCCGATGGTGTTGCAGAGGCCGGGCGCGGGGCTAATGGAACGGGGCACGATGCGAGATGTGCCATGGGAGGCGCGCTCGGGAGGAGGGGTATCACTCCTCTCTCTTTCTCTGTGGAAGGGGGCACGAGCGAGGGAGAGGGAGAGATCGAGAGGAGGGAGGCGAGGGGATCGAGGCGAGCGGCCGCGAGAGGATTGGGCGCAGGGAGCTCGTCTCCCTGGCTCGATGCGTGTGTAGGTGTGAGAGGCGGCGCTAACAGGGGAACGAGGGAGAGGGGGGATCGATCGGGTGAGGGGAAGAGGCTGTGAGGGGATCAGGCTAGGGTTAGGAAGGGTTGGGCCTCAAGGGGTTTAGTGGGCTGGCCTGGCCTAGGCTGCTGGGCTCTCTTCTCCCTCTCTAAAGAAAATAAAAACAAAACAGAGATAGGAAAGAAAAGAAAGAGGGGTTAGGGGAAGAAGTAGGACACGCGGATAATTCTCCCGGACTCGCATAAATGCGCTTGTTCCAAGAAAAATAGAAAGGCCATGATTGAAAGATTTAAATTCAAATTCATTTGATTTAAATTCAAATGATTTGAATAGGAAGTGAGGGTTGGGAAGGTCCAAAAATGTTGAGATTTTTGGTGGAGCTCCGGAAAATGATAAAAGAATTATTGGCATGGTTAGAGAGTCAAAACTTGAAGAAGAAAAGGCCAAGGGATTTAATATGCAAGTGGGTTCATGGGTGATTCCAAAACAATGGAATATTTTATAATATCTCCCTAAATATCGGGATGGTATGTTATAAAGAGAAGTCACCCTTCCCTCGATTTAAATGGATCGAAGATCCATACAATTTATTTAGAAGAGTTATAAAAATTAATGATATGATGGCATGATGACATGATGCAATGCAAAAATAAAAGAGCAAGCACAAAAGACACATGGCAAAACTCGGAATAGCTGGAAGTCTGTTGAAGCATCGGTCTCGGGGCGTTACAAGTGTCAAGAACTTTCCCGGGAAAAAAAGTTGAGTAATATTCGAGGATTGTTTTCACACACACAAAAAGGTTCAGTGGATGTCCTTCGAGCACGACACGGTGACGCACCGTTCGATCGACCGCGCGGCCGCGGTTCACGCGCTTGCACAGGATTCTGTATCGTGGCTGTGGTACTAACTTGAAAAAAAACTAATAAAAGCGCTGCCTAATTCTAATGTTTACGTGTACTAGTACAGTTTTCTTTTAAGTTTGACCAAACTTATATAAAACTAAAGTAAGCTCCCACACGCACACTCATCAATATGCCGCTGCCGCCGTTGCGCATGCCGGCGTCTGCCTGCTCCGGCCAAAAATTTCTCGCCCATCACCGCCGTGTCGCCGCCATCCGTGTGCCATGAAGCCGAAGGCTCGCCCGCTCACGTCGTCTGCAGTCCCTCCTCGACATGCCACCACGCTGCCAAGCATGCGAGCAGCTGGTGGAGCCACGTCTATGCACACAACATACGAAGAGGAGGATGAGCACGTGCTCCAGCATGCCGGCAAGGAGGAACTAGCGTGTCATTGTCGTCTCCGCCCGCGCGGAGGAGGCGCGCATGGTGGCTGTTGCGGCGGAAGCCGGTCGCGCACGCGTCGAGCCTGCAAACCGGGTGTGGACACGGGATCTACCATCGAGACCTTGAATGCCACGTGGATCCTGCAATCTGAAGGAGCAATTTGGGTCAGTCGACTCATGTAAGCCGTTTGATGCAACATGGATGGCTAGAAGGGCTTCTTCCACCTCTTCTATCTCTTCTTCCTTCGCTCCGTCGAACTTCTTTCACAAATCGACTGACCCAAATTATACTACTAGTACAAACGTATTAAGTACAGTAGGAACACGAAGATACGAGCAATAGTGAAAGAACATGCGGTGCCCCAATGTTCGGTTTTGGTAATTGATGACAATCTCTATGGACTAATGGTTATCTAGAGTTATATTTGAAGGATTTGTCCATAGGCTTCTCTTAAAGTCCATGTGCTGGTTTCAAGGAGTTTATGAGTTGACCAAGGTGCTATTAAGGAATTATCCAAAGATTGGTCACGTGAGTGTTGAGCTTATTGCAAGCATGTCTTGAAGAAGAAGATTGTGTGATCATTCATGTTTACCTTTAAGACATCATCCAAATGAAGAGAGTTGCAAAGATTCAAGGTTGATCAAGACTAAGTCAAGAGTGAATCAAGTTGATCAACTCACAAAGCGTGGAAGATGTACCGAGAGGGATCAAGTGATCCCATGGTATGGTAAGCATTGTCCATTGAACTTTGTGTGCTAACCCATGGTCTATGTGAGAGTTCTATGTGGGGTTAGGTACGTGTCCATGGGCTTGCGTCAAGAGGAAGATATCATACAACCCATGGAAAGGATGACATCAAGTGGTGATCGTCACCAAGATTGCCATGTGCAAGTTCAAGTGGAGCATCACGAAGAGGTCAAGTGCTTGAATCTTGCCATCCATTGTGGTGTTAATGGACTTATGAAGATGTGCTAAAGAGTGGCTCACCCATAGTGGACTATGAGGGAGCAATCATCTAGTCCTCATCGAGCCAATGCAATAAAGAAAGGTGGTCCAACTTGAGGGAGTCAAGATCGTCATCATCTAGCTCAAGTGGACCATGTTCAAGGCAAAGGTTTTCCCTTGATAGGTTTTCTACTTTACCGGTCTCATGGTGGTAGTTGGGAGACTGGGTTATAGGATCGTTTGCCGTACTATCAAGGGGGGCTCGCAAGTTGGTAGCTTGATCGTATCGTTAGTAGAGAGATCAAACCATTGCATACTTGAATCTTGTTTCTTGGTTCTTGTTTGGTTCTCTTTGTGAGTCTTAGAGCTTATGGTCATCTTGATGACAAGCTTGAGTTCATCGAAAACAGAGTTCGCATGCGTCTTCTATGATGTTTTCGGTGTTGGAGGTTTTACCGGTCTTATCCGAGGAAGGCTTCTCACCATTTTCTTATGGGCCTTTTTTCTAATTTGCTTCTTATTGATATTTCTTTCAAGATTGTGTTAGACCTTGTCGCTAGCTTTCCAACAAACTTGGTTTCATCAAATTCGGAGTCCGTTTGCAAAAGTTGTGACAGTTTTGGTGTTCTGAAAAGGCTGCAGCGGTACTACCACGAATTGGAGTGGATGTAATTTTTTACTACCGCTCCAGAGCGGTACTACCGTGGCTCCTACAGTGGTAGTAGCGCTCAGGACCAAAAACTCGTCCCAAGTCCTGCGGTGTAGGCCCGGATGTAATTTTTTAGTACCGCTCGCAATCAGTAGTACCGCTACCCTTGGCAGTAGTACCGCTACCCCTAGCGGTAGTACCGTGACGTCAAGCGGTACTACCGCTCCGACGGTTCTTCTGGCCTTTTTGCCTCCTCGCTATTTTGTTTCGAAGGGGTACTAGCGGTAGTACCACTCCTTGGAGCGGTAGTACCGCTCCTTGGAGCGGTAGTACCGCTCTGTGCGGGCTGTGAGCATAACGGTTGGATTTTCCCCCACCTAGAAAAGGGGGTCTTCTTCCCCATTGAACCTTATCCTTTGAGCTCATGTTCTTCCCCCATTGTTGACCTTCTTTGAGCTTGCTAGATCTCAATCCCTACATGGATTCTTGCTAGTTTTTGAGGGAAAAGAGAGAGGAGATCTATATCCACATTTCCACTAATCACTTTCTCCTCTATGTGAGGGAAACCCATTGGATCTAGATCTTGGAGTTCTTTGTGTTCTCCTTCTTGTTCTTCCTCTCATCTTCCTCCCTAGCATTTGTTGCTTCAGTGGGATTTGAGAGAAAAGGATTTGGGCACTCCGTGTGCCCTTGTCATTGCATTTGGTGCATCAGTTTGAGTTCTCCACGTGATACGTGGAAGTTACAAGTTGAGAAGCTTGTTACTCTTGGGTGCTTGGTACGCTTGAGCTTGTTACTCTTGGGTGTTTGGACACCCTAGAGCTTGTTCCTCTTGGGTGCCTTGGCGCCCTAGACGGTTGGTGGTGTTTGGAGCTCAATCATTGTGGTGTAAAGCTCTGGGAAAGCATCGGGGTCTCCAATTAGGTTGTGGAGATCACCCCGAGCAATTTGACGGGTACCGATGAACGCCCCCAAGGGTTGCCAAAGTGTACGGGTTTCGGTGACCGCCCCCAAGGGCCGCTGATGGAGTCCTGGACTAGGGGGTGTCCGGATAGCCGAACTATCATCATCGACCGGACTCCAAGACTATGAAGATACAAGATTGAAGACTTCGTCCCGTGTCCGGATGGGACTTTCCTTGGCATGGAACGCAAGCTTGGCAATACGGATATGTAGATCTCCTACCATTGTAACCGACTCTGTGTAACCCTAGCCCTCTCCGGTGTCTATATAAATCGGATGGTTTTATTCCATAGGACGAACAACAATCATACCATAGGCTAGCTTCTAGGGTTTAGCCTCCTTGATCTCGTGGTAGATCTACTCTTGTAATACCCACATCATCAATATCAATCAAGCAGGACGTAGGGTTTTACCTCCATCAAGAGGGCCCAAACCTGGGTAAAACATCGTGTCCCTTGTCTCCTGTTACCATCCGCCTAGACACACAGTTCGGGACCCCCTACCCGAGATCCGCCGGTTTTGACACCGACATTGGTGCTTTCATTGAGAGTTCCTCTGTGTCGTCACCGATAGGCTCGATGGCTTCTTCGATCATCAACAACGACGCAGTCCAGGGTGAGACCTTTCTCCCTGGACAGATCTTCGTATTCGACGGTTTTGCACTGCAGGCCAATTCGCTTGGCCATCTGGAGCAGATCGAAAGCTACGCCCCTGGCCGTTAGGTCAGATTGGGAAGTTTGAACTTCACGTCTGACATCCGCGGAGACTTGATCTTTGATGGATTCGAGCCACAGCCGAGCGCGCCGCACTGTCACGATGGGCATGATGTAGCTCTGCAGCCAGACAGTGCCCTGGAGGCCGCACATGAGTCCGCTCCGATCCTCAATTCGGAGCCGGCTGCGCAGATCGAGGATGGGTGGCTAGACACCACCTCGGGGGCTGCAATCTCTACGGCGATGGAGCCGAACACTAACCTTGTCCCTCATGAAGCTCGTGATTCCGAGGTGCCGGACTCCTCGCCGGACTCCGAACCTCCCGCGCCCCTCCAATCGAATCCGATTGGGCGCCGACCATGGAATTCACCGCTGCGGACATCTTTCAACACTCACCTTTCAGCGAGATCTTGAGTTTGCTAAAGTATCTCTCGTTATCAGGAGAGCCCTGGCCGGACTGCGGTCAGGACGGTTGGGATGCGGACGACGAAGAAATTCAAAGCCCACCCACCACCCACTTAGTAGCCACTGTTGACGATCTAACCGTCAAGCTAGACTTCGACTCCGAAGACATCGACGGTATCGACGATGATGCCGGAGACGACCAAGAACCAGCGCCTACTGGGCACTGGAAAGCCACCTCATCATATGACATATACATGGTGGATATCCCAAAGGATGGGACTGGCGAAGGAACAACGGAGGATGACCCCTCCAAGAAATAGCCCAAGCGCCAGCGTCAGCGGCGCCGCTCTAAATCACGCCACAGCAAGAATGGAGATTCCGACACCGGAGATAATAACACCCCAGACAGTGCCGAAGACAATCCCCTCCAGCAAGATTCAGCACAGGAGGACGGAGATGCCAGCCCTCATGAGAGAGCAGCAGACGAAGAGGTAGAGGAATACATACCTCCCTCCGGAGACGAGGCAAGCCTCAACGACGACGAATTCATCGTACATGAGGATCTCGTCGAACAAGAGCATTTTAAACGCAGGCTTATGGTCACGGCAAACAGCCTCAAGAAAAAGCAGCAGCAGCTTAGAGCTGATCAAGATCTGCTAGCCGACAGATGGACTGAAGTCCTTGCGGCCGAAGAGCATGAGCTCGAACGCCCCTCCAAAAGCTACCCTAAACGCAAGCTGCTCCCCCGATTAGAGGAGGAGGCAGATGAACCTGCATCACCAGCAGACAATACGGCTGACCGACCACCCTGTGGCCGCGGCAGAAAGGCCTCTAGGCTCTCCACTAGAACCGTACCCCGGCATCGCTCAAAAAGCACAAGGCCACAGGGGAACGCTCTAGACTTGCGAGATATATTGGAGGATAAGGCAAGACAATCAAGATCAATCTATGGATCGCGTGGGCGCCCCACGATACGTGACGACAACCGTCGCGCCGGACACAGTAAGTCCGGCCAGGCCGAACACAATAGACAAAGCTCTTTTGAACTTCGTCGTGATATCGCCCAATACAGAGGCGCCGCACACCCACTATTCTTCACAAATGAAGTAATGGATCATCAAATCCCCAAAGGGTTTAAACCCGTGAATATTGAATCTTATGACGGCACAACAGACCCTGCGGTTTGGATCGAAGACTATCTCCTTCATATCCACATGGCCCGCGGTGATGATCTTCACGGCATCAAATACCTCCCACTCAAGCTTAAAGGACCAGCCCGGCATTGGCTTAGCAGCTTGCCAGCAGAGTCAATTGGGAGTTGGGAAGACCTGGAAGCCGCATTCCTCGATAACTTCCAAGGCACGTATGTGCGACCACCAGACACTGATGACCTAAGCCATATAATTCAGCAGCCAGACGAATCGGCCAGACAATTCTGGACATGGTTCCTAACTAAGAAAAATCAAATCGTCGACTGTCCGGATGCGGAGGCCCTCGCGGCCTTCAAACATAACATCCGCGACGAGTGGCTTGCCCGGCACCTAGGACAAGAAAAGCCGAAATCCATGGCAGCCCTCACATCACTGATGACCCGCTTCTGCGCGAGTGAGGACAGCCGGCTAGCTCGCAGCAACAACCTCAACAAAAATTCTGGCAGTCCGGATATCAAGGACCGCAATGGCAGGTCGCGTCACAACAAAAACAAACGCCGCATTAACGGCGACAATAGTGAGGATACGGCAGTCAATGCCGGATTCAGAGGCTCTAAACCCGGTCAGCGGAAAAAGCCATTCAAAAGAACTACTCCGGGTCCGTCCAATTTGGACCGAATACTCGACCGCTCATGCCAGATACACGGCACCCCCGAAAAGCCATCTAACCACACCAACAGGGACTGTTGGGTATTCAAGCAGGCAGGCAAGTTAATTGGCGAAAACAACGACAAGGGGCTGCATAGCGATGACGAGGAAGAGACCCGACCGCCGAACAATAGAGGACAGAAGGGTTTCCCCCCACAAGTGCGGACGGTGAACATGATATACGCAACCCACATACCCAAAAGGGAGCGGAAGCGTGCACTCAGGGGTGTATACACGATGGAGCCAGTTGCCCCGAAGTTCAATCCATGGTCCTCCTGCCCGATCACTTTTGATCGAAGGGACCACCCCACCAGCATCTGCCACGGCGGATTCACCGCATTGGTCTTAGACCCAATCGTCGATGGATTTCACCTCACCAGAGTCCTGATGGACGGCAGCAGCAGCCTGAACCTGCTTTATCAGGATACAGTGCCCAAAATGGGCATAGACCCCTCAAGGATTAAACCTACAAAGACGACCTTTAAAGGCGTCATACCAGGTGTAGAGGCCAATTGTACAGGCTCAGTTACACTGGAAGTGGTCTTCGGATCCCCGGATAACTTCCGAAGCGAGGAGTTAATCTTCGACATAGTTCCGTTCCGCAGCGGCTATCATGCTCTGCTCGGACGTACCGCGTTTGCACAGTTTGACGCGGTGCCGCACTACGCATACCTCATGCTCAAGATGCCAGGCCCTCGAGGAGTCATCACGGTCAACGGAAACACCGAACGCTCTCTCCGAACGGAGGAACATACAGCGGCTCTCGCGGCAGAAGTACAGTCCGGCCTCTTAAGGCAATTCTCGAGTCCGGCCGTTAAGCAACCGGACATGGCTAAACGCGCCCGGAGTAACCTACAACAAGACCACCTGGCATGTTCCGAGCACGCGTAGCAACGCGGCCCCAATCCCAGCCCCTACAAAATTTCAAGACATGTCCTTCGCGTACATCATTATGCTCTGGAGATACCATGGGCATAGGGGGAGGGGCACGACCACGACAGGCCCAGAATGCGGCTTAACCACACCAGGGGCTCTCAAGTGTGTCGTTCTTTTTTTCTCTCTTTTTTCTTTTTTTTACCCACAGGACTCCGTTCATCAGAGGCCCTGTCCGACAGTAGACCTGCCGAACTCACGATGCAACAGCCAGGGAAGGAGAAAGGCTACAACGAATATCCAGGTGGTCTCCATTACGAGCATTAAATCTGTTTTATACACCATTCCGCAGCCTACCCCTGGAGGGGGACATGTTTAATAGTCCCATCCCTTGCTTATCGCACCATTTGTACCGTTCTGCATTCACAGCAGTATTTCTTGAATAAACAATGCAGCACCTTTTTGCTTATAATTGCATTTCTTTCTTATACATATATGACATGTTGCATCCGTACACTTTGGTATGGCTAAATACACCAGGGGCTTATGCTTCCCGCATCCTGGTGTGATAAGTCCGAACACTTCCACAAGTGCGGCACCCCGAACTTATAGCATTATATGCATCGGCTCCGAATCATGTCTTGGGTCAATAGTTGGGTTTGCCCGGCTCCCATGTTTTGGTACCTTATGTTCCGTTGTATCGGCTAAGGTAGCACTGGGAGAACCACTACGATTGCGCCCCAGTTGAGCTGGGCGAGTGCCTCAGTGGAGAAAGCTAAAACTGACCGTCATGATGAGGCGAGAGCCGGTCGCTGTTCGAAGAGGTTTTTTCGAGTCCCTAAAGACTTATGCCGCTTAGAGCGAGGAACCGGCTTTGTCCGGCCCTGGCGTGGATAGCACCCCAAATTCGGCCTTCCGAACACTAGGGGCTTCGCCGAAATTTAAAATTATAGAATTCTATGGCTAAGTGAGAGTGTTCAAGCATTATAAGTCCGGTTGCCTTGTTTGTTGTGTTGAGCGCCTCCCTAGATGGACCCAAAAATGGGAACAAGAGTGCTCAAATTTATCCCGAACACCCCAGCACTCGTGGCATGGGGGCTGAAGCCGACGACTTGCCATCTCTCAGATTTGACAAACGGCCGCACAAAAGGTAATATTTTAAATTAACAAGCGTTGCTTAGCGCATATGAACAAAGTTTTCAGCGCACAGGATAACAAAATGCAAGTCTACTCAAATATTACATCTTTGGAGCACTCACCCGCAATAATGCGGGCACCCTTCAGGACACTCTTATCATACATCTCGGGCATGCGATACTCCTTGCCCAGTGGTGGAGCGTCCGTCACAAGCTTCTCAGCATCCATCTTGCCCCATTGCACCTTTGCGTGGGCAAGGGCCCGACGGGCACCTTCAATACAGGCGGAGTGCTTGATGACTTCAACCCATGGACACGCATCCACCAGCCGCCGCACCAGGCCGAAGTAGCTCCCAGGCATGGCCTCCTTAGGCCACAGCCGAACTATGAGGCCCTTCATGGCATGTTCGGCCACCTTGTGGAGCTCGACCAACTGCTTCAGCTGGTCGCTAAGGGGCACCGGATGTCCGGCCTCAGCATACTGAGACCAGAAGACCTTCTCCGTCGAGCTCTCCTCCTCGGCCCTATAGAAAGCGGTAGCATCGGACACGCTGCTGGGCAGATCTGCGAACGCTCCTGGAGAGCTCAGAATTCGGGTAAGTGATAGGTAATTCACACTCACATGCTAACTTTGCATGAAAAATGCCTTACCCGCCGCTATTTTCTTCAACGCCTCGATTTCCTGGAGGGCCTTGTAGGCTTCGGCCTTAGCGGCTTTGGCACTCTCAAGAGCCGATGCAAGCTTGGACTCTCGAGTCTTCGAGTCACGCTCCAAACTCTCATGTTTTTCCACGAGAGCCTGGAGCTCTTGCTGTACCTCCGCCACCCGTGCCTCCTGCTTCTCTCGCTCGGTGCGCTCCGCGGCCACATTACGTTCGGCCGCGGACACTGCCTCCTTCAGGGTCGCCACCTCATTCGTGGCCCCTGCAATACCCATGTTATCCTTGTCATCCTTCTTGCAACCAAATCCTTTTCTGTAAGGTACAATTTTAATAAGGTGTTACTCACCTTCCTTATCCTCGAACTGCTTCTTGGCACGGCCGAGCTCGTTCTTGGACCGCTCGAGGCTTCTCTTAAAAGTATTGACCTCCGCAGTCAGGGCGGAAGAGGTTAGCAGCACATCCTGCAATCCCATATTGACATATTTTTTTATGACTCCTGCGTATATCTTTTTAGATCCTCAGTCTGACTTTTCTTTCCGAATACCAAACCGAGCATCAGGGGCTACTGTCTATGTGGTACTATTTTACATATATCAAAATTCTTACCTCAAAGCCTGTTAGAAGGCTGCTGCAGGCTTCGGTCAGCCTGCTCTTGGTGAGCTAAACCTTCTGAATCACTGCACTCATGACAGTGCGGTGTTCCTCTTTGATGGAGGCGCCGTTGAGCGCATCTAGCAAGCTATCCGGCGCCTCCGGTTGGACGGAGGCCGCCGGCGTCACGGTCTTGCCCTTCTTACGAAGGAGTCGCCCGCTGGACTCCGGAGCCACTACAGGTTCCGAGGCGGAGTCCGGTCCAAAGTCCGGGAGGTTGCCCTGCGGCACCATTGGGGCCTCCTCCTCCTGGCGGGTCCCTTCCCGGGATCCCACCTCGACATCGTCCGCATCACGGGGACTGGAGGCAGTTGGAAGAGAATCCATATCCAACGCACCCAAGGACCCGCTCGATGAAGCGGGAAGATCATCCTTGGGCGGACTGCAGGGTTGTATGCGGCATTAGAAAGACACCATGTGGCGAAAAGAAAAACCATGAAGTTATTCGGGAGTCCGTATACTTACGGTCTCGCCAGGGGCTTGGCCCTTGGAGGTCAATCCTCGTCGTCATCGCTGGCGTTGGCAGAGTAGTCCGGGGGAAGAGTCCTTCCCTTCTTGGACCCTTCGGCCTCCCTCATTAGGGAGGCCTTACTTTTCTTCCCTCCCCCCGCTGGGGGAGAGGCCTCCTTCTTCTCCTCGTCGCCTTTGTGGGAGGAGTCTGCCTCGGAGTCATCGTTCGATGACACCTGAAAATGGGAACTCTTTCGAGTGCCCGTGGCCTTCTTCTTGGCCTTCTTTTCCGGCACCACGTGGGGTGCTGGAGCCAGCAGCCCCGTTAAGCGGGCGTCCGTTGGGTCTTCTGGCAATGGGGCCGGACAGATAGTCTGTTTGGCCTTCTTCAGCCAGTCCTGTCAAAGGAGGGGGAGTTTAGATCCCGCATAGAGTCAAACTATGGAAAACAAGTGTCCCGTAAAGGGAAAAATTGCTTACCTCGCTAGCTGGACGCTGTGAGCTGAATCCGCGATCTTCGGTAGCGGATGTGGGAGCCTCGGCACCCTTAAACAGCACCCTCCAGGCCTCTTCGTACGTAGTGTCGAAGAGACCGCTCAAAGTCTGGTGCTGCGCCGGATCGAACTCCCACATATTGAAGTCCCGTTGTTGGCACGGGAGAATCCGGCGGATGAGCATGACCTGGACTACGTTGACAAGCTTGAGCTTCTTGTTCACTAGCTTTTGGATGCATGCTTGAAGTCCGGTCAGCTCCTTCGAATCACCCCATGTCCGGCCACTCTCTTTCCAGGAGGTGAGCCGTATGGGGATGCCAGATCTGAATTCGGGGGCCGCCGCCCATTCAGGGTCACGCGGCTCGGTGACGTAGAACCACCCCGATTGCCACCCCTTAATGGTTTCCACGAAGGTGCCCTTGAGCCAAGTAACGTTGGGCATCTTGCCCACCATGGCGCCTCCGCACTCTGCTTGGCTGCCCTTCACAACCTTCGGCTTGACACTGAAGGTCTTCAGCCACAAGCCGAAGTGGGGCTGGATGCAGAGGAAGGCCTCACACACGATGATAAACGCCGAGATGTTGAGGATGAAATTCGGGGCCAGATCATGGAAATCCAGGCCGTAGTAGAACATGAGCCCCCGGACAAAGGGATGGAGTGGGAAGCCCAGTCCGCGGAGGAAATGGGAAAGAAATACTACCCTCTCATGGGGCCTGGGGGTGGGGATGAGCTCCCCCTCATCGGGGAGCCGGTGCACGATGTTGCCGGACAGATATCCGGCGCTGCGCAGCTTTTGGATATGCCCCTCCGTAACGGAGGAGGCCATCCACTTGCCTCCTGCTCCGGACATAGTTGGAGAAGGTTGAGGTGAGATGTGCGGACTTGGGTGCTGGAGCTCGAGTTCGTGGAGATGGATAAGCAAAGGAGGAAGAAGGTGTAGGTAAAAGGGTTGGATCTTTATCCCCTTATATGGGCGGACGAAACTATGCGTCCCCACCAGCCTGATAAAACTCGCTTATCTCCCAAGCGCCGCAATCAATGGCGCGGTTGGGTTACCCACGTCCGTATTGATGGGAATCCCGGAATAAGGGGAACATGATCTCTGCTTCGACAAGACGTGCCAAGGAAACCGCTTCGCTAAACGTGCTGAGGTGGTACAATAAAGACAATTCGAGTAAAGGCTTGGTAGTGGTGTGACGTCACGCCACAAAATACGTCAGCAGATTGAACTTGTGTAAATATTATTCTCTCTACCGTGGTATGTGGAATTTATTTTACAGAGCCGGACACTATCCTGGTGTTCACAATCTTCTATAAATTATTCGGAGAAGGAACCCGCCTTGCAATGCCGAAGATAATATGCGCGCCGGACTCATCGTCATTGAAGCCTGGTTCAGGGGCTACTGAGGGAGTCCTGGACTAGGGGGTGTCCGGATAGCCGAACTATCATCATCGGCCGGACTCCAAGACTATGAAGATACAAGATTGAAGACTTCGTCCCGTGTCCGGATGGGACTTTCCTTGGCGTGGAAGGCAAGCTTGGCAATACGGATATGTAGATCTCCTACCATTGTAACCGACTCTGTGTAACCCTAGCCCTCTCCGGTGTCTATATAAACCGGATGGTTTTAGTCCATAGGACGAACAACAATCATACCATAGACTGGCTTCTAGGGTTTAGCCTCCTTGATCTCGTGGTAGATCTACTCTTGTAATACCCACATCATCAATATCAATCAAGCAGGACGTAGGGTTTTACCTCCATCAAGAGGGCCCGAACCTGGGTAAAACATCGTGTCCCTTGTCTCCTGTTACCATCCGCCTAGATGCACAGTTCGGGACCCCCTACCCGAGATCCGCCGGTTTTGACACCGACAGTCGCCATTTGTACGGGTTCGGTGACCGCCCTCAAGGGTCCCTTAGTGGAATCACGGCATCTTGCATTGTGCGAGGGCGTGAGGAGATTATGGTGTCCCTAGTGGCTTCTTGGGGAGCATTGTGCCTCCACACTGCTCCAAACGGAGATTAGCATCCGCAAGGGTGTGAACTTCAGGATACATCGTCGTCTCCGCGTGCCTCGGTTATCTCTTACCTGAGTCCTTTACTTATGCACTTTACTTTGTGATAGCCATATTGTTCTTTGTCATATATCTTGCTATCACATAGTTGCTTATCTTGCTTAGCATAAGTTGTTGGTGCACCTAGGTGAGCCTAGTTGTTGTAGGGTTTGTGCTTGACAAATTAACCGCTAGGTTTATTCCGCATTTGTTCAAGCCTCAACCGTAATTATTTTAAAACGCCTATTCACCCCCCCCCTCTAGGCGACATCCACGATCTTTCAATTGTTATCAGAGCCTGGTCTCTCTTTGTTAGGCTTAACTGCCTAGAGAGTAAAGATGTCGACTAGGGGACTAGGATTCTCTGACACTCTTAGTTTCGATGGCACAAATTTTGATGTTTGGGTAATTCGCATGGTTAACCTCTTTAGGGTCATGGACCCAAATTTAGAGGGAATTGTAGATATGGGTTTTCTCCTCTAAAGGATCCCCAAAGATTATCTTTAGAGGATGAGAAAAACTCTTATCTCAATGCTCAAGCTTCTAATGTGCTTTTCGGTGCTTTGAGCAATGTAGTTATATTTCAACTCATGCCGTTCCGGGATGCTCATGAGTTATGGACAAAGCTTCAAGATAAATATGGTGTGTCCAAGATTTGTGGGGATGATTGTTCTCCCTCCTCCTCCGGCCGTGTTGCCTTCTCAACTTCTTCTACTTCACCTACATGTGGATTGCCACAACGTAACGCTAGGGTGAGTAGTGGTGGTCATTGTAATGATAATAGTGTGCTTGTTCTTGGTGATTCTTCATCACTATCTTATTACAATGGTCCTTCTTTGGACTTTAACACTTCGAGCACCTTACATGTTTCACTTGCTCGTGTTGGTAGTCCTTGCATATCATGTAGAATTGCTTTCTCAAATCTCATGATGATATGCTTGCTATGTCTTGTTGCCATGATAAAAATGTATCTGTTTCCTCGAGTTGTTGTGCTAACAATGTAGATAAAACTCAACACTCCATGGAACAAGATGTGGTCTTGAATGGTGCTTCAAGGGATCCTTCATCATTATCTATTGCATTTTGCCTTATGGCCAAGGCCTCAAAGGTATCTCCCACTTTGAATCCCAATATATCTTGTGATGATATTGATGATGGCAAGAATGATGATGATGTTGATTATGATGAAGAGAATGATAATGTTGCCTCCTTAAAAAATAAGGGGGAAATGGTTTTTAAAGCTCTTCATAAAAATAAAATTTCTCGTTCCAACTTCATGTAAATTATGTCCATTGCCATTGAGGGCAAGAAATATATTGAGGAGTTGGAATCTCATCTCGAGGAGCATGAGGTCACCATTGATAAAATGGAAGGTCATGAACGTGATTACGCTAATGAGATTGTGGACCTCTCTCAAGCTCTTGAACTTTAACAAACCACCAATGAATCTCTTGAGGAGACTTTTGCTCTAGAATTATCTAGAGTAAGGGAATCTCGTGATAGAGCTCTTGAGGTGGCCAGTGATTTTGAAACTAAAAATGAGGAGCTTGAAGTTGCGCATGCTAAACTCCTTGAGGACTTTGAGCACCTCGAAAATGGCTCAAGGGTCATTAAGAGTGAGCTCATCAAACTCACCGAGTCTCATGCTCAACTTAAAGCTTCATATTCAAAAGAGCTTGCCAAGTTGTCTTCTCCTCTTGTTGCTAATGATGATGCTTGTGCTACTAACTCTATCTCTTGTGAAGCATCCATATTGAAGGAGAATGTTGAGCTACGGGCTCAACTTGAGTTGCTATCTAGCAAATATGGGAAATTGGAAGAAAGTCATGAAAAGCTCTCAAACTCTCATGATGATCTTCTAGTATCCCATAATGTGCTAAAGATAGCTCATGAGGCCATGCTTGCTAAGGTAACATCTAGTGAGCCTCATGTGGATACTAGCAATACATCTAGTCAAAGTGCTAGTCCTTGTAATTCATCTACTCACAATGTTGGTATATCTTGTGATGAATTGCTTTCCTTGCCTTGTTGCTCTAACGATGAAGCTTATACTTTCTCTAGTACTTGTCTTGAGACTAACCATGTAGAGGAAATCAAAGAGCTCAAGGCCCAAGTCACTTCTTTGAAGAAAGACTTGGAAAAGTGTCATGAAGGGAAGGCCACACTCAACAATATCTTGAGTGTGCAAAAATCCCCCAATGACAAAGGTGGACTTGGATTCAACTCCAATAAGAAGAATAAGTCCAAGAGCAACAAGAAGAAGGGCCAAAAACAAGTCAAGAATTCGTCCAAGATCATTTGCTTCAAGTGCAAAATTGAAGGGCATCATGTTAGATCTTGCCCTTTGAAGAAGAAGGCCATTGGTGACAAGTAACAAGGGAAGCAGCCACAAGTTCACTCTCATTCTCAATCTCAAGTTGAGAGATCAAGTAAGAAGAAAGTAAAAAGTAGACGTTGCTACCTATGTCGTGAAAAAGGTCACGTTGCTTCTTCATGCACAAATGGTACCTCATCCAACCCAATTATCATTGATGATGTCTATTATCTTGGGAAGGATAAGGTTGGCAATGTGTTTGCCAAGTTTGTTGGTACTCAAAGTGGTTTGAAGCAAAGAACCATTTGGGTAGCCAAGCCTATTGTGACTAACCTCTTAGGACCCAACTTGGTTGGGGACCAACTAGCTCAAACTTGATCAATAGGTGTTGATGGAGGGCATTGGACACTTGGCTACATTATGAAGAATTAAGGGGACTTCGTCACTCTTATTGCCTCAAGCCAAGTCAATTGAATCATCAAGCTTATATCTTATATCCAATGTGCCTCCTTGCAGTAACTTGTACTTAAATTGTTTACATTGAAAGTTACTTGCCCACTTGCATGTTTTGGTTTTGTTTCTTGCATGTGTTTGTATATGTTGTGCTTCCAATTTGATTATCTTGAGCAATCAAGTATGTGTGTGTTGGTTTGCACATCATGTATGTGTGTGTCATGCATTGAGCCTTTTGCATCTTGTTTATTTCTTAGTTGGCTCTTGTGAGAGATTAATGGAATATCCCATTATGGGGGAGTGATGTACTTTGTGCACCTCACAATCCTATAAATGTGTGTACATGAGTAATACCATCTAGTATTGATATTTCAAGATTACCTAGTTGCTATGTGGTATGTCTTCTCATGAGAAATTCAAATTCTAAATTGTCCATTAATTATCTCTTATTGGATCCTCTTATTGCCTCTTGTTAAGTTTTCTTCATTGGTATCACATTATGGGGGAGTAATATGCTATGTATATTACTAGCCTAGAAAATATGTACATTTGAGATTTTGTCACCTAGTGTTGATATTGTAGATTATCTTGTTCCTAGGTGGCATGTTAGCTCTACAAGTTGCAATTTGCTTGTGTTTGGTATGAAGATGATGTTGGATATCCTTGCTATCTACCAACAGGAATTATTTCCAAATACTTCTTGTCTTATGACAATTGGTACTCACTTATGTGTGGTAGAAATTATTGATCATCTTTAGATTGGCCTTTGCTTTTATTTGCCTTATCTCGTGCCTAGGATTGTGTCAACTCCCATTGTTTTCCATACCACTTGTTAAGTGTTTTCTAGATATAGTGAAAGTGGTGATCCCACCTTGTGCATTTTGTATTCAAATGCAAATTCTCTATAATTCACAACTCGTGGGGGAGCTATCCTTTTTTCTATAAAACACTAAACTTGTAATCCATTTTAAGTGTGTGTTGGTGGACAGTAAGCCGTTTCTTTTTGGTACTTGTGCCATCATGAAACTTTGTAGAGAGCTTGGTTTGTTTGGAACCATCCTCTCTTTTGGGAGTTTGATATCATTTTGTGGGTTCCAATGGATATGTCATTCCTTGATGTATCTTTAATGATATCTTCCAAGTGATGATTTATCCATTTGGTATCCTTTTTCACTTGGCTTTTCCTTGTATTTTGGTATCGGTTCTTGAAAGTCTTAAGCATGCAAATTAACTTCATGTAGTTTCCTTGGCATGCTTTCTCTCTTTGACCCAATATATAGGGGAAACTCCACCAAGTCTCAAATTGATGAGATGTGCATGAATTTCATTTCCATATCTATATGCACATATTTATGTGGAGTTTGTCCTATGTATTGTTGGTGTTTCTAACTCTTTGGTCCCAATGAGTTTGGGTACCATTTTGTTTGTGTTGTTGTTATAGGAAAAATTTGGAGATGCATTGGATGCTCGGCTCACTCACAAGGAAGGTGTTGTCACCATGTGCATATTGGAGTCAAGCTAGGATGATAAATGAACTACTATATACCTTCAATTGGTATCTAGTACATCCTTCCAATGATATCTTGGTAACAAGTATCTATTCATGCTTTCCTTTCTTGCATTCAACCTTGTGTAGGTTGCATCTTGGCATGATATTCATTTCATATCTTGTGATACTTGTTTCCTTTCTCAAAGCATCCCAACGATGATCTGTTGTTGCTAGTTGTGATGTCTTTGATGGATGTGTGATTGGACTTCGTTTATATACAATAAGACCATATCTAGCCAAGTGCTATGCTTTCAAGCAAATATCTTATTGGTATATTTATGACTTCCTTGTGGATACCTTGTTCCTTCGTGTTGTAACTATTTCGGGTGTACATCCTTCTTTGTAGATATTGATTTCGTCTACCTAGAACCTTATACACTTGAGAGAAATTACATCTCTAGTTGATATCCTTTCTTTCACGTCCACCTTGTCTTTCTTATGTTATTTCTTTGGTGGCTCCGTGAAAGCTTTTGCCTTGAGTGCGTGTCCTCTATCGTTGCATCTTGATGCACTCTTATGTGGTGAAGATTATTTTCCTCTTGCTTATCTTTACGAGGCTTGCCATCTTAATTGGTATCCCTCGTCTTGATGAGCCTCTCATCGTCTATCTTCACCATGGGTTGTCACAAGCATAGGTTCTCTATTTGCTTATTAGTAAGATTGTGAACCCTTTTTCCAGTTGTGTGTGGGAATGATAGGCCTTGCACAGTGTGCCTCATTCTTTCAAGACTATGTTGATGCTTAATGCTCATCCTATTTTTAGTCTTCTCAAGTGCTTCGCCATGACTCACACACATCATTTTGGTTGAGCCTATTCTTAAGTTGCCTCTTTTACATGTTGCTCAACCATGTGCTTGTTGCAAGCGCTAGCCTTTGTTTCCTATATGCTCACTTGCACTGGATGTGAGTTTCTATTGATTTTGGGGGAGCTATGATCCTATCTTGTGCACTTTGTATCCAATACAAATATTCTTATTTGTGCACAAATCATGGGGAGCGTCTCCTAGTTTCTTTAGAACACTCCTCTGCTCATATCATAATATCATTTATTCTTGTGGCTCATAGGATCCTTGGTCTAGTTGGTTCAGTTGATATCCTTTGATTGCTTGCTTCAATTGGTATATTTTGACTGCTTCATTGCTTGTGTCTCTCTTTGTTATGTCTTTGTGGCATATCATTCTTTAGCAATCTTTGTGCCTCAATATAGTTTGTGTTCCTCCAAGTATTTACCTTTGGGTATGTGTATTGCATTCCACTCTCTTGTTGAGAAATACACATTTTATGGAGGACCACAATTTATATTGGACTTCTTAGATTTTTGCCCATTTTGGCAATCGATGCCAATGGGGGAGAAGTTTCAGAGAGTTTTGTGGAGAAGTTTAGAGAGTTATCTCCTCTTTCTTTGGTTTTGTTCCTTAGCTTTTGCATCTCATTCGCATGCACTTGTTTGTTGCATTGCATGGTGATGCATAATTCCTTACATAAACTCTCTTGAAAGTGATTGTCATCAATTACCAAAATGGGGGAGATTGAAAGAACATGTGGTGCCCCCATGTTTGGTTTTGGTAATTGATGAAAATCTCTATGGACTAATGGTTGTCTTGAGTTATATTTGAAGGATTTGTCCATAGGCTTCTCTTAAAGTCCATGTGTTGGTTTCAAGGAGTTTATGAGTTGACCAAGGTGCTATTAAGGAATTATCCAAAGATTGGTCATGTGAGTGTTGAGCTTATTGCAAGCATGTCTTGAAGAAGAAGATTGTGTGATCATTCATGTTTACCTTCAAGACATCATCCAAATGAAGAGAGTTGCAAAGATTGAAGGTTGATCAAGCCTAAGTCAAGAGTGAATCAAGTTGATCAACTCACAAAGCATAGAAGATGTACCGAGAGGGATCAACTGATCCCATGGTATGGTAAGCATTGTCCATTGAACTTTGTGTACTAACCCATGGTCTATGTGAGAGTTCTATGTGGGGTTAGGTACGTGTCCATGGGCTTGCGTCAAGAGGAAGATATCATACAACCCATGGAAAGGATGACATCAAGTGGTGATCGTCATCAAGATTGCCATGTGAAAGTTCAAGTGGAGCATCACGAAGAGAAAAAGTGCTTGAATCTTGCCATCCATTGTGGTGTCAATGGACTTGTAAAGATGTGCTAAAGAGTGGCTCACCCATAGTGGACTATGAGGGAGCAATCATCTAGTCCTCATCGAGCCAACGCAATCAAGAAAGCTGGTCCAACTTGAGGGAGTCAAGATCATCATCATCTAGCTCAAGTGGACCATGTGCAAGGCAAAGGTTTTCCCTTGATAGGTTTTCTATTTTATCGGTCTCATGGTGGTAGTTGGGAGACCGGGTTATAGGATCGTTGGATGTACTATCAAGGGGGGCTCGCAAGTTGATAGCATGATCGTATCATTAGTAGAGAGCTCAAACCATTGCATCCTTGAATCTTGTTTCTTGGTTCTTGTTTGGTTCTCTTTGTGATCCTTAGAGCTTATGGTCATCTTGATGACAAACTTGAGTTCATCGGAAACGGAGTTCGCATGCGTCTTCTATGATGTTTTCGGTGTTGGAGGTTTTACCGATCTTATCCGAGGAAGGGTTCTCACCATTTTCTCATGGGCCTTTTTGTAATTTGCTTCTTATTGATATTTCTTTCAATATTGTGTTAGCCCTTGTTGCTAGCTTTCCAACAAACTTGGTTTCATCGAATTCGGAGTCCGTTTGCAAAAGTTATGACAGTTTTGTTGTTCTGAAAAGGCTGCAGCGGTACTACCGCGAATTGGAGCGGATGTAAATTTTTACTACCGCTCCAGAGTGGTACTACTGCGACTCCTACAGCGGTAGTACCGCTCTGGACCAAAAACTCATCCTAAGTCCTGCGGTGGTAGGCCCGGATGTAATTTTTTAGTACCGCTCGCAATCAGTAGTACCACTATCCTTAGCAGTAGTACCGCTACCCCTAGCGGTAGTACCGTGAGGTCTAGCGGTACTACCGCTCCGAGGGTTCTTCTGGCCTTTTTGCCTCCTCGCTGTTGTGTTTCGAAGGGGTACTAGCGGTAGTACCGCTCCTTGGAGCGGTAGTAACGCTGTGCGGGCTGTGAGCATAACGGTTGGATTTTCCCCCACCTATAAAAGGAGGTCTTCTTCCCCATTGAACCTTATCCTTTGAGCTCGTGTTCTTCCCCCATTGTTGACCTTCTTCGAGCTTGCTAACTCTCAATCCCTCCATGGATTCTTGCTAGTTTTTGAGGGAAAAGAGAGAGGAGATCTAGATCGACATTTCCACCAATCACTTGCTCCTCTATGTGAGGGGAACCCATTGGATCTAGATCTTGGAGTTCTTGGTGTTCTCCTTCTTGTTCTTCCTCTCATCTTCCTCCCTAGCATTAGTTGCTTCGGTGGGATTTGAGAGAGAAGGATTTGGGCACTCTGTGTGCCCTTGTCATTGCATTTGGTGCATCGGTTTGAGTTCTCCACATGATACATGGAAGTTACAAGTTGAGAAGCTTATTACTCTTGGGTGCTTGGTACCCTTGAGCTTGTTACTCTTGCGTGTTTGGACACCCTAGAGATTTTTCCTCTTGGGTGCCTTGGCGCCCTAGATGGTTGGTGGTGTTCGGAGCTTAATCATTGTGGTGTAAAGCTCCGGGCAAGCGCCGGGGTCTCCAATTAGGTTGCGGAGATCGCCCCAAGCAATTTGACGGGTACCGGTGACCGCCCCCAAAGGTTGCCAAAGTGTACGGGTTCGGTGACCGCCCCCAAGGGTCGCCATTTTTACGGGTTCGGTGACCGCCCTCAAGGGTCCCTTAGTGGAATCACGACATCTTGCATTGTGCGAGGGCGTGAGGAGATTACGGTGGCCCTAGTGGCTTCTTGGGTAGCATTGTGCCTCCACACCGCTCCAAATGGAGATTAGCATCCGCAAGGGTGTGAACTTCGGGATACATCATCGTCTCCGCGTGCCTCGGTTATCTCTTACCCGAGTCCTTTACTTATGCACTTTAGTTTGTGATAGCCATATTGTTCTTTATCATATATCTTGCTATCACATAGTTGCTTATCTTGCTTAGCATAAGTTGTTGGTGCACATAGGTGAGCCTAGTTGTTGTAGGTTTTGTGCTTCACAAATTAACCGCTAGGTTTATTCCGCATTTGTTCAAGCCTCTACCGTAATTATTTTAAAACGCCTATTCACCCCCCCTCTAGGCGACATCCACGAACGTTCAAGTAGTACCAACTGCAACAAGAACATTAGTAAGTCATAGTACTAGTACTATTGTACGTACTAAAGAGTTCAAATAACGAGAAAGAACATAAACATATTTCTGCTGGGGCCTCAGCACAACACACCCTTGAAAATAAACTAAGCAACTAGTCTGGTTGACACTGTAGTAGAACCAGCATGAGCGATGGCACTGCCACCTACTCGGAGTCCGAGTCCACGTCCTTGACTTCGTCCTCGTCCCTCTTCCTCTTCCTCTTCGCCGACGCTTCTTTGCTTGAACCAGACACTGGGCTATGCTTCTTCATCAAACCCTTGTAGATATTTAAACAAAGGTAGGCATCCATTGCTGCGTACATGATGTGATCTTAATCTAATGTCTTCGACTCCCATGCATGATGAAACTCGTGATGAGGTTTCTTCAGTTTAGCGTACGAATGATCAATCATGGCTGCTGCCAGGGTCAGCATTGAAGGTTGAGAGGAGGACACCAGGCTTGCCTTCTGGAGATCGAAGGGCTGGCCTACAACGAGACCTATCCGACGCAGGACATCCCTGTCGTTCTTAAAGCCTACAGTAACGAATTTCACTTTTTTGTCCTTGAGGAAGTTCTTAAAATCCTGGCACTCAACATCGGCATGGCATATGTGGTAGACCAAGCAAACATTATGTACGCAAACCTGGATCACGGCGGGCTTCTTTCTCTCTTTGTCATTTAGATCCTTCTCTCGTCCCAGGACTGTGGTGTACTCAACATCTAGCCCAGCGACCCACTCATCCGTTGAACTGTTGAACATGCGTAGGAAGCGAGCAAGCCATGCTTTCACCGTCGCGGATCCACATGTGTAGATGACGATGAACTGATCGTCGGTGATGGCTCTAACTTGGTACTCAGCGACGACCATGGAGATTTGGGAGGCCATGGATTTTGGAGGAGGGTTAGGAGAAGTTGAAGTGTTGTACCCCGCAAAAACTGGGAGCGAACTAATGTGAAAGGACGGGACGACTGGGAGCAAACTGTTGTGAGGTAGAAGAAGGGGACGAGTAGGGCGTGCGAACGGCGTGGGGTTGCTGGCTTGCTCGATGGATAAACGGCTACAAGCACCCAAAGAGTTCACGAGAACTATCGGGACCCACTAGATGTCATGTCTACTAGACCCATATCGTAGGCCTGACGGTATAGCTTCTGCATGTCCGCACGCCATGCCGACGCGTGGATGTAACTTCACTTAATTACGTCAACCATCGCGCCTTCCACGACCTTCGCCTCCCTCGCGCGGTCGCGCCCTTTGAGGCTTCGACCAGCTATAAATGAGCAATTTTTTTGCCTACTCCACATGCATGATACTCCCTCTGGTCCTTTTTACTCCCATCAACCGTTTGCAAAGTGTTTGACCAAATTTATACTTTTTTTGAACACCACCTTATATTAATTAACCATCCACACCAGTACACTCATTCGATACAATATTCACCACAAAGGGTGGTACATTATTTACAAGAATACCATCTAATATATTGTCAAAGCTATACTTAGCGATTAAGTGTGCCACCTTATTGGCCGAACGGCTAATCTTTGACAATTGAAAATTGTTGATCAACTTCGAGATGCTTAACGCTTTCATCTTTAGGTCACACATGGCAGACCTGTCATAGTCCCCCGATGCAAGAGAAGCTACCACAAAAGCGCAATCAGTCTCTAAAATTACAGGATTATGAAAAGAAATACCTATGTAGAGACCGGCAATGCAAGCCCTAAGCTCCGCTTCCTCCACGCTTTGACAGGCATCAATGAAATCCCATGACCAAATTTATACTAAAAATATCAATATCTACAATACTGATTATAATGAGTATAAGAACTACGTTTTATAATGAGTGTAAAAATATTGATTTGACATTGTGAATGTTGATAATACATTTTTCTATAAGTCTGGTGAAAGTAGAGGTACATTGACTCCAGGCAAAACTTAAATGCACAATGCAGACTAGGTCCTCCGTCCAGGTGCGTGCCATGTCCTATCTTGTCATCACAACAAGGTTAGCTATTAGAGTACCACTACCTCCCTTCTAGTTTAAAGGGCTCGATTAAAAAATTTCACCTACTCTTAGCAAGATAGTAGAGGCGGTGGAATAGTTTTTGAAGTCTGCAAAAGTACTCAACAAATGTTGTCATTCTTCACAAAAAAATGTGTTTACCAATGCATGCATGAACACTAGTTACTCTAACCCCCTCTCTTCTTTAATTCTTTGCCACATCAGCATGTTTGCTATTCCCGTGTGCATGATACCAGCTAAGATACCACCATTATGGCCAGCCTTAATAAACGCATGCAATAATTTAGTGCACCTTGAAATATGAACATGTGTGGGGCGTGTATTTTTTTAATGACTTGAGACTATACCTAGCCTGGCATGCAAGATGACTTATTATGCACCGTTCCCCATACCTGCAGGAAGCCCATTCATCTGCAAATCTTTTCCTCTCCATGTGTGGAAACAATATGCCTGCCAAACTCTCCTTCTCCCTCAGGCGGTCCCACCTCTCCACCCCGTGTGAAAAAAATCTGCATGCATGACTCTCCTCCCCCCACGCTCGTCCAATCCGTTGTGACCAGCAATATATCCACCCCTTCGCTCCTCCATAATTTACTCCATCAAATATGCCCATGTAGCTTATACTTAACTTCAGGTGCATTGGGTCACTGACATATGGGCCCAACGGGGGACTGACCCACATGTCAGTGATGCAACTGGACCTGCAGGTAAGTCAGTGCAGCTCAGTCCATAGCTTACGTAGGTGTGCCATTGCTCGCTATAAATACTGCGCCTCCCACAACATCTCTATCTCCTCCCCCTCACGTTCACGTTCATCGCTATCTTCTCCCCTCCCTCTCACATCGACCACCATGGCATCGCCCCTCCCAAGCCCTAGGAGCCCCTCGCTGCACCACGCAGACGGTCATGCATCACCGTTCCGTTCCTCGTCGCCACTAGTCGAGGAGGACGCGTCAGTGTTCCGCTCCTCGCCGTGACGCGTCGAGGTGGACGCGTCGGTGTTCCCAATCTGGCCAGCACGCGCGTCGAAGGACGCGTTGGCTCCCCGCTACGAGGAGAACGCTGCACCGCCCGCCGAGCCCCCCCAGCCTTGAGGAACTTTGGAAAGAAATGGATGTCGCCTTGTGGGAGGCTTTGCCTCCAGCAGAGCGCATCAAAATAGAGGCGGAGAAGAAGGCCGAGGAAGAGAAGCGCACCACGGAACAAGCTTCCTGGGAGGCCTATGTCACGTCCGAGAGAGTCAGGCAATTGGCTCTTTGGCAGAAGGCTCGTGCGAGGGCCATGAGGGTGGCGGCGGACGCCCGTGCCGACACCCTGATTGCAGTCGGGCCCAAGCGCCTCATCTATGCTTGGCGGTACATAGACCGGGTGCACGCTTCCAGCGAGGAGGAGTACCTGTTGGCGCCGGATCACCACACCAGTGAGATCGCGCTCGCCCACCGGCAAGCCGCCAATCAGCACCTCACGAGTTGCGAGGCTGAGGAAGAGGCGTTGTGTCGGCGCGCTGGGAAACGGCCGCGCACCAGGGCACTCGTGGCGTGCCGCAAGCGCTCCTGCGAGCGCCATGGCTTTTAGGAGGAGTATAATTTTTGTTTCGTAAGGCGATCTCATTAGTTTTGGGACGCAAATGATAAATCCCTGGAATTTTTAGCGTCCTTAATTAAGTATGTAAAAGGGAAATTTTGGAAACCTTGTGTATTCATACGCATTTTGCAAGTACGTGCATATAGCACAAACTTTACTATATACTATCAGACTACATGTCTCTCTCGATATATGCTTGCAGACTGTGCTACTCCCTCCGCCCAGGTCAATAAGTCATCTTTGGTTGTGCACCGTTACCAAGAAGGAGGGAAGAGTTGTACACCTAGACGGAGGGAGTACTACTATTACTTATGTACGTGCAAATGCATGTTTTAACATTACGATGCGGTTTTTATAAAAGTAGAAAAATAGCACTAGTCAAGCTTGTGAAACGATTCAATGCAAAACAAATGCAAAAATGCTCGTTTGATTGTTTACTTTTAGCTTCCTTCTTTGTGGTTATTTCTCTGTGGTACTTTGTATGGAGTATCTCACTGGTTGGAAAGGCATGCAAATTCCCAAACCGCTTCCTACACCCTGTATCGAATTTTTTGCCTAACAAGTTGTGCCGTGCAATTGGAATTCCAACTTGAGTACTACTACTAGTAGGAGTACCAGGGGCCTGTTCTTTTAGGCTTCTAGATTAGTAATCCCATAACTACTACCTCCGTCCTGGTTTATTGGTCCCCATTGTAATATGTGTCAAATTTTGATCATAAATTTAACTAATGAAATGTTAGTGCATGTCACATGCACTACTCCATCCGTATAGGTGAGTAAGTCATCTTAGGCTGTGCACCGTGACCAAGGAGGAGGAGAAAACGAGAAACGTTAATGTTTATTTGCTAATTAGTAGTATTGCATGCAATGAACTAACCACTGCATGTCGTGTTTGATATCTCAAGTCATTAAAAGCATGCACACTCTTTATCTCTTATTGGTTGATATGTCAAGAAACAAGAAACGAGGTAGAAGTTAATGCACCGCGCCTAAGTGTTTTGGGATTATTTGGTTTTCATAAGATGACTTACACACCTAGACGGAGGGAGTAACATTTTATCAGTTAAATCTTTGGTCAAAGTTTAGCACAAATTACAATGGTGAGGAATAAACCAGGACGGAGTAGTAGTTTAGAAGCCCAAATAAATGAGTGAGGCGCCTTATTGTTACTTTCCACTGTGACTAGTCTTGTGAGAGAAGCTGGGGAAGCCGCCAAAAGAACTGGCCCTAGGAGTAGTAGCTAGGGATCGAGTGTGCGAGATGAACTGGAGAAAGTAAATGCAGAGAGATTAAATGCAAAAAAAGGAGGGATGTGATGGTTGCTTGTCCATTTATTTTACCACGCCACTTATTACTGGGAGTGGTTGGGTTTTGTGATATGACGGCTTTACTGCCACGCCACGAGCGGGGTGAGAGGTGAGACTCCAGTGCAGCGCCACCCTCTACACTTGTACTACATCGGTCGTGGTTTATCAGTCCCCCATTGAATTTGACTAAAGATTTAACTGACAAAATGTTAGTGCATGTCAACAAAAACTATATCATTGGATTCATATTTGAACATAGTTTTGAATGATATAATTTTAGGTGACATGCATCAGCATTTATCGTACTATATATAATCTTAGTTCAAATTTTGGTCGTACTAATCTATAGTAGTAAGGTGCCCGTGCGTTGCACCGAAGAGTGAAATGCATTGATCGGGGAGTTGTTTATTTTGACAAAGGATGTGGGGGTCATCTCATGTGTAACGAATATCGATAGGTTTCTTCGGATATTATTTCATCTCTAGAGCTCACAAACATCCGGGTGAAATAGATAAAAAGGTATCTTTTGCAAACAAAAGCATTCAACTGTTCAACCTGCATCCAAAACTTGTGAAGAAATAACACTTATTGTGCTTTGCAAGAAATGATCTTTAAGAATTAGTTTTTTGAGTATCAATTGTTATACATGTTGGCTACAGATGACATGGCACTTTCTTATAGTCAACAGTTAGCTATACTATTAAGTAATATTAACCATGCCCTTATACACCTAGACGGAGGGATTAAATTAGGATGACTTGCAAGGGGGCAGAGGAGATGTAAGAAATGGTTCATCGTAAGTCTTTCACCAGTACTATAGTAAAAATTCATACATGGAAGATTCTAGACTAAACCATAAACGGATACACTTTTATTCATGCACGATACTCCAATAGAGCAAGATCCTGCATGGAAGTCTCCACATGCTTAGACAACGGATTACATTGAGCGAAGACTAATGATAAACATTTAACTTGATAATGCGTATGTCCAGGTGAACCTCCTTGGAGTCCCCGTGCACCGCGTCGGCGGGTAAAGGATGCCATGGGTTTTCCAAGTCCACATTGGCGGGATAGTCCCAGCTCCCCAGAGTCCAAGTCCGTTTGATGAGGCCGATGTTGCCGCCCACATGACCTGGAGGGGTAGTAACACTGACCATGCACCCGTACATCAGCCTCGTGCCAGTGTCAGTGTCAGCGGCGTCGCCCCTAACGCACATTACAGAGACGGGGCGGCGGCCTGCGTGGGCCTCGCCGGTGCCCACGATCAAGAGGAAGACGTTGTCGTCTTCCTCTGAGACTAGCAGGCGGTAGTGATCCTCCAGCGACTCCAACATGGTGAACGGGTAGCACGTCTCGTACTTGATGTTCTCCACCAAGGGCTAGCAATGACCACTGCATGCATCCTTGAGGTGATGCACCATGTCCGCCGGCGAGCCACAAAACGGCATCGGGCACTCATAGCAGTGGACGAATGGCTCCTTGGAGGCATCGACCAGGCCGTCCATGAAACGGGAGTGGCTTTAGGGGACGTTGCGCCAGTTGAATATATGAGCAAGTTACAACGAGATTTAATCCGATAAGCACAAAATAAATCATGACGGCTGTTGGTGTCAAAACCGGCTGATCTCGGGTAGGGGGTCCCGAACTGTGCGTCTAGGCGGATGGTAACAGGAGACAAGGGACACGATGTTTTTACCCAGGTTCGGGCCCTCTCGATGGAGGTAAAACCCTACTCCTGCTTGATTAATATTTATGATATGGGTAGTACAAGAGTGGATCTACCACGAGATCAGAGAGGCTAAACCCTAGAAGCTAGCCTATGGTATGATTGTTGTTCGTCCTACGGACTAAAACTCTCCGGTTTATATAGACACCGGAGAGGGCTAGGGTTACACAGAGTCGGTTACAATGGGAGGAGATCTTCATATCGTATCGCCAAGCTTGCCTTCCACGCCAAGTAAAGTCCCATTCGGACACGGGACAGAGTCTTCAATCTTGTATCTTCATAGTCCGGGAGTCCGGCCGAAGGTCATAGTCCGGCCATCCGGACACCCCCTAATTCAATGACGACGAGTTCGGCGCGCAAGTTGTCTTCGGCATTGCAAGGCGGGTTCTTCTTCAAATTCCTTGTACCCGTCGAACAGTGTCCGGCTTCTAGTGCATGCTGCCCTCCTCTGCTTCTGTGCCCCATAATGACCATCTTCCACATGTCAAACGAATGCAAAAAGGCAGGGGATTTTTTCAGTCACCCCCTGGTTGCGTTAATGAACCGCCCATAAAAGAGACGGGGATTTAGATCCAATTCACACCATCTTCCCTCCGCGAGGTTTCATCAGAGTGCCTTTGACAGAGATCCATTCCACCATGGCTGGTCGGTGCAGCTCCTCCTCTCGCCTCTCCAGCCCTCGGCCCAGAGATTGGGGGCGGTGTTCCGTCCCGCATAGCGAGCCAGTATTGCTTCAGTCCAAGGGGCTTCTCCCCCCAGCATATATGGTCCCAGTTCGAGCCGGCATTGCTACCTATAGCAGCGGAGAGGAGGCGGAGAGCGCCCCCAATCCCTCTCGAGGAGAGCGGGTATTCCTAGTCCCTTATTTGATGAGAGGACTCGGATTTCCAATTCATCCTTTTCTCCGAGGGTTGCTGGAGTTCTACGGCCTCCAGCTACACAACCTCACGCCCACCTCCATTCTGCACATTGCGGGCTTCGTGGCCCTCTGCGAACTGTTCTTGGGCGTTGAAGCCCATTTCGCGCCGTGGAAGAGGTTGTTTTGCCTCGTGCCCCGTTCTCAGGAGGGGTCTATTTATCAAGTGGGCGGAGCCGAACTATGGCACATCGTCGGGACCGGATATCTATCCGGTACCCCAAAGAGGACGTCCGAGGACTGGTCCTCGGAGTGGTTCTATATAGATGACGTCCCCCTACCGGACCGTGTACGGATCGGCCTCCCTGAGTTCAATAATGCTCTGTTCAAGAAGCGCCTGAGCTGGCGCCCGCGGAACCCTTAGAGAGAAACTGACCGGGACGTCCTTTACTTGATGAGCCGGATAAGGTTGTTGGCTCATTCCGGACTGACCATGATCAAGGTCATGGCCATATGCATTACGCGAGGGGTACAGCCGCTTCAATACAGAGGCCACCCTATGTGGGATTTCAACAGGGAGGATGACGCCACCCGGTGCGGTCGTAAGGGGCCAGATTCGGCTGCCACTTTAACGAGGATCTTATCCGCTATGTACAAGGGAGAAGAAGAGGAATTCCTCCGTGTCAACCCGGAGGGCAGATTCTCCATGTACAATCCTCCTATCTGGGTGAGCGAACATTTTCACCTGCCGACCCGCTTTTGAAATTCCCGTAATTGAGCATTTAGTCTAACAACGTTAACGCAGGAGCTGCGCCAGACAGTGAAGGAGATAAAAAACCCTCCTCTACAACCCAAGGACCCGGAACGATCCCTCGATCCGGACTCCCAAGAGGACCCGGACTTATGTGTGGAGTTAATTGAAGGGGTGTTTCATCAATTGAGTAGGGATAACATCCTAGTGGCCATTACGGCCGACTATCCCGGACTACTTCCAGCCTCAAAGGTAACCGAGACCGAAGTCCCAGTATCTTTAAGGAGAACCATTCATGCTTTATCTTGAATGCCGTGAACTAATAGTGTTTCGTTTCACAGGGTAAATCCTTGAGGCGGAAGGCTGAGCCCGCGGCGGGCAGCCAACAAGGGCCGCTGAAGCCAGGCGGGCCAAAAAGAAGTGCGGACCAGATCGAGACTCCGGCGCAACGGTACAGCGTGCAAATTTAACGCCTAGGGTTTATGCCCTTGAGTCTTACTAACGCTCATGATTTTCTTAGAAAGAAGAGAGCCCGCCGGACTATATCCGTCGGCCAAGGTTCGAGGCCGTGTCCGGAAGCGGAGATGGGCACGGGGCGCGCCTCGAGCGTTCCTCCGACAGAGGATGCAGGCGGGCTATCTGCCACCAATTCAGAGGTGGAGAGTGCCCTGAACCACAGGCGTCTCCGGACTGTTCTTCATGATGCATGTTTTTCCCCAGAGGCGTTGGATGCCTTTAATACAGGAGACGTGTATCTCCGTGCCGCTCAAAATGGTCTAGCCAGAGCCGTAGAGCAGTATGTAAAAGACATACAGGTGGGTAAAATTGAAGGTTATATATGTCAGTAGCCCCCGAGACTTGAAACAGTGAAGATAACTGTTTTAAGGATCATGTGCTATGCAGTGTCTTACAAAGAAGAATATGCAACTGTCCCAGGAGCTTGAAGAGTGTAAGGCCCAACTCGAGGCTTCACTTGCCGCTTCAGAAAATGCCAAGGAGACGCCCTCAGGTAATATATGCTTCGAAAGATAATTTCATTGTGAAGCGCGGCAGGTGTGCAACTCTGACTATAATAGTGCAGATGGTGCCGGAACAAATCCGGACAAGCAGCAACTCCTACGCCAACTAAAGGCTGGCGAGAGCGTGCTGACGAGGGTGAGGCAAGAGAAGAACAAACTTCAAGACACCAATACCCAGCTGGGCGAGGAACTAAAGGATGTTCGTATTCAGCTGTCTGCTTCCGTAAAGGAGAATCGGCGACTTCGACGCGACATTTTTAGTAAGTGCTTGAACGAATCTTCCAAAAAAGAATTGGGCGAGGAAGTCGATTAACAGAGCTATGTCTGTAGGTCTGCTGACAGGTCGTCCTGCGGAGGAAATGCCCGGTTCAACGGGAGACCTTCTTCCCGAGCTGTTGCAACTGCACGAACGAGTTCGACAGGCAATGCAGAGCGTCATTCAGGCTATGTGGCCATCCCTCTCCATGCCCGAAGGCCTTGGGGAGCTTACAAAGAAGCTGGAGGGAGTGCGGCAGCGCTTCCGGTTGTGGAAGATATCAGCCTGCCGTCAAGGTGCCAGGGAGGCCTGGGCAATGGTGAAGACTCGGTACACGAAGGCTGACCCAAACCACATGGCCGAGGTCGGCCCTATGGGTCCTGACGGAAAGGAGATCCCTGTCAGCTTAGTATATGGCCAGGTAGAGCTGGCTGCAAAGTATTCCCAACAGGACTGTAAATTAGACCGCCTGTTGGATGGTATTGAAGAAGAATATACCGAGTCGGATTGACTCTGTAATTTAAAATGACATGAAAAATGCCGTCTAGCCGGATTGTAGATTGTTTGTCATTGCGGACCTTTTCGCTTCAACCTATGGACCCTATAGTCCGGAGTGTGTCCGAATACCCTCTCGATTATGAAAGAACCGGAGCATGCATGGAGACAAGGCGTAGGGGTCATAATTGCTTTAGCAGACAAGTGCCCAACTAGTTATGTTATATTACATGGTTAGTAAGAAACATCTTCCAGGGAGAATAGTTCTGTTAGGGGTTCCTTTCCCTGGGAGGCATGCCCTAAAGTGCATGTCTGAACTGCTAAAAAGAGCAGAAAAGCATCTGGGGGCAGATAAATAAACGCGAAAGATCATCTTTTAGTTCACCGATCGAATATTCCCTTAAGAACGCTAGCTTTCGGCTTCACCCAGTCTGAGGTACACATCCGACTGACCCGGCAGTAACAATCGCAGAGCTGCTCCCTTTACCACCTAACCGAACGAACGGGAACGTAGGGGTAAGCACAGGAGCCAGGCAACCCAGCTGGGCCAAAACTTAAGTCATATCGATGCATATAATGGTGTATAAAAGGTTCATGCGGAAGTATCAGACATGTTTTGGGCATGAGGCCCATTTTATATAAACTTCTGATGAAGAAGCCCCCAGGTATGAGGAGCGCGGGTGGCTCGTCAAGTATGTGCGAACAATGCACATGCAAGCCCCTAAGGGCTTGGGAGAAAAAAGGCAGGGAGAGGGAGCGAAATCCCAGACAGCTAATGTGAAAAAATAAAAATAAAAATAATAATAATAAAGGGACAGAGGAAGGAGACGAACACGGAGTCCGGCGCTAGGCGTATAATCATCGTAGGCATGCTGCATTCCATGGGTTCGGCTCGAGTTGGTTGTCCGATGCGTTTCGCAGACGGTACGCTCCACCAGTCAGTACTTGGTCAATTATGAAGGGACCCTCCCATTTGGGCTTTAGTTTGTCCTTTTTCTTGTCCGGCATGCGTAGAACTAGTTCACCAACGTTATAAGTTTTGGCCCGTACTTCTCTGCTTTGATATCTTCGAGCCTGCTGTTGATAGAATGCGGAACGAGCTTTTGCCACGTCGCGCTCCTCCTCCAATGCGTCCAAACTGTCCTGCCGATCGAGCTCGGCTTCTCTTTCTTCGTACATGCGCACTCGAGGTGAGTCATGAATTATGTCGCAGGGCAGTACTGCCTCTGCGCCGTATACCATAAAAATGGTGTGAATCCGATAGTGCGAATCGGAGTGGTCCGCAACCCCCAGAGTATGGAGTCAAGCTCCTCCACCCAGTGCGTGTTAGATTCCTTGAGGGATCGCACTAGTCTGGGTTTGATGCCGCTCATAATGAAACCATTGGCTCGTTCGACTTGACCATTGGTTTGAGGGTGATAGACTGAAGCGTAGTCGAGCTTAATGCCCATATTTTTGCACCAGACTTTAACTTCATCGGCCGTGAAGTTTGTGCTGTTGTCAGTTATGATGCTATGGGGAACGTCGTAACAGTGTACGACCCCGGATATGAAGTCTATCACCGGTCCGGATTCGGCCATCTTTATAGGCTTGGCCTCTATCCATTTGGTGAATTTGTCCACCATGACTAGTAGATATTTTTGCTTGTGGGTTCCTCCTTTAAGGGGTCCAACCATGTCAAGCCCCCAGACCGCAAAGGGCCAGGTAATGGGTATAGTTTGTAGGGCGGTAGGCGGCATGTGGCTTTGGTTGGCGAATAACTGGCAACCGACGCATCGCTGCACTAAATCCTGAGCGTCTGCCCGGGCCGTTGGCCAATAAAATCTGGTACGGAAGGCCTTGCTTACAAGGTCCCGGGCTGCGGCGTGGTGCCCGCCAAGTCCGGCATGAATTTCCGCCAGAAGGTCTCGCCCTTCCTCTTTGGAGATACACCTTTGAAGGACTCCGGTTGTGCTTTTCTTATAAAGCTCTCCCTCGTGGACTTTGTAGGCTTTAGATCGCCGCACTATGCAACGGGCCTCGTTTTGGTCCTCGGGAAGTTCTTGCCTAGTTAGGTAGGCTAGGAATGGTTCTGTCCACGGGGCAATGACTGCCATTATTGTGTGGGCTGATGGTGTTGTTTCATTGGCGGAGCCACCAACTGTGTCAGAGTGTTCGGTGAGGGGCAGTGCGGTTGCATCCGGGCTATTGTTTCCGGACTCTCCCTCCCATGATACGGATGGCTTGAACAGCCTCTCTAGGAAGATGTTGGGGGGACGGCATCGCGCTTGGCGCCGATGCGTGCCAACACGTCTGCTGCCTGGTTATTCTCCCGGTCTATGTGATGAAATTCGAGCCCCTCAAACCGAGCTGACATCTTTAAGACGGCATTGCGGTAAGCTGCCATTTTCGGATCCTTGGCGTCAAAGTCTCCATTTATTTGGGATATTGCAAGGTTTGAATCCCCGCGGACCTCTAGGCGCTGAATGCCCATGGAGACTGCCATCCGGAGGCCATGTAGAAGGGCCCCGTATTCGGCTGCGTTGTTGGAATCCGTGTACATTATCTGAAGTACGTATTGGACTGCGTCTCCGGTTGGGGACGTCGGAACGACGCCAGCCCCCAGGCCCGCCAACATTTTGGAACCGTCGAAGTGCATGATCTAGTTGGAGTATGCGCCGTACTCTTTAGGGAGCTCGGCTTCAGTCCATTCGGCGATGAAGTCGGCCAAAACCTGCGACTTAATAGCTCGCCTTGGCTTGTAAGTTATGTCGAACGGGAGGAGCTCGATGGCCCATTTGGCAATCCGGCCCGTTGCGTCGCGGTTGTTTATAATGTCATTAAGAGGTACTTCGGATGCCACTATTATTGAACACTCTTGAAAATAGTGTCACAGCTTCCGGGATGCCATGAACACCGCGTATGCTATCTTTTGATAATGCGGGTACCGTGACTTGCATGGAGTTAGGACAGTGGACACGTAGTAAACTGGTTTTTGGAGAGGGAACTTGTGTCCGTCCGCTTCTCGTTCGACGACGAGCACCGTGCTTACAACTTGATGGGTTGTCGTGATGTATAATAGCATTGGTTCGCCCGTGTTGGGCGCGGCCAGGACTGGATTTGTTGCCAGTATGGCTTTTATTTCTTCGAGTCCGGCCGTGGCGGCATCCGTCCACTCGAAGTGTTCGGTGCGCCGCAGGAGGTGATAGAGGGGTAATGCCTTTTCTCCTAAGCGGGAGATAAAATGGCTTAGAGCCGCCATGCATCCTGTCAATTTTTGTATTTGTTTGAGGTCTTTTGGGGTATCCAATTGTGACAGAGCTCGGATCTTGGTTGGGTTTGCTTCAATTCCTCTACCAGATACGATGAAGCCCAAGAGCTTTCCGGCTGGTACACCGAAAACGCATTTTTTCGGGTTGAGCTTAATGTCATATGTTCGGAGATTGTCGAACATGAGCCTCAAGTCATCTACTAAAGTATCGATGTGTTTTGTTTTGACGACCACGTCATCTATGTATGCTTCAATTGTTTTGCCGATCTGGTTGGCCAGACATGTCTGAATCATGCGGTGATATGTTGCGCCGGCGTTTTTGAGCCCGAAGGGCATCGTGTTGAAGCAGAATGGGCCGTATGGGGTGATGAATGATGTTGCGGCTTACTCTGACTCTGCCATCTTGATTTGGTGGTAGCTAGAGTATGCATCGAGGAAACACAATGAGTCGTGTCCTGCGGTAGCATTGATGATTTGATCAATTCGGGGGAGCGGGAAAGGATCCTTTGGGCAGGCCTTATTTAGGTCTTTGAAATCAACACATAGGCGCCATGATTTGTCCTTCTTTGGTACCATCACCAGGTTTGCTAGCCAGTCCGGATGTTTTATATATCTGATGAATCCGGCTTTCAGTAGTTTTGCCAGCTCTTCTCCCATGGCTTGTCTCTTGGGTTCGGAGAAACACCGCAGAGTCTACTTAACGGGCTTAAACACTTTTAGGATGTTCAGGCTGTGCTCAGCCAGCCTGCGTGGGATTCCTGGCATGTCTGAAGGGTGCCAGGAAAAAATGTCCCAATTTTCCCGCAGGAATTCTGTGAGTGCGGCATCTACATCGGGTTTTAGTTGTGCCCCGATGGAGGCCATTTTTGTGGGGTCCATTGGATGGACTTGGAATTTGACTATTTCGTCCGTTGGTTTGAAAGAGGTGGACTTGGATCTCTTATCTAATATCACATCGTTCGTGTCCACCGTGGAGCGCAACACACTTAGTTCCTCGGCCGCTAGGGCTTCGGATAATGCCTCCAGGGCCAGTGCGGCTGTCTTGTTTTCGGCGCGGAGCGCTGTGTCCGGATCACTTGCAAGAGTGATGATTCCGTTGGGTCCGGGCATTTTGAGCTTCATGTACCCATAATGGGGTATGGCTTGAAAAATTGTAAATGCTTCTCGCCCTAGCAGAGCGTGGTATCCGCTGCTGAACGGGGCCACTTGAAATGTGACCTCCTCGGATCTGTAATTATCCGGCGTGCCGAACACCACATCCAGTGTAATTATTCGGCTTGGTATTATTCCTCTGAAGGTTGTGTTGCTTCGCTCAATGCGGCTCCAGTCTATTTCCATTTTTCGCAAGGTTTCCTTGTAGATGAGGTTAAGTGCGCTGCCGCCGTCCATGAGTACCTTTGTAAGTCGGAAGCTGTCCACTATCGGACTGAGGACCAATGCGGCTGGTGCTCGGGCTGTCCGGAATTTAGGTTCGTCACTCGCATTAAAAGTAATAGCCGTGTCACTCCATGGGTTTATTGTTGCTACTTGGTAGACTTCGGTAAGGTTGTGGAGGGTTCGTTTCCTCGCATTGTTTAATGCGAAGGTCTCAAAGACTGTCGACACCGTACTGGCGTTTCTAGGGTGGTGTTCCTCGGATTCTGGAGTTAGAAGCTCCTCGCCACTTCTGGCCACCTGCCGGAGTATCCAACATGCTCTAAGGCTGTGAGTTGGTGTGACTTCCCCTGACCTATGAATTTTACACGGTCCATTGAGCCATCCCTCCAGTACGGTCCCATACCCTATAGAGGGTTTTGTTTTTTGATGTTTGGCTCAGGTGCCTGGCGATAATGCGCCCTTTTGTTTCGGACTCGTGTTGTATTCAGGGCCGGATTGTCCCAGAATTTATCTTCGGTTTTCCGAATGTTTCTGTCGCACAGTACTTTCGTACTATCGATGTTAAGTCGGCGAAGCGTGTAATTTCGCGGCGACTTATGGCGTTGAGGATTCCGGTGTCCGTGAAGTTGTTACAGAAGAATGAAATTGCTTATTCCTCACGGCAGTCCTTTATCCTGTTCATAACCAGGAGGAATCTGGCCCAATAGTGGTGTACTGTTTCCCCGGGCACTTGCCGTATTTGGGATAAATCCCTTGTAGTTGGGTGGGCGGGTGGATTTAAATCTGGAACCTTGCCCGATAAAAGATTCAGGGGCCAAGAAGTTTCCGAATTCGGAAGCTTGCTTTCTTGGACATTATTCAATGAATCAGGCATGCTGCCTGACTTTAGGTTCAGGACTTGGGCAACATCCTCCCCTCCATGGGTATCCGGCTTGGAGGGGTCGGGAATCCGGACACATCTGGTCCTTAGAGCGGGCGAAGACGCGCCGCATTGTTCTTCCACCACTTCAACGTGGTGGGTGACCTGGGGAGAGTCGATCTCTCTCTGATCGGGTTTAAGCCCAATCTGGCCGTAATCTGTAGCGACTCCCAGGGCGGCAATGCGATCTAGGAGCTCATTCAGGGAAGAGAGCTTCGTCGGATCTAACTGCTCGGCGAGTTCCGAGCTGATGTGAAGATTGCTTTAGATGGCCCGAGAGGTGGTCATCGGTGCGGCGGCCGAACAGGCGGTCATCAAAAACCTACCTAGCCGGAGTGTTTGGCCGACAGCCAAAGCTCCTTTAGCAACAGCGCCGTCTTTAAAGACGGGGTGCGGCATCCTTCCTGACGGTGACGACACAGAGGAACTATCAATGAAAGCACCAATGTCGGTGTCAAAACCGGCAGATCTCGAGTAGGGGGTCCTGAACTGTGCGTCTAGGCGGATGGTAACAGGAGACAAGGGACACGATGTTTTTAGATAGGTTCGGGCCCTCTCGATGGAGGTAAAACCCTACTCCTGCTTGATTAATATTGATGATATGGGTAGTACAAGAGTGGATCTACCACGAGATCAGAGAGGCTAAACCCTAGAAGCTAGCCTATGGTATGATTGTTGTTCGTCCTACGGACTAAAACTCTCCGGTTTATATAGACACCAGAGAGGGCTAGGGTTACACAGAGTCGGTTACAATTGGAGGAGATCTTCATATCGTATCGCCAAGCTTGCCTTCCACACCAAGGAAAGTCCCATCCGGACACGGGACGAAGTCTTCAATCTTGTATCTTCATAGTCCGGGAGTTCGGCCAAAGGTCATAGTCCAGCCATCCGGACACCCCCTAATCCAGGACTCCCTCAACGGCTATAAAAGAGATGAAACTAATCATGTGGACTAGCATAGTATTAGGATACAGAGTAGAAACATGAATTCTACCACGATTTCGAACAGGAAGGACAGAAACACATACGGTGCAACAGGAGCAGCACCGTTGGCGTTGAGGTTGTCGCCCATGTCATTGAGGAAGAGGTTGTCGAGGTCGGGGAAGAAGTCATCGTTGGTGAAGTCGTGGCTGCCAGCTGTCGCGAGAGTGCACTCCCCAAATTTCAACAGCGCCCGCCGAATGTAGCGCGGGAGGGAGTGGCCGTAGGGGACGTTGCGGCCGCCGAATGGAGCGCAGGAGTAGTACACGAAGCAGTAGATGGTGTCCTTACTAGTACTCCCTAGTCCCTATCTATCTATATCTACTCTTATAGAAAACCGAGTTGGTGCCATCTTGTAATATAGACCATCCGATCTATATCTGACGGATAGAAAGCCAACTATGACAATTTTACGAAAGATACCTGCACCTCTCTCCACATTTACAGATAAGGCCTTGCCTCGTTCATCCTTATCTCCCACAACCTCGTGCTCCTTCCTATGTCTCTACCTCTACTACTCTTCTTTTTTTTTATAACAAATCGAATAGTGTTGCGTCGTCCGCTACACGCCCGGCTGAACACGCCTCCTCGCCTCCATCATCACCAACTGAGTCTTTTATAGGAGTAGGAGTAGAGAAAAAACCGAGTTGGTGCTGATGGTGTGTGTGCAATGCACTGGCATCTTGCTATTTTTCGATATAAGTCCAAACACCACATAGACACGGTCTTTGAGCACGGTTCATAGTCGTTCCACGCTCGGGCATTGAAGTTCGTAACTATTTTAGATTAGAATATACTACTCCTCCGGTGCTAGTAGTAGAGCAGAGTCCTACTCTACTACTCTACTCAAGCAAGTCAGGGCATAGTACTGTAGTAGGTACTGTAGGGAGTACCAGTACTGTGATCACTCAAGAAAGTTGTCTGGCATCGACATGACCCTATGCTACTGGTATGTGTCTCGTCAGTCAAGCGGCGTGCTATAGTCATCATCACCTGTCCACTTCCCGCAGCACATATTCACTTCTCCATCTTTGTCCGCACATAATCTCATCCAATCTTCCATCCCCGCTAAGGCGCCTCCCCCCTCGTCCGAAATCCAAGCACTAACAATGGCAGAACCGAGCAGCGTCCGCCGAAAGAGTGGCTGGAATTCGCTCCCCACAGAGGTAATCAAGCTCATTGTTTCGCGTGTGGACAATCTCAGTACCATGCCGCTCGCCGCGTGCTCGTCGGGGTTGTACCGTTTACTCAAAGCCCTCAGGCCGGAGCTTTTTAAGCCAGCTCCTTGCTTGCCGATGCCGCCTGATCTTCAGAAATGATGTGTTACGTAGCATAATGATCATAGGGTGGCGAGCATCAACCCCCTTGACTGCGATCTGATCCCCGTCAGCCTCAACTACATTAACGGTATGTACTGGGTCGGCATGAACACGTCTTAGATGGTGCTCGTCGACAGTTGCGGCAGCTGGATGCTCATGGAGGTCTACACCCGGCGATTGATCCACCTTCCTTCGATTAACACTGCACTGCTTTGGCACCGCGGCCCAGAATACTCGGAATCTTACAGTAGCCAACATGATACCAAAGTTGATTTGCTCAAGGTTGTAATCTGCCAAGTGCCCACAAGATCTGTGAATTATAAAGACTTCAGGCTAATTGCGTTCTTCAACCACGGTCTCGCCTATCTGACAGGTCACTGTGGTAAGTGGATAAATCTGCACGTCCATCGCAGGATCATAAATCCTCCATGGTTCTCTGATACCATTGAACACAAGGGCTTCATTTACGCTGTCGACTCCTTCTATGGCTGGACGTATTGTTGGCCTACTCCAGTCATCGCTACAAATGGCTGTTATAGCAGTATGTTAGTTTCCTACGATATCATGATGGCTTGCTTATATTACTATCAACATTTACTAAAAAATATTCATGCTCATAACATGTTGTTCTTCAGATTGACTAAATCAAGAGCACTTTTTTATTTGACTCCAACTTGATATGATGTTGTAGGCCGCCTAGTGTCCCTACCCTTCCTAATCCCAGAACCTTTCAAAGAAAAGCGGCATGGCAGTGCAGGTGGTTCCTGGCTCGATTAGACGACATCGAAAGATTGATGATCGTTCGCACATACTGGACGTGTTGTTTCGCGGAATAAAATCACAGTCACTGCAAGGTCTTTGAGCAGGATCCCAGCTTCTCTGGGCCTTCGGGAATTTTTGACTAGAGGCTGGTAAGTAGCCTTGGTACACGCTCTCTGCTTGTCGGACTGAATTATCCGATTAACCAGGAGATAACTGACGGCAAGGATCATGATGGCAACACGGTTTCGTTCATCAGGCAAAACTGTGTGTACACAGCGTACCATGCATCTCTGCATGCACCATACCCTGATATGTGCCGCCATGCTCTGCAGCCCAAAGTAGGAGAGAGGGTCGCAAGTATCAGACTTCAACCTGCTGGCTGGAGTTTCCCCCGTCAGGCACCCATCTGGTTCAAGCCGTTAGCCAATCTCCACAGCTTAATAAATAGTAACGTCTAACTGAGTCAGTTAGTTAGATGCGTACACTTGTGTAGTAGGATCTTTATTTAGTTTGTTGCTTACACTTGTTGTTTTTTGGTAGCCCTTTCGTAATGATGGCTGATGTTTGGTTTGGAAGAGAGAGCTGCGTCTTCACTCTTCTGGCCTGCTTACTGCATCTCTTGCACCCCCAGCCCTGGTTGCTGCTGCTGCTATTTTCAATGTACAATCAGTAGTATATTTCGTTTGTTCATTGAATAAATGTGTTGTTAGAACGACAAACACAATGTTTTGGAAGTCGTTGCACGGTTCGATCCTTTAGTGCCCCGTACCGTACGTAGCTCATACTATTTTTCATACGGAACACATTTTCCACTTGTTGATAACATGCAGCCCACTGATGAAGGCCCAATAGAGAAGCCCATAATTAACTGGAAGGGAGGATCTCACATGAATCCGGTCCAGGTACATGCTCATGGTCCCCTAAACATAAATAAGTAAATAAATAAATAAAGCTAAATGCTCATACAGCAGTTCTTTGGGAAAATAGGTAGCCCAGTATTTCTTTTTGAAGAATAACCAAGTTAGGCCTATTTGTTTTCTCCGAATTACAATTACTGGGCTGCAAATCTTTCAAGACAAGGAGGGATGCATACCATCCTGGCCAAAGAGTATGGTCAATGTCTGTTAAAAGTAATATCAAAAGGGGTTGAAAATTCCAAAAAAAATTATAGCAAATGGGATATTAGTTTCTTTTTTTGTTTTTGTTCTTCACTGATATCTTATACGTATTTTATTGGATTTAACATGACATAGTACTAATTTATTTTTAAATTTGTTTTAGTATGGCTATTAATTTTTGGATTAAGAATATTTCTTTCCCCAGCAAAAATTTGTGAATTTTCAAAATTTCCCACATATTTAGTTAATTTTTTGACCCTGATACTGACCAGAAAATGGTCAGCAATTCTAGAAATGGAAAACGAGCTGCAATAAATTCCATATGAATTAGAAAATGAGTAAAAATTATAAAAAAACTAGCAAATGGGCTGTACACGCCATAGATTTCGAGGCTGACTTGTTTACGCAAGGCTTTGTCAGTGAACACACAATTCTAGCAGCAGTGACTGTTGGATGTCCATCCAACGGCCGACGTGCTTCTTCAATCTCTGATCTTCCTGCTCCAGCCACCTAACTAGCGTCAGCGGGACTGCCTGCTCCCTCCTCTTGTGGCCCGCTGTGATGACGCGCAAGCTTCCCTGGCCCACCCTACTCCCTCCACTGGCCTGGCCGCACGCAATCAACTGCCTCCTTATTACGCGAAAAAAAATGATTCCTCCCACTGACATCAGGGGCGCACCAGTTGGGAGGCTGACCTGTGGGTCTACTAAGTTGACACGTACGCAGGGCTTGTCAACTTAGCCAACAAATGATTCTAGCAGCGGTAACCGTTGGATTTGAATCGAACGGTCCTGCTGCTTCTTCAATCGCTGCTCTTCTTGCACCAGCCGCCCAAACCAGCGCCGGGGAGACCGCCTGCTCCTGCCTTCAGTGGCCGGCTGTGCTGCCGTTGAGGCCTCATCGCCTCCTACTACTCCCACCGCTAGCTAGGCCCTGCGGCGACGGCATCCTCACACCGCAGCTGAACCAGTGAACCCTCGTACTCCTCTCCGCATGGGCATCCACTGCCGCGTCTTCCCCGGCTCCGCATCGTCCCCTTCCTAGTCCTCGCTGTCGTCCACCGCCTTGGTGCTCTCGGCGTGGCGTGGTCAATGTGGTCAACAACATTCCATCGGAAGAGTACTGTACGTGGAGAGGCTGACAGCTGGGTCCACGGCCACAACCCAGTTTTTTTGTGATTTTCCAAGTAAGTCGCTTTGTCAGGCCTGTTGGGCTGCAAATCTTTCAAGACGAGGAGAGCTTTCATTCGGCTGGCTGAGAAAATGGTCCAGCAGTAATGAGAAATGAGTTGTACATTTTTAAAACACATCAAACCGGCAATTAGTTTCAAATATTTTTTTTTCATTTCGAGATTTTAAATTACATTAATTTTTATGCGTGGAGAATTTGTTGGATTTTATATGGATATACATTTATTTTTAAAATCAGTTTGAATGTGAGTCAAAATTTTAGGATTAAAAACAGTTCGGACCGCACCGAAATATCCAAAATTTCGTATGATGTTTTAACCGTGGCCACAATATGGGCTGTAATGCTAACAAAAAGAATATGGGCTCCAAAAAAACCTGAAGAATTAGCAAATGGGCTGTAAATTATTAGAAATAATGGCAGATGGGTTGTATGCTGTTTTCCACAGATTTGAGGCTTTCCTAAAAAAAAGGTTGGCGCACAAGCAGTGACTGTTGGATGGCTATCCAATGGCCGTCGTGCTTCTTCAATCTCTGCTCTTCCTGCTCCAGCCACTCAAACAAGTGCCAGCGGGACTGCCTGCTCCCTCCTCCCCGCGGCCGACTCTGCTATCACGCAGGCCTCACCGCCCCACTATACTCCCATCGCTGGCCTAGCCATCCCTCTACTCAACCACACCTGCTGTTATTCTCCGGTGACGGCAGACGAACCAGTAAACCCTCGTACAGTTGTACTCCCCTCCGTGTGGGAAACAACTGCCGAGTCTTCCCTGCCTCCGTGTCGTTCCCTTCCTAGGCCTCGCCGTCGTCCACCGCCCTGGTGCTCTCGGCGCGGCCTGGTCAACATGGTCAACGACCAACATGCATCTGAAGTGGACTGTATGTGGAGAGGCCGACAACTGGGTCCACGGCCGCACGCAAGGAAATGCCTCCTTATTACACGCTAAATAATGATTCCTCCACCTGACATCAGGGACCCATCGAAAGGGCCTATGTATTTCGCGAAAAAAACGTTACTGCCGCTGACAGCTCGGACCCACCAGCTATATCTTCGCACGCAAGGAAGTGCCTCCTCATTACGCACAAAAAAATGAATACCCCCCTGTTAGCTGGGACCCAGTATAGTGGCAGGCTGACTTGTGGGCCTACTAAGTTGACGGGGACGGAGGGCTTTGTCAACTTAGTCAATATGCATGATTCTAGCTCCAGTGACCGTACGATGTCCATCCAACGGCCGTAGTGCTTCTTCAACCTCTGGTCTTCTTGCTCCAGCCGCCCAAACCAGCGCCGGTCGTGCCTCGTGCTCCTGCCTCCCGTGGCCAGCTGCGATGCGGCGGAGGCCTCACCGCCGCCTACTACTCCCACCGCTGGCCAGGCCATCCCTCTACTCACCCACACCCCCTGTTATTTTGCGGCGACGGCAGCCTCACACCGCAGCGAACCAGTGAACCATCATACTCCTCTACGCGTGGGCATCCACTACCGTGTCTTCCCTGGCTCAACGTCGTCCCCTTCCTAGGCCTCGCCGTCGTCCACCGCCCTAGTGCTTTTGGTGCGGCGTGGTCAACGTGGTCAAGGAATGGCTTCCATCAGACGTGGACTGTACGTGGAGAGGCTGACAGCTGGGTCCACGGCCGCAGCAAGGAAGTGCCTCCTTATTACGCGCAAAATAATTATTCCTCCACATGACAGCGGGGAACCACCGGACGGGCCATCGTATTTTGTGAAAAAAACGTTTCCCCATGACTGTTGGGACCCACTAGATACATCTTTGCACGCAAGGAAGTGCGTCCGAAAAAAAATGATTCGCCCCCCTGACTGCTGGGACCCACCAGCTACATCTTAGCACGCAAGGAAGTGCCTGGCAGTCGGGACCCACCTGGTCAAAGCGTACGTAGCGTTGTCATTCTGGTCACAAACGTGTACGTACATATATACTGGTCGATGTAGAGGCGCGCATGTGTCGTAGTAGAGGCGCGTACGTGTCGTAGTAGAGGCGCGCACGTAGCATGTACACGTACGTACATCGGCCAGGGTGAAAGAAAGAAAATACGGCCACGTATGTGTACATACGGGCGGGGTCTCAAACGCCTACTCGCGCATACTTACGGCCAGGGCTCGTGTACATGGCTGGGTCGGAATGGAGAAACAGCGTCGTCGTCGTGTTCATGGGGAGGCAATGGAATGCGTCGTGTTCATGGGGAGGCAACGAAATGCGTCGTGTTCATGGGAGGGAACGGAACGCGTGGGAGCCAACCGGCTGGGTCGGAATGGAATGCGTGGTCGTGTTCATCGGGAGGGCTTGGACGGAACAGGCGATGGAAATGAGGCCTGGCGTACCACAAAATGAAGGGAACAAACCTCCTACAGACGGGGGTCCTGTTGATCGGGAGGGGTGTGGCGTACCACAAAACGGAGGAAACGGACCTCCTACGGTCGAAACGGGGGTCCTGTTGATCGGGAGGGGTGTGGCGTACCGCAAAACGGACGAAACGGACCTCCTACGGTCAAAACGGGGTCCTGTTGATCAGGAGGGGTGTGGCGTACCGCAAAACGGACGAAACGTACTTGTGTTGGAGCGCTAGGGTCGAAACAGGGGTCCTGTTCATCGGGAGGGGTGTGGCGTACTGCAAAACGGGACTCCACGAGATACTATTCATCTCCACCGTCGACCTCCTCCAGCCTCCACGGGCTACCGTTGACCTCCTCCAGCCTCCACGGGCTCCTGTTCATCCAGCCTCCACCGTGCGCTACTCCATCGGCTACTATTGAACCACCCCTCAACGGGCACCCCTCCATCGTCTACTGTTCATCCAGCCCTCCACACAACGGGGTCCTGTTCAACCACCCCTCCACCGTCTACTGTTCATCAAGCCCTCCACACCACGGGGTCCTGTTCATCCAGAGGCAACGCCACAGCTCACTGTTCATCCAACCCCCCCCTCCCCCGCAACGCTCTCTGTTCATCCAATCGATCGGCTTCAGTTAGCAGCAGTAGCGAAGGAATCGCTCGATCGGGTTCAGTTAACAACCATCGATCGATCGCTCGGGTTCAGTAACGTGTAGCCTGCAGTGCAATCGCTCGGGTTCAGTTAGAGCCCAACGCCTCGCTCGGCTTCAGTTAGAGCCAACGCCTCGCACACACGTGCGTACGTGTATGAGAGAAACGTGCATCGCTCGGCCCCCGACCACCCACCGTAACCGGGAACTCCCTGAAATTTTCCTCTCCCTCGCTTCTACCACGGTTTTTTCCGTCATGGACGACCCAAAGAATGTCATGCAGCTGCATCTCCGGCCCACCCAGGATGAAAAGCCCATTTTTTGTCATGATTTTTTGTCATAGAAGTAGGAGCCCACCACATCTATGATGATACCGGGTTTTGTCACAATTATCATCATAGAAGTGTCATATGTATGACAGAATTTTTTTTCGTTTGGCCCAAAATGTCACGGATCTGTCTTTTTTTTTGTAGTGATCATGTCCGGATCTGGAGCAGGAGGCAAGTGGATGGCCTCCTCCGTCAAGGAGAAGGACATCAAGAAGCTCCGAGAGGCCGGGTACCTAGCCAAGGAAATCGCTCACCGACTTTCGGCCAAGGGACAAATCGTCCCGACCCCAGAGCCCCAGGAGAGGGTGGTGTTCCTCACACACTTCGTCCGCGGGCTGGGATTCCCCCTCCACCCGTTCGTCCGCGGACTGATGTTTTACTACGGTCTAGACTTCCATGATTTGCCCCCCAACTCTATCCTGAACATCTTGGCATTTATTGTCTTGTGCGAGGCCTTCCTCCGCATCCCACCTCACTTCGGCCTATGGCTGAAGACCTTCAATGTGAAGCCGAAGGTGGTGAGCGGCCAACAAGCAGAGTGCGGAGGCGCCATGGTGGGCAAGATGCCCAATGTCACCTGGCACGAAGGCTCCTTTGTGGAGGCTGTAAAAGGGGGGCAGTCGGGGTGGTTCTACATCACTGAGCCGCGCGGCACCAACTGGGCAACAGCCCCCGCATTCCGATCCGGAGTCCCGATGCGGCTCACCTCCTGGCTAGAGAAGGGCATGTCCTGGGGCTCTCCGGACGAGCTGACAGCGCTCCAGACACGCGTCCAGAGCATGATAATCAAGAAAGTCAAGCTCGTCAACATGATCCAGGTTATGCTCGTCCGCCGAATTCTTCCGTGCCAATGCCGGACTTGCTATCTGTGGGAGTTTGATCCGTCCAAGCACCCGACCTACTAGAGCTATTCGGCACGACGCATGAAGATATCTGGAAGGTGCTCTTCAAGGCCAACGAGGTGCCGCCGGCCACGGACGAGGATCGTGGGCACGACCTAACTCACCCTGCTAATCCGGTAAGTTCTTTCATATGTTTTCAAGGTGTACCCTTTACTTGCATATTCAAGGAAGGCATCTAAGTCTCCCTATCAATTATATCAGGACTAGACAGAGATAGAGGAGTGGATTAAATGTCCGGCTCCGCTGCCCGAAGACCCAGAAACCCCGCTTCTGATGAAGATGCTGTTTCCGGCGCCTTATGAGGTGCCGGAGAAGAAGGCCAAGAAGAAGTCCAAGGGGACCAGAAGTGGTCTCCGCCGCAAGGGTAGTTCGGACGTGACGTTCGAAGATGCCAAGGCTCACTCCTCCGTTGCTGAAGACGAGGAGGAGGAAGAAGAAGAAGAAGAAATCCATCCCCCCTGCAGGGGGAGAAAGAAGAGGACGGCCTCCACGCACCTGGAGGCCGAGGCGTCCAAGAAGGGGAAAGCTTCCCTTTCGGACATCTTCGCAGCGGCCACCGACATCAGCTGGGAGTGGAAACCCCTGGAGAAGCCCGTGGCCGAATCGTAAGTGTCTAGACATGTGTTTGTATCCAGATTCTTTACTTCATTGTTTTAATGTGCCAAATCATGCATTTGCAGTCCGGCATGGTCCAACCTCGAGCGGTCCTTATCTTCAGAGGATTCGCTGGACCCAGCGGCGATGGACAGCGGGACCCTTCCATCGGCCACCTCTCCCCGGGACCTAGATGGCATCGAGGCGTCGTCCCGAAGGATCCCCGGCCCAGGAGAGAATCTGGAGGCCGTCAGGGAGGCGCTGGACGATGAAGCCTCGGCTGCTGGACACATGAGCGAACAAACCCCCATGGATATTGACGATGGGGGCCATATTCAATTCGGCCCTCATCCAAATATAATTCTGGAGACCCATATGGCTCCGAAATCAGGAGAGCAGCCCCCTTCGAAGGAAAGGGGCGCGCCTATCCGGCCGGTAACCTCTGTCCAACCAGAGGCGCCGAACACTTTGCTGGAAGCGCTTCGGGGCGCTTCCATTGTAGAAGAACACCGTACCCTTATGAGTACGGTGATTGAGAGGATCCAGTCCGCCAAAAGCAAACTCACCGAAGCCTGCACTAGCCTTCTAACAGGCTTTGAGGTAAGTAATATAATTGTAAAAATAATGTCACAGTATAGACAGTAGCCCCTGATACTCTGTCCGGTGTTCAGAAAGAAAAGCCGAATAGAGGATCAAATAATTTTCACAGGAGTCTAATCTAATATGTCTATGTGAATAAGCAGGCGTCGCTGCTGGCTGCGACCACTCACACTGCGGAAGTCTCTGGACTGAAGCAGAATCTGGAGGGGGCGAGGAAGAGCTCGGCAGCGTGAAGAAGCAGCTGGAGGAAAGCCAAGGTATGTATTTAACCTTGTCTAAATTCAGGTGTAATGAACCATTTCTTCTGACTGAAGTGTCATAATATTTGTTAGGGGCAACGACCGACGCAGAGGCTCTCAAGAGGTTGCTGGCCAAGGCCGAGGACAGGGCGGCTAAGGAAAAGGCCGCACGTGAAAAGCATGGGGCTCGGGTCAGTGAGGTCCAGCAAGAGCTCCAGGACGCTGTCAAGAAGTATGAGTCCTTGGAGCACGATTTTAAGGATCGAGAGTCCGAACTTGCCAAGGCCCGCTAGACCGCACAAGATGCCCGAGCCGAAGCCCAAAGCGCCTGATACGTCTCCAACGTATCTATAATTTATGAAGCATTCATGCTATTTTATTTTCTGTTTTGAATGATTATGGGCTTTATTATACACTTTTATATTACTTTTGGGACTAACCTATTAACCGGAGGCCCAACCCATATTGGTGTTTTATTGCCTGTTTCAGTATTTTGAAGAAAAGGAAAATCAAACGGAGTCCAAACGGAATGAAACCTTCGGCATCATGATTTTTTGGAAGAATATCATCTTGGAGGCTTGGAGATCAAGTCAGAAGATAATCGAGGAGCCCAGGAGATAGGGGGCGCCCCCCCTACAGGGCGTGGCCCCCTATCTCGTGGACCCCTCGAGCACCTCCCGACCTACTTCTTTCGCCTATATAGTCCCACGTACCCTAAAAACATCCACGGACAAGATAGATTGGGAGTTCCGCCGCTGCAAGCCTCTGTAGCCACCAAAAACCTCTCGGGAGCCCTTCCCGACATCCTGCCGGAGGGGGATCCTTCACTGGTGGCCATCTTCATCATCCCGACGCTCTCCATGACGAGGAGGGAGTAGTTCACCCTCGAGGCTGAGGGTATGTACCAGTAGCTATGTGTTTGATCTCTCTCTCTCTCTCTCTCTCTCTCTCTCTCTCTCGTGTTCCCTCCACAGCACGATCTTGATGTATCCCGAGCTTTGCTATTATAGTTGGATCTTATGATGTTTCTCCCCCTCTAATCCCTTGTGATGAATTGAGTTTCCCCTTTGAAGTTATCTTATCGGATTGAGTCTTTTATGAGAACACTTGATGTAAGTCTTGCCGTGCTTATCTATGGTGACAATGGGATATCATGTGCCTCTTGATGTATGTTTTGGTGACCAACTTGCGGGTTCCGCCCATGAACCTATGCATTGGGGTTGGCACATGTTCTTGACTCTCCGGTAGAAACTTTGGGGCACTCTTTGAAGTACTTTGTGTTGGTTGAATAGATGAATCTGGGATTGTGTGATGCATATCATATAATCATGCCCACAGATACTCGAGGTGACAATGGAGTATCTAGGTGACATTAGGGTTTTGGTTGATTTGTGTCTTAAGGTGTTATTCTAGTACGAACTCTTGAATAGATTGATCCGAAAGAATAACTTTGAGGTGGTTTCGTACCCTACCATAATCTCTTCATTTGTTCTCCGCTATTAGTGTCTTTGGAGTGACTCTTTGTTGCATGTTGAGGGATTGTTATATGATCTATATATGTTATTATTGTTGAGAGAACTTGCACTAGTGAAAGTATGAACCCTAGGCCTTGTTTCCTACAGTTGCAATACCGTTTACGCTCACTTTTGCCATTAGTTACCTTGCTGTTTTTATAATTTCAGATTACAAATACCTTTATCTACCATCCATATTGCACTTGTATCACCATCTCTTCGCCGAACTAGTGCACCTATACAATTTACCATTGTATTGGGTGTGTTGGGGACACAAGAGACTTTTTGTTATTTGGTTGCAGGGTTGTTTCAGAGAGACCATCTTCATCCTACGCCTCCCACGGATTGATAAACCTTAGGTCATCCACTTGAGGGAAATTTGCTACTGTCCTACAAACCTATGCACTTGCAGGCCCAACAACGTCTACAAGAAGAAGGTTGTGTAGTAGACATCAAGCTCTTTTCTGGCGCCGTTGCCGGCGAGGTGAGTGCTTGAAGGTATATCTTTAGATCTTGCAATCGAATCTTTTTGTTTCTTGTTTTATCACTAGTTTAGTCTATAAAAGAAAACTACAAAAAAAGGGAATTGAGTTTGTCTCATACGCTTCATCTCTTTAATATCTTTCGTGAGTATGATGAAAAGGAAAATTGTGCTCAAGTGCTAGAAGAAGAATGCAATAGAATGTTTGATACTAAATCTTTGAATGACGAGCATGATTGCAATGTTGTTAGTATGAATTCCTTGAATATCCATGATGCTAATGATATGCAAAGCCACAAGCTTGGGGAAGCTATGTTTGATGAATATGATATTTTTTGTCCCCCAAGTTTTGATGATTAAATTTATTATGATGAAAGCATGCCTCCTATTTATGATGATTATATTGATGAAAGTGGATTTGGAAGAGTGTCAACTTTATTTAGTGATGATTCCACTATTTTGGAAGAGGTTCCAATTGATTATGAGAACAAAGTTGCTATCTATGATGATTATTGTGATGACTTGTATGCTATTATGAATAATGATAACCATGAAACTTGTCATCATGATTTTAGTTTTCAAATGGATTCTGCCTCACATGATAATTATTTTGTTGAGTTTGCTCCCACTACTATTCATGAGAAAAAAATTGCTTATGTGGAGAGTAGAAAATTTTCTATGCTTGTAGATCATGAAAAGAATGCTTTAGGTGCTGGTTATATTGTTGAATTCATTCATGATGCTACTGAAAATTATTATGAGGGAGGAACATATGCTTGTAGGAGTTGCAATAATGTCAAGTTTCCTCTCTATGTTCTTTTTTGAATTTATGCTTGTTTTACCTTCCTATGCTAGTTGATTATTGTTCCCATAAGTTGTTTTCTCACAAAAACCCCATGCATAGGAAGTGGGTTAGGCTTAAATGTGCTAGTCATATGCTTCATGATGCTCCCGTTATGTTTGAATTCTTATCTTTTATTTGAGCATCATTGCCATCATCATGCCTAGCTAGAAAGGCATTAAAGAAAAGAGCTTGTTGAGAGACAACCCAATATTTATCCTTACTATTTTTGTGTGTACACATGATTATGCTACTGTAGTAATCATGTTTTATAGCTTTTGTTTCAATAAAGTGCCAAGTAGAACCTTTGGGAAGACTTGGGTGAAGTCTATATGATCTTGCTGTAAAAAACAGAAACTTTTGCGCTCACGAGAATAGCTGCCATCTTTTACTGGACAGTGCTTTTAGGTTGATTCTTTTTGCAGATGATTAATAGAAAAATTCCTCAGGTCCAGAAATTTAAGAATTTTTTGAGTTCCAGAGGTATACGTCTGATACAGATTACTACAGACTGTTCTGTTTTTGACAGATTCTGTTTTCATTGTGTTGTTTGCTTATTTTGATGAATCTATGAGTAGTATCGGAGGGTATGAACCATAGATAAGTTGGAGTATAGTAGATATTACACCAATATGAATCTAGAATGAGTTCATTACAGTACCTAAGTGGTGGTTTTATTTTCTTATACTAACGGAGCTTACGAGTTTTGTTTTGAGTTTTGTGTGGTTGAAGCTTTCAAGTTTTGGGTAAAGATTCGATGGACTATGGAATAAGGAGTGGAGATAGCCTAAGATTGGGGATGCCCAAGGCACCCCAAGGTAATATTCAAGGACAACCAAGCAACTAAGCTTGGGGATGCCCCGGATGGCATCCCCTCTTTCGTCTTCGTTCATCGGTAACTTTACTTGAAGCTATATTTTTATTTGCCACATGATATGTGTTTTGCTTGGAGCATCATTTTATTTTGTTTAGTATTTGCTTGATGTTATTTAGATTAATGCTTTGCATCTTTAGTTTCAATAAAAAAGTCAAGGATAGCCTTTGCCATGCTTATTTTGATAGTATACATGTTCCTGTTTGAAAACAGAAAGTTTACCGCTGTTGCAAAAATTCCCTAGAAAAGTCAGAGAATGGTAGTTGAATATTTTTGCATATTGAGCTCTAATAAATTTATTGCAGTGGGAATTTTCTCTCATAATTGTTGGAGTTAGGGAAGTATTGATACTCTTGCATTCTTTACAGACTGTACTGTTTTGGCAGATTGCTGTTATGTTTGCATTGTTTGCGTATGTTTGCTTGTTTAATGATTCTATTTGAGGATAGGAGTATTAAATATGCAGAGGCTTTTAGTATGCAATGTTTCATAATAATTTTAGTAATTTGTTACAGTAGAAAATGATAAGGTTTTGCATTGGTTTATACTAACCTATCTCACGAGTTCTTGTTGAGTTTGTTGTGAATGAAGCTTTTGATAAAAAAAAGAGAAACCATGATATGAGAGGAATTAAGGAGACATAAAAGCTTAAGCTTGGGGATGCCAAAGGCACCCCAAGATATTATTTCAAGAAGTCTCAAGCATCTAAGCTTGGGGATGCCCCGGTAGGCATCCCACCTTTCTTCTTCAACCACTATTGGTTAGTATCGGTTGAGCCTAAGTTTTTGCTTCTTCACATGAGTTGTGCTATCCTTGCATCGTCATTTTATTTTGTTTTGCTTGCTGTGTGAATACAATACCAAGATCTGAAATTATTTAATGAGAGAGATTCTTCACACAGTTGCATAATTATTTAGCTACTCATTGATCTTCACTTATATCTTTTTGGAGTAGCTTTTAATTTACTCTTGTGCTTCACTTATATCCTATGAGTAAAAGGTTGAATGAGTTGATTGTAATAAATCTGAAATTATATATGTCTCTTTTGCTTATCCCATGGGGAGTAATGACTTTACATGTAAGAAGTAGAGGTTGTAAATTTATTGACGGTTAGCAAGCATTGTATTGGTCATTTGAACAATTCATGAAAGAATATTGAAGGAAGAGATATTTCACATATAAATATATTATCATAGACATCTTTTATAATTGTGAGCACTCATTATGTACGACATGCTAAAGAGTTGATGTTGGACAAGGAAGACAACGTAATGGGTTAGGTTTTCTCACATCTCAGTTAAAGTATATTGTCATGGATCATTCAAACATGTTGAGCTTGCCTTTCCCCCTCACGCTAGCCAAAAATTCCTAGAACCAAGTAGAGGTACTACTTGTGCTTCAAATATCCTTAAACTCAGTTTTTGCCATGAGAGTCCACCATACCTACCTCTGGATTGAGTAAGATCCTTCAAGTAAGTTGTCATCGGTGCAAGCAATAAAAATTGCTCTCTAAATATGCATGACTTATTAGTGTGGAGATAATAAGTTTTGTACGAACTTGTTATGGAAGCAATAAAAGCGACGAACTGCATAATAAAGGTCCATATACAAGGGGCAATATAAAGTGACGTTCTTTCGCATTAAGATTTTGTGTATCCAACCCTAAAAACGCACGGCAACCTCTGCTTCCCTCTGTGAAGGGCCTATCTTTTACTTTATGTCTTTTAATTTATGCAAGAGTCAAGGTGATCTTCACCTTTCCCTTTTTCATTTTATCCTTTGGCAAGCACTTTGTGTTAGGGCGATCGTGATATATATATCCAATTGGATGTACGTTAGCATGAACTATTATTGTTGACATCACCCAAAGGTGAATACGTTTGGAGGCAAAATTATAAGCCCCAATCTTTCTCTGTGTCTGATTAAAACTTCATAACCACAAGTATTGCGTGAGTGTTAGCAATTGTAGAAGACTATATGATAGTTGAGTATGTGAAGTTTGCTAAACCAAAGCTCTGACATAGACCCTTCCTGAAAATAAGATGAATTGCAATTGTTTTGATGACTAAGAATGAAGTTTGATAGTTTTTCAAGAAAGTTTATGGTCTATGCTTTGACATGTGAATTGCTTGTTACTTGATTATGAAAAGTTTTATGAGATGAACTACTGTCATGACAAATTATCATGCTAGAAAAGGTGATTGAAATTATCATTGATCAAACTTGTGCACCTCTAGCATTCAAACTTCATAAATTCTTTCTTTTATCATTTACCTACTCGAGGAGAGTAGGAATTAAGCTTGGGGATGCTGATACGTCTCCAACGTATCTATAATTTATGAAGAATTCATGCTATTTTGTTATCTGTTTTGAATGATTATGGGCTTTATTATACACTTTTATATTACTTTTGGGACTAACCTATTAACCGGAGGCCCAACGCATATTGCTGTTTTATTGCCTGTTTCAGTATTTCGAAGAAAAGGAATATCAAACGGAGTCCAATCAGAATGAAACCTTCGGCATCGTGATTTTTTGGAAGAATATAATCCTGGAGGCTTGGAGATTAAGTTAGAAGATACTCGAGGAGCCCAGGAGATAGGCCACCCCCCAGGGCGCGTCCCCCTGTCTCGTGGACCCCTCGAGCACCTCCCGACCGACTTCTTTCGCCTATATAGTCCCACATACAAGATAGATCGGGAGTTCCGCCGCCGCAAGCCTCTGTAGCCACCAAAAACCTCTCGGGAGCCCTTCCCGGCATCCTGTCAGAGGGGCGATCCTTCACCGGTGGGCATCTTCATCATCCCGGCGCTCTCCATGATGAGTAGGGAGTAGTTCACCCTCGAGGCTGAGGGTATGTACCAGTAGCTATGTGTTTGATCTCTCTCTCTCTCTTGTGTTCCCTCTAAGGCACGATCTTGATGTATCCTGAGCTTTGCTATTATAGTTGGATCTTATGATGTTTCTCCCCCTCTACTCTCTTGTGATGAATTGAGTTTCCCCTTTGAAGTTATCGTATCGGATTGAGTCTTTTATGAGAACACTTGATGTATGTCTTGCCGTGCTTATCTGTGGTGAAAATGGGATATCATGTGCCTCTTCATGTATGTTTTGGTGACCAACTTGCAGGTTCCACCCATGAACCTATGCATAGGGGTTGGCACACATTCTTGACTCTCCGATAGAAACTTTGGGGCACTCTTTGAAGTACTTTGTGTTGGTTGAATAGATAAATCTTAGATTGTGTGATGTATATCATATAATCATGCCCACGGATACTTGAGGTGACAATGGAGTATCTAGGTGACATTAGGGTTTTGGTTGATTTGTGTCTTAAGGTGTTATTCTAGTACGAACTCTTGAATAGATTGATCCGAAAGAATAACTTTGAGGTGGTTTCATACCCTACCATAATCTCTTCGTTTGTTCTCTGCTATTAGTGTATTTGGAGTGACTCTTTGTTGCATGTTGAGGGATTGTTATATGATCTATCTATGTTATTATTGTTGAGAGAACTTGCACTAGTGAAAATATGAACCCTAGGCCTTGTTTCCTACCATTGCAATACCGTTTACGCTCACTTTTGCCATTAGTTACCTTGCTGTTTTTATAATTTCAGATTACAAATACCTTTATCTACCATCCATATTGAACTTGTATCACCATCTCTTCGCCGAACTAGTGCACCTATACAATTTACCATTGTATTGGGTGTGTTGGGGACACAAGAGACTTTTTGTTATTTGGTTGCAGGGTTGTTTGAGAGAGACCATCTTCATCCTACGCCTCCCATGGATTGATAAACCTTAGGTCATCCACTTGAGGGAAATTTGCTACTGTCCTACAAACCTGTGCACTTGTAGGCCCAACAACGTCTACAAGAAGAAGGTTGTGTAGTAGACATCAGCGCCCTCCAGGAAATCCAGGCAGCCAAGAAAATTGCGGCGGGTAAGGCTTTTATAATGCAGAGCAAATATGTGAAGGAAAGGTTCCTCTTACTGACCCGGAGTTGGAGTTCTCCAAGGGTGTTTGCGGATCTGCCGCACAACTATCAGACACTACAGAATTCTATCAAGCCAAAAAGGGGAGCTCTATGGAGAAGCTGTTCTGGTCTCAATACCTTGGACCAGAACATCCAGTGCCCTTTAGCGATCAGCTGAAACAGCTGGTCGAGCTGCATAAGGCGGCTAAACTAGCCATGAAGGACTTAATAATCCGGCTATGGCCTGCCGAGCCCATGCCTAGCAGCTACTTAATACACGTGAAGCGGCTTGTCAGTGCATGCCCACGGCTTGAAGCCATCAACCGGTCGGTCTATATTGAAGGCGCGAGGATGGCCTTTGCCCACGCTAAGATGCATTGGGCGAAGATGGACGCCACAAAGATGATGACCGAGAGGCCGCCTGAGGGCAAGGAGCACCACCGACCCCAACTGTATTTTGATAGTGTCTTGGAGGGATCCTGCTTTGTGGAGGAACAATGTGCTAAGGATATCATATTCCCATGAACGCACTCATGTTATCCTGTCCTGTAATACGAAACAGATCCGTTATGTAATATAATGTCTGTTATTTTAAAATTTTACCTTTTGTGCGGCCGTTTTGTTAAATCTGAGAGTTGGCCAGTCGTCGGCTTCTGCCCCCATGTAGATAGTATGGGGGTGTTTGAGATAAACATAAACACTCTTTACTCCAGAGTTTGGTCCTTAAAGGAGGTGTTTAGTGCAACGAACAAGGCAATCGGACAATACGGCTTTATCACCCTCACTTAGCCATAGGAGTTTGACAAGAAATTTTTTGGTGCAGCCTCTAGTGCTCGGAAGTCCGGACTTGGGGAGCTATACACGCCTAATCGGATAAAAACCGACTCCTCGCATAATGCGGAAAAAATCTCTAAGGATTTGAAACCTCTTGAATAGCTGAACAGCTCTCGCCGCATCATGACAGTCAGTTTTTGGCTTTCTCTACTGAGGTGCTCGTCCGAAAGAACCGAGACACAATCGCAGTAGTTCTTCCTTTACTACCCTAGCCGATATAGCGGAATGTAAGGTAGTAAGCACAGGAGCCGGGAAACTAAACTATTGACCAAAAACATGATTCGGAGCCGATTCATATAATGCTATAAGTTCGGGGTGCCAAACTATAGTATAAAAGTGTTTAGACTTTATTGCCGTGTTATGGGGTATGATGAAACCCCTGGCAAATTAAGTCATACCAGAGTGTACGGGCGCAATTGATAAGAATATATAAAGAAAAGGAAAAAGTCAAGTGATAAGCTGACGCTGAAAATATTGAGCCGCAAATTATTTTCCATTGTAATTTGGTTAATACGTCAAGGCGTACTTGTACAAGTAGTGCGATAAGCAAATAAGGCTATTTGACATGCCATGACCAAGGGCGAGCTGCGTGCGGGTATTTAAAACAGTAATAATGATCGTTAGCAGAGACCACCTGGGGGTTCCCTTGTACGTCAAACCTCCTTGCCTTCTTGGTGTATCCGGCCTGTGATAGGTCCGATGATCAAGTTATCAGAAAAGCCCCGAGAAGAGAAAAACCTGAAATGAAAAAGAAAAAGTGAAGGTATGCGGATCCAGGGCGGTTGAGCCGCATTATGGACAACGGTCTAGTTGTGCCTCCGTCCATGCCCATGGTATTTTAAGTGTGTAGTTATGTACGCGCGGCACAAGCATTGCCGCCTTTTTGGGACTGGGACGGAGGCCAAATTGCTAGTCAAGCTCTGGACGAGCTGGACTGTCCTGCTGTAGAGTAGTCCAGACTCGCTTGACGGTGTCCGGGAGCTTGGCTGTTGAATTGTGGTTATGCCTGAAGAGGCTGCTCTGTACTTCTGCTGCAAGGGCCGCGGTGTGCTCCTCGGTACGGAGAGAGTGCTCCGTGTTTCCATTGACTGTTATAACACCACGTGGTCTGCGCATCTTGAGCTTGAGGTAGGCGTAGTGCGGCACCGCATTGAATCGAGTGAATGCAGTTTGTCCAAGCAGTGTGTGATAGCCACTGCGGAAGGGGACGATATTGAAGATCAATTCTTCGCTTCAGAAATTATCTAGGGATCCGAAGACTACTTCTAGTGTGATTGAGCCCATACAGCGGGCCTCTACACATGGTATGACACCTTTAAAGGTGATTTTTGTGAGCTTGATCCTTGAGGATCGATACCCATTTTGCGCACTGTATCCTGATAGATCAGGTTCAGGCTGCTGCCGCCGTCCATGAGGACTCACGTAAGGTGGGATCCATCAATGATGCTGAACCTCCATGACGGATACTAGCCGGATGGTCCCCGTGATCAAAGGTGATCGGACAGGACGACCAAGGGTTGTACTTTGGGGCGACTGGCTCCATCGCGTAGACGTCCCTGAGTGCACGCTTGCGCTCCCTCTTGGGGATATGGGTGGCGTATATCATGCTTACCGTTTTAACTGTGGGGACTTCTTCTGCCCCCCTGTATTCGGTGGCTGGGGCTCCTCGTCATCGTCATGGCTTTGCGACTCCTTTTCCTTGTTCTTGGCATTTGACTTGCCGGCCTGTTTGAAGACCCAACATTCTTTGTTGGTATGATTGGCTGGTTTATCAGGAGTGCCGTGGATTTGACATGGACGATCGAGTATGCGGTCCAAACTGGACGGGCCCGGATTGTTTTTCTTAAATGGATTCTTCCGCTGACCGGACTTAGTGACACTGAATCCGGCATTAACCATCATGTCTTTGGTGTTGTCACCGTTGTTTCGACGCTTATGTCTATTTCGTCGGGGCTTGCCATTGTTGTTTCTGGCTTCAGAAGTGCCAGGTTCGCTTGTATTTTTATTGCTACGGGCTAGCCAACTATCTTCGCCCGCACAGAGGCGGGTCATGAGTGCCGTAAGGGCTGACATGGACTTCGGTTTTTGCTGGCCGAGGTGTCTGGACAGCCATTCGTCGCGGATGCTGTGCTTAAATGCCTCTAGGGCTTCGGCGTCCGGACAATCGATGATCTGGTTCATTTTAGTTAAGAACCTAGTCCAGAATTTCCTGGCTGACTCTCCGGGCTATTGGATTATGTGACTTAGGTCATCGGCATCCGGAGGTCGGACATATGTGCCTTGGAAGTTGTCGAGGAAGGCGTCCTCCAAGTCCTCCCAGCTGCCAATGGAGTTTTCGGGCAGGCTGTTCAACCAGTACCTAGCTGGTCCCTTGAGTTTGAGCAGGAGGTATTTGATGGCGTGAAGATCATCACTGCGGGCCATATGAATATGGAGAAGAAAGTCCTCAATCCATACCGCGGGGTTTGTTATGCCATCATATGATTCAATGTTCATGGGTTTAAACCCTTCCGGGAAATCATGTCCCATTACTTCGCCAGTGAAGCAAAGGGGGTGTGCGGCACCTCTATATCGGGCCAAGTCGTGATGTAGCTCGGATGGAGTTCGTCTGCGGTTTTCGGCCCAGACATGGTTATGTTTGTCATGTTCAGGCGGATGGCCATCATCTTGCATCGGGGCATGCCCCCATGATCTGTAGATTGATCTTGTCTGACCTTCTTTCCAAGTCACGCTGCAGGTCATGTGTATATCCCCGAGCTGTTGTACTTCTATTTGTTCGGCGAGGTAGTGCGGGCTGGTGTTCGGCTTGAGGTGCCGCTTTGTCCCGGCCACGTGGTGGTCGGTCAGCCGCATTGTACCTAGGTAGGACGGGCTCCAGCGCCTCGTCATCGAACTGTGGTTACAATTTGCGCTTCGGGTAGCTTTTAGTTGGGCGCTCGAGGCCATATTCCTCGGCTGCCAAGACATCAGTCCATCTTTCGTTGAGCAGATCTTGATCAGCTTGAAGCTGCTATTGGTTCTGTTTCAGGCTCCTTGCAGTGGCTATTAGCCGGCACTTAAAGCACTCCTGCTCGACGGTCTCCTTAGGTACGATAAAGTCTTTGTCGCCGAGGCTCACCTCATCCTCGGAGAGCAGAAGGTAATTACTGTCCTCCGCGTCTTCATTCGTGGCATGTTTATCAGGACTAGCTTGCCCATCTTTCCGTTTGCCCTGTTCGAAGGTTGGCTCAACGGGGTCTTCGTTGTCTTCGGCGTCGTTAGGAGTATTGTTTTCTCCTGTGACGGTGTTGCTGTTTTTACTACGGCGTGGCTTAGAGCGGCACCGCTGACGCCAACGCTTTGGCTGTATTTCAAGAGGTTTATCCTCGACTGGATTTTCATTGTCGACATTGTTATCTTTAGGTGTATCCACCATGTATATGTCGTACGAGGAGGTGGCTGTCCAACGCCCTATATGCGGTGGTTCCTGCTCCTCTCCGACATCGTCGTCCATACCGTCGATGTCTTCAGAGTCATAATCAAGCATGTCGGTTAAGTCGTCGATAGTGGCTATAAAGTGGGTGGTGGGTGGAAAACGAAGTTCTTCGTCGTCCGCTTCCCATTCGAGCCGGACATAGTTCGGCTGAGAGCCCCCCAACAAGGAGAGGGATTTCAATGAGTTTAACACATCGCCCAGAGGTGAGTGCTGGAAGATGTCCATGGAGTTGAACTCCAAGATCGGTGCCTAATCAGGTTCGATGGACGCGGATGTACGCTGTCCGGAACCTATGGCCGGAGACGAGTCCGAGGTTCCGCTAACACATGCCCAGTTCAATGTTGGGTCTGTGTGCGGCTCTAGCGCCGCTAAGTCTGTGGCTACCATGGCGGGGTTAAGCTTCCCATCTTCAGACGACGCGGTCTGCTCCGGATCTAGGGCTAGAGCAGTCTCAGGCGCTATCTCCGCAGTGCGGCCAGATGACAGATTTAGGTCATGTTCATCGTGGTGGCAGGGGACATCCATCATGGGCCCGAATCCGTCGAAGATCAAGTCTCCGCAGATATCGGCCACAAAATTCAGGCTTCCGAATCTGACCTGATAGCCAGGGGCATAGCTGTCGATCTGCTCCAGATGGCCAGGCGAGTTGGCCCGCAGTGTGAAGCCGCCGAATATGAAGACCTGTCCGGGGAGGAAAATCTCCCCCTGGACTGCGTTGTTGTAGATGATTGATGGAGCCATCAAGCCTTCTGGTGACGACGCAGCGGAACTCTCAATGAAAGCACCAATGTCGGTGTCAAAACCGGCGCATCTCGGGTAGGGGGTCCCGAACTGTGCATCTAAGGCTAATGGTAACAGGAGGTGGGGGACACAATGTTACCCAGGTTCAGGCCCTCTCTATGGAGGTAATACCCTACTTCCTGCTTGATTGATCTTGATGAATATGAGTATTACAAGAGTTGATCTACCACGAGATCGTAATGGCTAAACCCTAGAAGTCTAGCCTATGAGGTTATGATTATTGTGGCTAAACCCTAGAAGTCTAGCCTATGAGGTTATGATTATTGTGGCTAAATCCTAGAGGCCTAAACCCTCCGGTTTATATAGACACCGGAGGGGGCTAGGGTTGTACAAAGTCGGTTACACAGAAAGGAATCTACATATCCGAATCGGCAAGCTTGCCTTCCACACCAAGGAGAGTCCCATCCGGACACGGGACGAAGTCTTCTATCTTGTATCTTCATAGCCCAACAGTCCGGCCAAAGTATATAGTCCGGTTGTCCGAGGACCCCTTAATCCAGGACTCCCTCACCCTGAACTTGCAACTGCCCATTGCCCCGCCTTAGAAATAATTTAGTCGGTTAATCTCTGTAGCAACATGTGGATGTTATCAAACAGGCTGCGATTTCTTTCTTTCTATATGCTCCACACCACGAGAGGCACCAACGAATTCAAGAGGTCTTACTTGTGGTGTAAGCTCTCAATCGAGCATTCTGCCACTCACAAAGAGGAACACTAGCCTGAGAGATGTAGATCTACTCAAGCTAGCCCATTGAAGGACTGCATTCCACATGATCGAAATGATGGTGCATCCCATGTAAAGGTGGTGGACAGGTTTTTCTGCAGAATTACAAAAACAACAAGAACCATTATGTTATGTAGTGGCCCAACCCAGGAAGATGACCCAAGGCCTCCTGACGCAACACCAGCTGGACAGGGCCTGGTGAGCCCAGCAGGGCATCCAGAATGGAGAAGCAACCAGGAAGGAGGAAGATAAGGAGGTGGAACAACAGAGAAGAGGGTCGTCGAGCAACAGAACCCTTTCCCCTTTGTATTTTCTTCTTCCAGTTTCCTCTTATATCCCGATTTTGTATCTGTAAGAGAGGAGGAACCATAGCGGGATCATAACATTTGGTATCAGTAGTCATTGATCCTCCTCGGTTCTGGCTCGATCCGTCAGTCAGATCACGGTAGGTGGTGGCTTGTTCCGCCATCGTTAATCCAATCCTTTGACAGGAACGCTAGATCCAGGCGTCGATCTGGCTCCCAAGCAAAGGGCGCCCACCGTTGTTCAGGCCCAACTCTTGATGATGATGGGATCCATCGAGCAGCACAACACGGGGCCTAGCACCAAGCTCAATGACATCGCGGAGCCACTCAAGAGCATAACGGCATGGATGCAGACGATGGATGAAACGACACACACCCTCACCACCTCGGCATTGTTGTTCCAGCTCCACGCTGAGGATGCATCCACACGTCTGCGCGTGCTGGAATCACCTCCACCGCGTCCCAAGGTACCTCCTGGTCCGGCCTCCTCTTCGACGCTACCTCCTACGGCAGAGGTGCACAAGGCGGGCATCAATCTGCACCGAGGCCAATTTTTGGGGATCCTCCATCCCCTCATCGGCTCATGGTATGTTTCCCCACCCCCGTTCTAGAGTCGATTCTGAGCATGTTCAAGGCGACCGTCACCCTATGATCACCCACAAGTATAGGGTATCTATCGTAGTCCTTTCGATAAGTAAGAGTGTCGAACCCAACGAGGAGCATAAGGAAATGACAAGCGGTTTTCAGTAAGATTTTCTCTGCAAGCACTAAAATTTTAGGTAACAGATAGTTTTGTGATAAGATAAATTGTAACGAGTAACAAGCAATGAAATTAAATAACGTGCATCAAGGTGGCCCAATCCTTTTTGTAGCAAAGGACAAGCCTGGACAATTTCTTATAATGAGAAAAGCGCTCCCGAGGACACATGGGAATTATCGTCAAGCTAGTTTTCATCACGCTCATATGATTCGCGTTCGGTACTTTGATAATTTGATATGTGGGTAGACCGGTGCTTGGGTACTGCCCTTACTTGGACAAGCATCCCACTTATGATTAACCCCTATTGCAAGCATCCGCAACTACAAAAGAAGTATTAAGGTAAACCTAACCACATCATTAGACATATGGATCCAAATCAGCCCCTTACGAAGCAACGCGTAAACTAGGGTTTAAGCTTCTGTCACTCTAGCAACCCATCATCTACTTATTACTTCCCAATGCCTTCCTATAGGCCCAAATAATGGTGAAGTGTCATGTAGTCGACATTCACATAAAACCACTAGAAGAAAGACAACATACATCTCATCAAAATATCGAACGAATACCAAATTCACATGACTACTAATAGGAAGACTTCACCCATGTCCTCAGGAACAAACATAACTACTCACAAAGCATATTCATGTTCATAATCAGAGGAGTATTAATATGCATTAAGGATCTGAACATATGATCTTCCACCAAGTAAACCAATTAGCATCAACTACAAGGAGTAATCAACACTACTAGCAACCCACAAGTACCAATTTGTTGTTTTGATACAAGATTGGATACAAGAGATGACCTAGGGTTTTAAGAGGAGATGGTGCTGGTGAAGATGTTGATGGAGATTGACCCCCTCCCGTTGAGAGGATCGTTGGTGATGACAATGGTGATGATTTCCCCCTCCCGGAGGGAAGTTTCCCCGGCAGAACAGCTCTACCGCAGCCCTAGATTGGTTCCGCCAAGGTTCCGCCTTGTGGCGGCGGAGTTTCATCCCGTAAGCTTGCTTATGATTTTTTCCAGGGTAAAAGCCTTCATATAGCAGAAGATGGGCACCGGAGGGCCACCGGGGGGGCCAGGAGACAGGGGGTGTGCCCAGTAGGGGTGGGCGCGCCCCCCACCCTCCTGGTCAGGGTGTAGGCCCCCTATGGTGTTTTCTTTGCTAAATAATTCTTATTAATTCCAAAACTGACTTCCATGGAGTTTCAGGATTTTTGGAGCTGTGCAGAATAGGTTTCCAATACTTGCTCCTTTTCCAGCCAGAATTCCAGCTACCGAAATTCCCCCTCTTCATGATAAACCTTGTAAAATAAGAGAGAATAGCCATAAGTATTGAGACATAATGTGTAATAACAGCCCATAATGCAATAAATATTGATATAAAAGCATGATGCAAAATGGACGTATCAACTCCCCCCAAGCTTAGACCTCGCTTGTCCTCAAGCGGAAGCGGAAATCGAAAAATATGTCCACATGTTTAGAGATAGAGGTGTCGATAAAAATAAAATACGTACATGAGGGCATCATGATAATTCTTATAACAGCAACATACATAGATTTTGTCATATGATTTCTTATGCTCAAGTAACAATCAATTCACAATGTCAAGTATTGTTCAGAAACTTCATTGGGAACTAACAAACTATAATCTCAGTCATTGAAGCAATTGCAATTTATCATAACATCAGAAAGAGTCAAGAATAGAGATTTTCAGCAAGTCCACATACTCAACCATCATATAGTCTTCTACAATTACTAACACTCACACAATACTTGTGGTTATGGAGTTTCAACCAAACACTGAGAAAGATAGGGGCTTATTGTGTTGCCTCCCAACGTATTCACCTTTGGGTGATGTCAACAATAATAATTCATGCTAACTTACATCCAATTGGATATATATATCAAGATCTTTCAAACACAAGGAGCTTGCCAAAGGATAAAATGAAAAAGGAAAAGGTGAAGATCACCTTGACTCAAGCATAAACGAAAAACATAAAGTAAAAGATAGGCCCTTCGCAGAGGGAAGCACAAGTTGTCATGTGCTTTTAGGGTTGGATGCACAAAATCTTAATGCAAAAGAATGTCACTTTATATTGCCACTTGTATATGGACCTTTATTATGCAGTCCGTTGCTTTTATTGCTTCCATAACAAGATCGCGTAAAGCTTATTTTCTCCGCACTAATAAGTCATACATATTTAAAGAGCAATTTTTATTGCTTGCAACATGACAACTTACTTGAAGGATCTTACTCAATCCATAGGTAGGTATGGTGGACTCTCATGGCAAAACTGGGTTTAAGGATATTTGGAAGCACAAGTAGTATCTCTACTTGGTGCAAGGAATTTGGCTAGCATGAGGGGGAAAGGCAAGCTCAACATGTTGGGAAGATCAACGACAATATACTTTAACTGAGATGTGAGAAAACATAAACCATTACGTTGTCTTCCTTGTCCAACATCAACTCTTTTAGCATGTCATACTTAATGAGTGCTCACAATCATAAAAGATGTTCAAGATAGTATGTTTGTATGTGAAAACCTCTCTTTCCTTATTACTTCCTATTAATTGCAACGATGACCAAAACTACGTTTGTCAACTCTCAACAACTTTTATGCCTCATACTTTCTATGTGTGAAGTTATTACTATCCATAAGATCAATATGAACTCTTTTATTCTTTTTATTCTTTCTACTTTCTCAAGATCATGGCAAGATAGCAAAGCCCTTGACTCAACACTAATCTTTATTATTATAGATAGCTCACGGACTCGATTACATAAAGAGATCACAAAGCAAAACTCAAAACTACTTGATACAAAAACTTCAATCTACTAGATCAAGATACTACTAAAAGGATCAAACTAAGTAAAACGGTAAATATAGGAGTGTGATGGTGATACAATACCGGGGCACCTCCCCCAAGCTTGGCAGTTGCCAAGGGGAGTGCCCATACCCATGTGATTATGTCCTCGGAGGTGGTGAAGTAGGAGTTGTTGATGATGTAGGCTTGTCGTCCATCTTCCAAGGCATAGGCTCACCATCATAGAAGGATGATCGAGTCTCCGGGGTCCTCAAATCTGCAGCCAAACACATCCTCTTGAATCTATGTTCATACTCACAGTTTTGGTTTTGCAGGTCATAGATCTGGGCTTGGAGGTGCTCGATTTTCTCTTGAAGCTTGAAGATGGTCTCCCCAACGACCTTGGCATCTAGCTTGTGGTTGTTGGTGAACTCCGTGATCATCATCTCGTTGGCGTTGAGTCCACGCTCCACCATCCCTTGGCACTTGAAAACTTGTTGCTTCATGGCTTCGATCTTTGTCTCCACGCTTCCGGTACGCCTTGGTCCCTCCACATCGCGGATGTGCAGCACCCCCTCACGCATCTCAATGGTTTGAGGGTGTTGCAGCACCTCCCAGAGATAGGGGTTGATCACCCTCTCAAAAAACTTGTCCTTGGGAGCGCTTGGAGACGTCATGATGCTCCAGATCTGTCAGAAAACAGCTTGAAACGGAAACAGAGGATATTTGCGTGATACGGTGGTAAAAGCCTTCGGGAGATTATATAATGAATTTTTATCGACCAAAATACGTAACATGCAAGAAAACGGAGTCCAGAAGGCACACGAGGTGGCCACGAGATAGGGGGCGCGCCCAGGAAGGGTGGGCGCGCCCTCCACCCTCGTGGAGCCCTCGTGTCCTTCCCGGATTACTTCTTTCTTTCCAAAATTCTTAAATATTCCAAAACGGATAAAAATTGCCATTAGAATTGTTTTGGAGTCGGTTTACTTACCGTACCACATACCTATTCCTTTTCGGAGTCTGAAACATTCTAGAAAGTGTCCCTTATGTATTCCTCCGGGGTTACGGTTTCAATAATATTAGTTTCGACATTGATAGGATTACCTGAGATATAATGTTTGATTCTTTGACCGTTCACCACCCTCGGACTTGTGCCTTCGAAGTTGTTGATTTTTATGGCACCGGAACGATAGACCCCCTCGATAACGTAAGGACCTTCCCATTTAGAGAGAAGTTTTCCTGCAAAAAAACTTAAACAAGAGTTGAATAATAACACATAATCATCTACGTTAAATTCTCGCTTTTGTATCCTTTTGTCATGGCAGCATTTGACTTTTTCGTTGAATAGCTTGGCATTCTCATAGGCTTGGGTTCACCATTCATCAAGTGAGCTAATATCAAATAACCTCTTCTCACCGACAAACTTGAAGTCATAGTTGAGCTCTTTAATATCCCAATATGCTTTATGTTCAAGTTCAAGAGGTAAGTGACATGCTTTTCCATAAACCATCTTATACGGAGACATACCCATAGGATTTTTGTATGCAGTTCTATAGGCCCATAATGCATCATCAAGTTTCTTGGACCAATTCTTTCTAGATCTATTCACAGTCTTTTGCAAAATTAATTTGAGCTCTCTATTGCTCAACTCTACTTGACCACTAGACTGCGGGTGATAAGGAGATGCGATTCTATGATTAACATCATACTTAGCAAGCATCTTACGGAAAGCGCCATGAATAAAATGTGAACCACCATCAGTCATAAGATATCTAGGGACTCCAAACCTCGGAAAAATAACTTCTTTAAGCATTTTAATAGAAGTGTTATGATCAACACTACTAGTTGGAATAGCTTCTACCCACTTAGTAACGTAATCAACATCAACTAAAATATGTGTGTAACCATTAGAGGCAGGAAAAGGTCCCATATAATCAAAGTCCCAAACATCAAATGGTTCAATAACAAGAGAATAATTCATAGGCATTTCTTAACGTCTACTAATATTACCAATTCTTTGACATTCCTCGCAAGATAAGACAAACTTACAAGCATCTTTGAAGAGAGTAGGCCAATAGAAACCGGATTGCAATACCTTATGTGCAGTTCTATCTCCAGCGTGGTGTCCTCCATACGATTCAGAGTGACACTTGCGTAGGATCTGTTCCTGTTCATGCTCAGGTACACAACGTCTAATAACACCATCTACTCCTTCTTTGTAAAGGTGTGGGTCATCCCAGAAGTAATGTCTTAAATCATTAAAGAACTTTTTCTTTTGTTGGTATGTGAAACTAGGTGGTATAAATTTAGCAACAATTTAATTAGCATAATCAGCATACCAATGAGCAGTACGAGAAGCATTAATGACTGCTAATTGTTAATCAGGAAAGCTATCATCAATAGGTAGTGGGTCATCAAGAACATTCTCTAACCTAGACAAGTTGTCTGCAACGGGGTTCTCAGCTCCCTTTCTATCAACAATATGCAAATCAAATTCTTGGAGCAAGAGAACCCATCTAATAAGTCTAGGCTTAGCATCTTTCTTTTCCATAAGATATTTAATAGCAGCATGATTAGTGTGAATAGTAACTTTAGAATCAACAATATAAGGTCTGAACTTATCACAAGCAAGTACAACTGCTAAGAACTCTTTTTCAGTAGTAGCATAATTTCTCTGGGCAGTATCAAGAGTTTTACTAGCATACTGGATAACATTCAATTTCTTATCAACTCTTTGCCTAAAACAGCACCTACATCATAGTCACTAGCATCACACATAATTTCAAAAGGTAAATTCCAATCAGGTGGCTGAACAATAGGTGCAGTGATCAAAGCTTTCTTAAGTATTTCAAATGCTTCTACACAATCATCATCAAAGACAAAAGGAATATCTTTTTGCAATAAATTAGTCAGTGGCCTAGAGATTTTAGAAAAGTCCTTAATGAACCTCCTATAAAAACCGGTATGACCAAGGAAACTTCTTGTACCTATTATGTCCTTGGGACATGGCATGTTTTCAATAGCATCAAATTTAGCTTTATCAACTTCAATACCTCTCTCGGAAATCTTATGCCCCAAGAAAATGCCTTCATTAACCATAAAGTGGCACTTTTACCAATTCAAGACGAGACTAGTAGTGTCTCTGCATCTCTGCAAAACTCGATCAAGGTTTCTCAAGCAATCATCAAAAGAGGATCCATAAACGGAGAAATCATCCATGAATACCTCAAAAATCTTTTCACAAAAGTCAGAGAATATAGCCATCATGCATCTTTGAAAGGTAGCAGGTGCATTACATAAACCAAAAGGCATACGTATATAAGCAAAAGTACCAAAAGGGCAAGTAAAAGTAGTTTTTATTGATCCTCTGCTGACACAGGTATTTGAGAGAAACTAGAATAACCATCTAGAAAGCAGAAATGTGTGTGTTTGGATAGTCTTTCTAGCATTTGATCAATAAAAGGTAAAGGGTAATGATCTTTCTTAGTAGCTTTATTTAATTTAGGGAAATCAATTACCATCCTATAACCTATAATAATTCTTTGCGAGATCAATTCATCTTTATCATTAGGAACGACAGTAATACCTCCCTTTTTAGGAACGCAATGGACAGGACTTACCCAATGACTATCAGCAATGGGATAAATTATACCTGCCTCAAGGAGCTTTAGTATCTCCTTTCTTACCACTTCTTTCATCTTGGGATTCAATCGTCGTTGAGGATCCCTAACTGGTTTGGCATCTTTCTCCACATTTATTTTGTGTTGGCATAGAGTGGGACTAATGCCCTTAAGATCATCTAGAGTATATCCAATAGCAGCACAGTGCTTCTTCAGAGTTTTCAATAATATTTCTTCTTCTTGCTCTGAAAGGTTAGCACTAATAATAACAGGATATATTTTCTTTTCATCAACATAAGCATACTTAAGATTATTAGGTAATGGTTTGAGCTCAAACACGGGATCACCCTTAGGTGGAGGGGGATCCCCTAGGATTTCAACAGGTAGGTTGTGTTTCAGAATAGGACCCTATTGAAGGAACACGTCATCCATTTCCCTTCTTTCATTCATAAACATATCATTTTCATGGTCTAGCAAATATTGTTCTAACGGATCAGTAGGAGGCACGGCAATAGAAGCAAGACCAATAATCTAATCTTTACTAGGTGATTCTTTATCACGGGGTTGTCTACAAAACTTAGCAAAATTAAACTCATGAGACATGTCCCCTAAGCCAATCGCAACAACATCCTTTTTGCAATCAATCTTAGCATTAACAGTATTCAAGAAGGATCTACCAAAAATAATGGTACAAAAGTCATCTTGTGGGGAACTAAGAACAAGAAAATTAGCAGGATATTTAACCTTCCCACACAAGACTTCAACATCTCTAACAATCCGAACTGGTTATCTCTATTGGCAAGCTTGATAGTAACATCAATACCTTCCAATTCAGCGGGTGCAGTATCATGCATAATTTCTTTATATAAGTCATAGGGTATTGCACTAGCACTAGCACCCATATCGCATAAGCCATGATAACAATGATCTCCTATTTTAACAGAAATAACAGGCATGCCTACAACAGGTCTATGTATCTTAGCATCTGATTTAACAATATTAGCAGTCTCACCACATAAATAAATAGCATGCCCATCTAAATTATCATCCAAGAGATCTTTAACCATAGCAATACTAGGTTCAACTTTGATTTGCTCGGTAGGTGTATAAGTCCTAGTATTGCTCTTACGAACAACAGTCGAAGTTTTAGCATGATCCTTTATCCTAATAGGAAAAGGAGGTTTCTCAACATAAGTAGTAGGAACAATAGGATCATTATAAGTGACAGTCTTTTCTTCAACTGTAATAGGTGCAACTACTTTTACTTCAATGGGAGGATTATGTTTAAACCACTTCTCCTTAGGGAGATCAACATGAGTAGCAAAAGATTCACAAAAAGCAGCTACTATCTCAGAGTCAAGTCCATATTTAGCGCTAAATCCACGAAAAGCATCGGTATCCATAAAAGATTTAAGACAATCAAACTTAGGTGTTATACCTGACTCCTTACCATCGTCGGAACCCCAATCTTTAGAGTTGCGTTTAATTCTTTCCAATAAGTCCCACTTGAATTCAATAGTCTTCAGCATATAAGAACCAACACAAGAAGTACCAAGCATGGTGCGATCATTGAGAGAAAGCCGAGCATAAATTTTTTGAATAATCATTTCTCTTGAGAGCTCATGATTGGGGCATGAATATAACATTGACTTAAGCCTCCCCCAATCTTGAGTGATGCTTTCTCCTTCGCGAGGCCAGAAATTATATATGTAATTACAATCACGATGAACAAGATGCATAGGATAGAACTTCTGGTGAAATTCCAACTTCAATCGTTTATAATTCCAAGACCCCGTATCATCACATAGCCTATACCATGTCAATGCATCTCCCTTCAAAGATAAAGGGAAGACCTTCCTTTTGACAACATCATCGGGAATACCTGCAAGATTCAATAATCCACAAACTTCATCCACAAAGATAAGGTGTAAATTGGGATGCAATGTTCCATCTCCTACAAAGGGATTAGCTAGCAGTTTCTCTATCATACCCGAAGGAATCTCAAAGTAAATATTTTCAGTAGGTTCAGTAGGTTGAGGAGCAACTCTTTGCTCTTCTGGTCGGGGTAAAGATACCCCGAGCAAGCCCCTCCAAGGATTAGTTTCCATAGTAACAAGTGACAGAAAATTTCAGCACACTATATAAATGTTTCCTTACCAAGTTCCACTCACCAAAGACGCTTCACTCCCCGGCAACGGCGCCAGAAAAGAGTCTTGATGACCCACAAGTATAGGGGATCTATCACGGTCCTTTCGATAAGTAAGAGTGTCGAACCCAACAAGGAGCAGAAGGAAATGACAAGCGGTTTTCAGTAAGGTTTTCTCTGCAAGCACTAAAATTGTAGGTAACAGATAGTTTTGTTATAAGATAAATTGTAACGAGTAACAAGCAATGAAAGTAAATAAAGTGCAGCAAGGTGGCCCAATCCTTTTTTTAGCAAAGGACAAGCCTGGACAATTTCTTATAATGAGAAAAGCGCTCCCGAGGACACATGGGAATTATCGTCAAGCTAGTTTTCATCACGCTCATATGATTCGCATTCGGTACTTTGATAATTTGATATGTGGGTGGACTGGTGCTTGGGTACTGCCCTTACTTGGACAAGCATCCCACTTATGATTAACCCCTATTGCAAGCATCCGCAACTACAAAAGAAGTATTAAGGTAAACCTAACCACAACATTAGACATATGGATCCAAATCAGCACCTTACGAAGCAACGCATAAACTAGGGTTTAAGCTTCTGTTACTCTAGCAACCCATCATCTACTTATTACTTCCCAATGCCTTCCTCTAGGCCCAAATAATGGTGAAGTGTCATGTAGTCGACATACGCATAACACCACTAGAGGAAAGACAACATACATCTCATCAAAATATCGAACGAATACCAAATTCACATGACTACTAATAGCAAGACTTCACCCATGTCCTCAGGAACGAACGTAACTACTCACAAAGCATATTCATGTTCATAATCAGAGGAGTATTAATATGCATTAAGGATCTGAACATATGATCTTCCACCAAGTAAACCAATTAGCATCAACCACAAGGAGATATCAACACTACTAGCAACCCACGCGTACCAATTTGTGGTTTTGATACAAGATTGGATACAAGAGATGAACTAGGTTTTTAAGAGGAGAT